>NW_021940854.1:397017-415388 GCF_001715985.3 Manacus vitellinus
CAGTTTCACATCCAATTCTGGGCTCTGACAGCTCCTGTGCAAACTTTCCTCTGCACAAACGCCAGCCCAGGCTCCAAATGTGGGAGCCAGAGGGGCACAGGGAGCTGGGCTGGGCTGGGCTGGGTGTGCGGGATGTGCGGGATGTGCCCGCTCCCGCTGCTCTCGGGGACAGGGCAGGACAGGGACAGCGGGTCCCAGGCAGTGCCCGCACACTGCCTGGCTCAGGGGCAGTGCTGGGCATCCCTCCTGCTCGTCCTGGGAAATGTGGGGCCTGGGGTCACCTGCCAAAGCAGCGGTGCTGCCGCAGGGGTTGGGGCAGAAGCGGCAGTGCCGGTTCTTTGGGGAACTCAGGGGGGTTTGTAACTTAACCCTGGTGTTCCCAAGCTTCTGTGTGCTTGCAGGAATAATGCATGGACCCTTATTCTGCCTGCAAGCATGAAGGAGGAAACCAGCCTCCTTTTCCCCCAGATTGCTTGTGCTGCTGTTATTTCTTTATGGCAAAGTTATGCTGCTCTTGTCGAATCTAGGCATAAAACCCCAAAGCCAATCCTTGTCTAGCTAGGGCCAAGCTGTGAGCTTAAAAATGCAGAGCTACTTGAAAGCTGTGTCCTAAATATATTATGAGTGAGTGAGTGAGTCAGACAATCGGAGGTAAACTGAACTTCATTTTAAAAAAAAGATTATCACAGGGAAAAATATTAGCTTTCTCAGATCAAACCCAGAATTAACTGGTTGTGACATCCTTGCTGGTGTATGTAACTTTCCCGGAAGGTTATTAAAGGCATATTGAACAAGGTGTGCATTCCTGGGGGATTAACACTCGAATGTGCCCTGTGCCAGAGTGTGCTATGCAAACCCAAACCTGCTCTGCATGCTGGCGTGTTACCCTTTCTGCTGGAAATGAATTCTCGACTCTCCTGCAGATTTGGTATGCCAGAAGTCCTAAGTTCAGCTCAGGCTTTTTCTAAGAGGGAAAAGCATCAACAGGAACACCCATGGAATAGTTTCCCAGGAATGTGCATACTTCTGGTTGGTGGGGGAATGGGAGCAGGCACTCAGTGCACAGCCTGGCTGGGCAGCAGGAGATGCTGGGCACTCAGAGCGGGGTGAGCTGGGGTGCTCAGAGCTCTGGCATGGGGTGGGAGCTGAACCACAGCTGCCCCTGCCCCACTGACAGCGTGGGGAGAGACTGGGGCAGGGAGCAAGTGGCCTCTGGGACCAGCCCAGCTGGTTTAGGGCAGGGGCTGCTTGCCTGGGCTTGCAGAGGCTCTGGCTTGGGGACCTGCATCCCAGAGGAGGAGCCAGGGGCACTGGCTGGTGGCTCCGTTGCTGGTGGGTCACTGCAATCCCCATCACCTTGCCAGAGGTGTGTGAAGAGTGAGCTGAGGTGGCATCCTGCTGGTGGGCAAGTGCCAGGAAGGCAAATAACAAGATTAACCACATGCCTGTTGTCAGCTCCTGCCACTAAATATCCTCCCGTGCTCTGGGACAGTTACACAACGGGGAGCAGAGGCCAAACCAGAGGAGTTCGTGGCCTCGGCAGAGCTCCTTGGGACAGTGACCTGCCCACAGCGTGAGTTGTTATTGGGAAATACTGTGGTGACAGTGTCCAGAGGGTGGAAATATTTCTTGGCAGATGTGGCCAGTCTGTAGCCAGCTGGGAGCAGGAGCAAGGGCTGGGATGCAATGCAGGTCCTACCTGTGCCCTCTGAGGGCAGGCAGCACGAGGGCTCTGGGGGATGTCTCAGCTGGGGTGAGCAGAGGAGACGTGGGCTTTAGGAAGTTTTCCCAAAGCACAGTGCGTGGCCCTTGGATCTTTGTTTAGTCTTGGGGCTTTACTGTCGTGGGGTGATTTCTCAAGGAGAGCTGTTTATCTGGCTCTAAAATAAACTCCCGACCCTTCAGACTGAGGTTCCTCATGCACATCCACCAAGGTAAACACTGGCAGCTGACAGGTTACAGATCCTCATCAAAGCCAGACATGTACAATAAATGTTTAAACTAACATGTGCTGCACGGGGCAGCTGTTGGTGGGTTCTGCACCGATTCCCACTGTAATTGTTACTGTAGTTTTCTCTTGTGTTCCAGGAGCTCGTTACAGACAAGAGGTGAGGAGCACTTTGCCCACCACAGATATGTGGCTGTGCCAGGGTAGGAGGTGGCTGTGTGGCAGCCCTGGGAGTGATCTTGAGGACAGCGCAGGAAGAGGGCTGCAGCCAGCTGTGAACACAGGGAGACTGTGAAGAAAAGGCAGAAGAGGGTGCTGGGGCTCAGAGGGGTGCCAGGGGACTGCCAGCCTCGTGGTCCAGCAGAACTCTGGGTTTGCCTTCGTTTGAGCAGTGGTGACCGTGGGCTCTGGGTGCTGGTTTGAGGTGGCAGCTCCTCCAGGAGCAGGACAGGTCCCGGTGGGGTGTCAGCGAGGGGTGCCAGGCCCCTGGCCTGGGCACAGAGCCGTGCAGGGGGCTGGGGCAGGTCCATGGGTGTCACTGCAGTGTAGGTTTTGGTGCAGTGCTGGTGTGCTGGGGCAGGGGGGATGCGAGAGGAAGTGTGAGATTGGCCTCCCGTGCCCCCACTGCCGCCTCCCTCGGCCGCCCTGGGCTGCAGCCAGCGCTTGTTTCTTACTCCTGGAGTTCATTCCATGCTCTGTTTCTCTTAGTGATTTTATTTATTGTTTCTGCCCTTTCTCTGGGGTCTGAGGGGATCCTGCTGAACGGGCTCTGTGGCACTGGGGACTGCAGAACAATCAATACATGCTGTTTATTTTCTCCCGGTGACTGACAGCTCCTTGCCTGCAGTCTTCTCCTGTTACAGCCCTAATGTGTCTTCTGGCAGGTTTCCTCCTTCTCAGTGATTTCTAAAGGAAGGAGAAATGAGGCTGAAGGAACAGTGGAGCTTTCCCTTCTCTCACATTTCCTTTCCTGCCCATGAGGTGCTGGAGTGGGGCCCGTGCAGGCAGGAGAACAGCAGAGGCAGGGTCCTGGTGACAGGCTCCTGTGCCATGTGGGGTGGGTGCCGGTGCTGTGGCTGATGCCAAGGCAGCCTGTGCAGCTGCTGGACTGGAAAGGTGGCACGTGCTTGTGCCTGGGCAGCCCTCTGGGTCTCTTCGTGGGTCAGCTCCTGCCTGGCAGCCACGGCTGAAGATTCAGTGTGTCCAAGCAAACACATCCCGGGGTCTCAGAGGCGATTCTGGCCCTTCTGCTCGGCGCTGAGGCGGATTTGGTGCAGCCCGGGGGGAGCAGAAAGGCCAAGGCTCCCAGTGAGGAGTGTTTGCTTTGGCAGCTCAGCTGGGCCCGGAGCCAAGGCTCCATCCATCCACTCGAGCCTCTGCAGGGGCGTTCCCAGGGCTGGGGAGGTGCCAGACGAGCTGCCCCAAGCAGCCGACTGCACCGGGGTCCCCGCTGCCAAACCCCGGGTTTTTGGGAAAGCCACGAGCCAGGGGCCGCCCTCCCTCTGTGGGGATGGGGGGAGCTCCTGGGAGTGGGATGTGCACTGGGAACAAATGGTGCCCCTCCGGGTGCTGCTGGTCTGGTGTGTGTGGGACACGGCTTTGGTACCCGGGGGCCTCACCTGGAACATGGGTTGGAGCTGTGGGAATGTGGCCCAATTTGGGGAGCAGTGGGGGCCAGGGGGCCAGGTCACTGAAGGGGGGTGAGGGCTGAGCAGGGATCATCGTGCTCTGTGATTGCTCAGCCTGCAGCACTGCAGGCAGCTGGAGCCTGGTGCTCCTGAGCCGGGCTGTGTTCACCTGGGCAGCACTGCAGGCTGTTGCTGGTGACAAGGACATCACTGCTGGGAAGAGTGGAGTCCAACACAAACTGTTTGCACCCCTGGTCTGCCTCCTCCTTCACCCCCCTTGGCATTCTCCCATCTTGGCTCCGTGTGCTGCTCTGCACGAGCAAGCTTTGGATGAGGTTTTGGTTCACATCTGGATTTGTGGTTCCCCTGGGCAGCTCCCATGAACCTGCATGGCTGGCTCACGAGCTGCAGTGTGCAGGGAAGGGAGCAGCTGTGAGCTCCCACGGCACAGGATTACCAGGCCTCCTTTGTCTTCCATGCTTGGAGCAGGACAGCTCCTGCACCAGCTGCCAGGTCCTTTTCTTCCTCCAGCAACAAGGATTGAACCTTGCAGTGATCCCAGCAGAGCAATCTGCAAACAAGCCATTTCACAAAAGTCTCTTATTGTGCCCCTGTAATGGTGTTTTACATCCCTCCTGCACTGGCCACTCCTGTGCTAAGTGCAAGGGCTCCAGGTCAGCACAGATAAAGAAACTGAGGCTCACACTGAGGGTGTTGCTGCTGCTGCCCAGTTATGTCATGGAGTTTAGAGCTGCCCAAAAACTACTCGCTTCATTTTCCAGATTGGTTGCAAACTGATCTGGTTCAGCATCTCCAGCTCCTTAAAGCTGGAACCTCTTTAGCTCCTTAAGCCTCCTGAATTTGGAAAACGGATGGAATGAAAATTTTGCTCGGGTTTCCAGTCCTGGATTACTTTCCTGTACAGTCACAGTGTAACACGACAGGGCTCTTGGCAAACCCAGCGGGTGTTTTTGGCACAGGGGCAGGCAAACACCACTGCCCCTGTTGCCAGGGCAGAGGATGGGAGCAGAGGGTGATGTCTGTGCTGCCTGCTCGGGGTTGTCAGCGCTGTCCTGCTGCCATCCCTTGCTGGAGGGGGGAGCAGCGCTGCCTTCCAGGAAGCAACACGTGTTTGCTGCTGCACGTTCCAGCAGAGCAGGACTTCAAGGAACGATGCTGCGGAGCCAGAGGCTCCTGTGGGCTGCCTGCACCCGCCCTCGGACTCAAATGAGGAGGGACAGCAGCCAATTAATCACCTCTCTGAGCACTAGTTATCTGCAGCTCTGAAGTAAACTCCCAAACCTTGGAAATGTGTTAGTAATTTTTGGCCATATGTGCTTTTCCCCAAAAAGGAGGCAAAGCCAAATGGCTCAGACGTGATACTTTAATGTACAACACATTTCCATCATTTTTACCATGTATGCAAAATTCTTCTTCATGGTCAGGCAAAAGAACATTAATTTTATTTTTTTTTTTTTGGGTTTGGGATTAACTCGGGAAAATGTTGAACCCAGAGAGGAGAGTATTTTCCATGGAAGTTGTATCAGACCAACTCCCCTTCTCCTGGGGAGGGTGCAGGCACATGTCTATTCTGGGCCCTTAAGGCTGTGTGACTGGGTCTCCTCAGCTCCATGCAGAGACTCCCAGTGCTTGGAAACTTGTTTCACAGGCACCTGAGGGCCGGTGTGACTGCAAACAAATGCTTGAGAAGCCAAATTGACCTTTTAAATGATCCTTTCAAGAATCTCTCCATGCCTCCAGAGCAGGGAAATCACCCTGTTTACTTAGCTAACGTTTTTCTTTCAAAGAGCTCCCCGGCAGCTGAACAAGTCCCCTCTCAAGCAGAAAGCACTGGATGCTTTGCTGGGGGAAGGGGAACAGAGACGTCAGTGTTTGACCTTGATGCTCTCCCGGGCTTGGGGATGGCTCCACCTCAGGCACAGGGGTGTGTGTGACACCACGGGCCACGTCACTGAGCAGGGGGACAGAGCTGAGGGGGCACAAGGGGGTGCAGGAGTGGGGCACTGGATGTCTGCAGTGGGGCAGGGCACTGCTGCTGTCCTGGGGTCACGGTGCCAGTGCCCCCTCACCCCCAGTGCCCCCTCACCCCCAGCCTCACTTAGCAAAGGCTTTGTGCCAGTGAAGGCTGCTCAGGAGTTGTGTTGTTTTTCCCCTCTCTCTGGCTTGTTTTGCAGCTCTTAAGATGACCATAAAGGAAGTGAAGAAGGAGAACGGGGACAAGATGATCATCCCACGGAAGAGGAAGGCACTGAAGCTGGGGCCCATCCGGAAGAAGAACCTGAAGAAGCTGGTGCTGTTCCTGAAAAACGGGGCAGACTGTCCCTGCCATCAGCTCGACAACCTCGGCCACTACTTCCTCATCATGGGCCGTCAGGTGAAGACCCAGTACCTGCTGACAGCCATCTACAAGTGGGACAAGAAGAACAAGGAGTTCAAGAAGTTCATGAAGAAGATGAAGTCTCCCGACTGCCCCACGTTTCCGTCCGTGTTCAAGTGATGTGGGAGAGCTGCTGCCCGGGCTGGGCTCGCCCCTCTGCAGCAGGGGTGCTGGGGCCAAGCCCTCCTGCTGCTCCATCCTGCTCCTCAGAGCTCCCTCAGTGACCCCAGCCCTCCCACATCCCGCTGGCCTGGGCGTGCCACGTGTGTGCCCCGGACGGTCGCTGGGGTCACACACGGTGCCTGTCCACGGCACCTAGAGACCTGTCACTCCACAGACATGTACAGCCACTCAAATAGCAGCTGTCAGGTAAAGAGGGCAAGCAGAGGGGTGTGAGGTGATGTCCAGAGGTTACACACCTGCAGAAAGGACCCTTGTGACCACGTCACTCCTGTCTTCATGGCTGCAGGATCGCCCTGAATTCCTGTACGAACCAGAGCCAGCTGATCAGACAGACATCCCATCCTCACAGTCCCCTTACAACCTCTGAGAAAACCTCCTAATTGCCCTCACTGTAAAAAAATCCCGTTGTAGTCTAAATGTACTTTGTCTAAGCCTTAACCCCAGGTCCTTGTGGTGCCTTGCTGGGCTGGAGCCCTCCCTCACCAGCATCTCTCCAATGTCTCACCAGGTGCCTGCCCTGCCTCTGCCACACTGTGAGCCCCTCGTGCCCAGGGCTGTGCTGCTCCCTGGCAGCCCTGGAGCCCCTGGGCCGTGCCCTGCAGTTGTGCCCTGGCCCTGGGGGCAGAGGGGGCTCTGTGCCCCACCCGTGCCTTCAGCCTCACGTGGGCCCCTGGCACAGCAGGTCCTGCTGAGCTGCCCTGCCTTGGCCTGGGGGGCACTGCCCTGCAGGGGTGACCAGAGCTGCTGGTGCCCAGTTCTGCTGGTGCCCAGAGCTGCTGGTGCCCAGAGGTGCCACTCCATCTGAGCCCATCAAGGGTTGGCCTGCCCGGGGCTCCGGCTGGGGGGAGCTCAGGGCCAGCTCCTGCAGCCCCCTCACTTCCCAGGGATGTTCTGGTGGTTCCTCCAGGCTGCTGGCTCAGTCCCACAGTGCAGCAGGCTGAGGACTCGTCCCCACGGAGCCGCAGGGAACGTCGGCTCCGCCTTTCCCTCCTTGCTGTCCCTGTGGGACCCATCAGTCTGGGCTTTGTCTGTTTGATCTGGGACAACTTGCCTTTGTATCATTCTGCATTTTTTTTTCCCCTAATCAAAATGTTGTGTTTGTATGATTTCAAATAGTTTATGAAAGACAAAGAGTATCTCATCCGAATGATTGCATTTATCGACCAGACTGAAATGCATTATTCTGTTAATTGGACAAGTTCTCTTTTCCATGGACCCATATCATTCCACATTCATTGTCCTTCCTGCTTCCATTCAGTATTCTCATCCATCAGCAATACTCTAGGAGAATGAATATCTGAGAGCTGAGATAATCCTGCTGTATCATGGTTAAATGAAATAACAAATCCTCATTTTTGAGGTTTGAACCAAGCCCACTCAAAGCTGGTAAATTAATTATTCCTTAGCTCAGGAGTGCTGTTTATTCCCCATGTGGGAACAGAGCTGTGGACTTGGTTGTAGAAGAATTCCACGAAGAAGCCAAGCACCCTGAGGAATGATGTTTCACAGCTAACAGAGAGATGGATTTAGGACATGAACTTTGTAGAGAGTCTCACTAGGTTGTCTTAGACCACCATTTGTAGTAGTGTTGTTTCTTTATTGCAAAATTAATCATTGTAGATAATGTGCTTTTATCAGTGAAGAAATAAATAAACAAACCACAGGCTTTAACATCACAGATTGATGAGGTGAGTGATGGAGAGGGCTGGCAAACCCAGCTGGGTGGGAAATGGAGTGAAAGGCTGGTTGTCTGTGAGTGCCCACAGTGGCAGCACCACAAAAGCCTCGCAGGGACCGGGGCAGGGACCTTCCATCTCCCCTGGCTCCCCTTCCTGAGCACACAGGGCAGCAGAGGAGCTGGCCTGGGGGCTGTCAGCAGTCCCAGGGGGTTGGACTGGGCTGCCCAGAGCAGTGGGGGAGTCACCATCCCTGGAGGTGTTCAGGAAATGGCTGGATGTGGCACTTGGTGCCACTTTGGTTGGTGTGGTGGAGTTCAGTCCAAGGTTGGACTCAATGACCTTGGAGGTCCTTGCTGCCCCAGTGATGCCATGATTCCTTGCTGCCTGCCTGCAGCAGCTGTAGCTCGTTGCAGGGAGAGCAGGGCCCTTCCTGGGAACCTCCTGCTGCTTTGGCCAGTCCTGGCTGCAGCTCACAGCTTGTTTGCATTAAGGTGATTTTTTACCCACCTGAAGATGAATGTGCTGCAGCCCCAGTTGAGTCTCTGGTGCAGGGGGAGGTTTGAGAGCTCGGGGGAAGCAACAAGTTCTTTCTGCAGCACATTTGGCTGGAGACATCAGCAGTGCTGACACCACGAGAGAGGTAAGGCCAATGCTGTGGGGCTGCTGCCTGGGGTCTCCTTTTCCCAGCTCAGAGCTGGTGCCTGGGGTGGTTTGGGCTCTGCTTTGTGCACTTCACTGCTGGGTGGTCTGTGATTGCTGGACAAAGCGTGAGCACCAGGTAGATTGAAGAGGTGCAGGAAGCCAGGCAGTGTGTTTGCTGAATATTTACCAACTCAGTTCCTTCACTGACTTCTTATAACTGACAGCTCTGAAGTATCTTTATGTCTGTAAAAAGTGAGACTCACAGTCAAGTGCTGCATGTGGGGGCATTTGCTGTCTTTAGGTTTCCTGTGTTGCTCTCTGATAAGAAAAGTCTACTGAAACCTGAAATGGTCTAAGTGCAGACTAAGGAGAAAGCACCCGAGGTCCTGGAGTTGTGGTCATGCTGGATCATATGGAGCAAACAGGCTTTGGCTGAAATGAGAAAGCATGAGAGGCTCCTTAAATCAGACACTGCCTGTCTGCTGGTGTAGCATTCCCTGGAGCAGAGAGATGTGTGTTTGTGCAGTTTATGGGTACATTTTACATTTTAAAATGTCAGATGCTGGTTGTTATAATGAGTTCCAGTTTAAGTTACAAGCATTTGTGTAAATGCTCAGTTTAAGACATGTGTCATGCTGGGAGACAACTTCAGTTCTGCCCTGCTGAGGGCTGTGGGGTGTCCAAGGGACAGGGACGTGCCACCTCTGGGCTGCTCAGGCTTGCTGTCTGCCTGGGCTTATCTGGAGTAAGAATCTTAAATCCTAAAATAAAATATCATCCTTTTGTGACTCAGTTTATCCTCCCAATAATGTTTATCTTCTTTGCTCCAGCATTCCTTCTGTCGAGTACCGCCCGTTAATTGAGTTTCTGGCCTCCAGTTGTAGTTCAGTTATAAACAAATACAGTTTTCTTTCATGCTATACAAAAAGTCATCTTCCATCCCTCAATTAATTTTTCCCATTACTGGCAGTCTGTGTTCTGCTTTGACCTCTGCTGGGGGAGAGCTGTTGAGCAGTTGGGGAGGACTGGTTCTCCTGGGGCAGGCAGGGTGCCAGCCTGGTGTCCTGCTCTGTGCATGCTGTGCATGACGAAGGGGTGGCACACCCGGCTGTGCCAGCCTGGAACTGGCTTGTCAGGGGCTCACAGGCAGCAGCTGCTCTGGGCTCATCAGCCAAACAGGCAGGGTCCTGCTTTCATCAGCTGTTCCACAAACAGGTAACCCAGGGCTGCAGTGGCTGCAGCACAAGTGACTGAGAAATAACAGAAGCAGCAATAACAGAAATGACAAACTGCTTCCCTTGGCAGGCAGATGGAGCTGCTCTGACAGCAATCACTGCTCTGGGCAATGCCAGGGGGAAGGAGGGGGCAGATGAGCCCCCCTTGGCTAGAGATGGGCCCCCAGTGAGGGGCTGCTCAGTGAACACCCAAGGTCTCAGCTGGAATGTTCTGCAGAGCCACAGCGAGACCCTCCTTCCACCCACCCCAGCATCAGAAGCACTGCAGAGAAAATGCTCCACCGTGTTCCAGGGGCTGCTCCTGCTCTCTCACTGCATCGTGCTGGATGACCCTTAAAAAGGACACACACACACACGTAATTAAAGCCACCCTCCACCCCAAGGCCAGAGCTGTGCCTGGAAACCGCCGTTCCCTGGCGCGGGGGCTCCTTTTCCATCCCAGCCCAGCTCCACACGCCTGGAGAGCGGGCTCCTGAGAGCCAGGAGGGAGAAACATCCTCCAGTGTCTTCAGCAAGTGCTTCTGAAATCCCTGTTTTGCAGAGGAACAGACTTTTTTTGTTACTATTTCTCCCCCCGTAATCCCACCCGAGCCCCTGAGCGTGCTGCCTGGCGGATGAGCCGCTCCCTTCGGGCGCTCTGTAGGTGTCTGAGCCACGCTCGAATGTCCTCCTTGGAAGGGGAGTGGGGCAAGCTGGCGGCTCCTCTGCTCCTGGGAGCTTCTCGTTGCAGACAGGCCCACGTGCGGGGTCCAGGAGCTCTGCAGCACGGTCCGGGAGCTCTGCAGCACGTGGCTGCCCGAGGCAGGGCCCGTCCCGCAGAGCCCTGCGGGAGGAAGCGCAGATCAACCTGTCAGGGTGGCCCCGTCTGCGCCACGGTGGCCTGGCAACCTTTGGAAAATGAGGGCTTTGTTTCAAGGACTTCCCATCAGAGGCTGGAATCTCCTCTGGGGCAGCAGCCTGCCACAAGAATGCTGCCTGCGTGGTGGGAGCGGGGTCCGCCGTGCCCCTGCCCTTGGCACGGCTCTGCCCTGGCCCTGTCCCCTCCTGGCACAGCAGTGATGGATCTGTCTCCACTCGCCAGGGCCAGGGCACGGGCACGCTGCGGCACAGCGGGCTCCTCTCACAGCCTGCCAAGATCCCAGAGCCACGGGCAGCCAGCAAACAGTCCCTCTTTTCTGCAGGAGTGTGCTCGGACGGGGAGTTCGCTGCTGTCTGAAAAGTTTTTCCTTTAGAGGCAACCAGGAGATGTTTGCCAAGCCATGGCTGTGGAGAGTGAGAAGAGGGAAGCCAGGACAGGGCTGGCAGGAGCCGTACCTGGTACAGTCAGCACTGCAGGGTTTGGGGTCCAGCTCTCTGCTCCCACTGCTGAGGTGTGGGAAGAACAGCTCTCTCTGAGACTCCGTGGGGCTGCCACCAAAGCTGTTCTGCTTTTTCTTTAGCTTAGGTTGGGGCAGATTGGGCTGTTGGCAACCTCTGCTTCAGCACTTCACTGCCTCTATCTTTCTTCAAACTCTTGAGTTATTAATGTGGCTGAGAGGTTAATTTACTGGGAGGTGTAATGTTGTATATGAATAAATTATGGCCCCAGAAGGATGGTGGAGAGGGAGTATCTCTGCTGTTACTTGGAAAGAAATGAGGAGATCAGGGCATTTGCCTTGGGCAGCCTCTTGTGTGTTCAGAACCACATTAACCCCCCCCAAATAACAGACTGCAGCCCCTTGAGGCAAATGTGACACCTTTAAATGGGTCATCCTCCCGTGGGGGTGATCACACCCAGCCCAGTCTGCTCAGCTCCTGCACAGCAAGGGCAGACACAGCTCTGGAGAGGGCTGAGCAGTGCGTGGGAGCTCCGAGGTGGTTCCACGGGTGGCTGTGTGAGGCCACGTGCCTTCTCCTGGGGCTCCTGTGACAGTGGTGGCCGTGGTGGCCTGGCCAAGCCCGTGGTGCTGGCTGGCATGTTCAAGTTTGTGTGTCAAATGGTCTTTGACAAACATTTAGCCTGATATTAAGATTTTGTTAAAGTCCCCCTCCTGGGTTAGCTCCTGCTGAGACTTGAGGCGTCACTGTGGGTGATGATTAAACACTGTCCTGCACAGCTGAATCTTTGCAGCCCTGCCTGCCTGCTCCGGAGTGTTTGCAATTTCTTCGCCACTTCATGATCTTTCCTCTCACTCACCCTGAATGTTTATTTAATAATCCTGGAAGACCTCTTAAGCTTCCTGGGTTTAATGTTTGCTAAACACCCTGTCACTTCCACTTGTATTGATAATTCCCGGCCCTGTGCTTTGCCCTGCAGCCACACCAGGGGACGGGACAGCCCCACACCAACACAGACCCCAAAAGCTGGTGCTGCCCCGGGGGGGTCCGTGGGAGCTGCAGGGGGGGCTCCTCAGCTGGATCATCTCCCCTTGCATTGCCTCAGCCCCCGCTCTCCCCGGGCCCTGGCAGTATTAGTTTCACAAATTCATTTTCCTTCACAAAAGCTTTTGGTTACTTCGGGATTAGGGACTGTTTAGAGTTCATTGTTTTCCCCGAGCTGCCTTGTTTTGCTGTAACGCTGAGACGCCTGGGCTGCAGGAACCTAATCCCCCTCCTCCTCCAGCAGCCCAGCTCTGTGAAAATCCGTTCTCTGCTTTAGTGCAAATTGTTGATGGGAGATAGCAGCGGGTCTTTCTGCTTCCATTTAACGTGTCAGCGGGGAAAGACATCTGCTTGCAATTATGGGCATGGCCTCGCTGAAGGATTGGCCTGGTAGATTTTTATAAGATAATAGGAAATCTTTATCAATTCATAATTCCTGGTGTCAAAGAGAGGAATACGTTTCATTTAAAATGTTCACCTTCTATTTTACAAAATTGTGGGATAAGCCATGAGATTGATATCAAGGGAAGAGGCTTGGAGTGTGCTCTGTGAAGGGCCAGTCCCACCTTTCCCACGTGAAAACCTCTGAGCAGGCGAGGGCCAGTCTGGGGAGCTCTGCTGCTGGTCCCTCTGCCACGTGCCCAGAGAGGCAAATCCTTTTGGAAATGATGTGCTGCTGACTTTGCAGCATGCTCTGGAACAGCAGAACTGTCCCCAGCACAGCACCCAAGGCATGGGAATCTCTTGGATGGGGCGAGTGGCTGCAGAGGAGCTGCTGTGCACCAGCACCTCCTGAGCTGGTGGCCAGACCCCATGGCATCCTGGCACATCCCCAGCAGCTGCAGGAATAGCCTCGGGGGCAAAACACTCTGTTCTCACTTCCCCCCAGCCCAGGATAGCTGGTGCTGGAGGCAGTGCTGGCTGCCTGCCCTGGGAGGGCAGCTCGGGGGCCTGGGGACACGCTGGGACAGGCTCGTGGTCACAGCAGGGGCTGCCCAGAGGGCTGGAGGAGGCTCCTGCTGTGCTGGGCTCCTTCCAGCCCAGTGGGAGCCTCCTGCCTGCCCGGGGAGCGAGGAGGGGGCTGCTCCCTGCCCTGATCCTCCGTCTCCCCTCGGAGCTGCTCCTGGCAGGACACGCTGTCACTGCAGCTATTCTTGGCCCTGCTCAGCCTGTTTGTCAGCCCTCTGGGAGGCTGCTGTAATCTCCCCTGTGATTGGGGTCTCAGAGCATGTTCAATACCATTAATGAAACAAGCAAATAACAACAATAACGATCTGTGCTCAGGAATGCTCCTGAGAGGAGCTGGAATTGCACTCAGTGCCTTTCAGCTAAGAAAGCTCCTCATGCTTCAGCCTTGGCAGATTCTCAGGGGTTGCAACTCCAGTCTGGGAACTTTCTGTGCTCTCTTGTCCATCAGCTCCAATTCCTGTTCCCTGCTGTACATGCCTTTGCTTGGACGTGGAGCTTCACCTCTGGGGAGAGGTGGAGAGGTGTGTCAGGCTGCAGAGACAGTTTTCCCTGTGGATGTTGGACAGACTCGGGTGCCCGTTGTCCAGAGAGGCTGTGAGGTCCAGGTCTTGGCAGCTGCTCTCTGTGCTGATGTGGAGATGCTCTCCCTGGTCCCAGTGAGATCATTTAGGGTTTGATATTGTTCTGTCACCACATCTGGTCTGCTCTGGGGATGGGAAGCATCTCCTGGACTCCTGGGCTGATGGCAGTGCCAGTGCACAGGTGTGTGAAGCAAGGACAGGCTGCTGCCAGCCCCTGACCATGGCACAGCCCGGCACAGTCCAGAGGAGCAGCTTGTGATTCAACCAGACTTGAGAACAAAACAAAGAAATGAGAAGGGTGGGGGAAATTCTGGGCTAATTTCTAAAATGCCATGAATTTCTAGGGGCTGCTGGAATGGATCTTTATTGAGGTAGGGAGGGAAGGTGTGGCTGGGGATGCAGGGCTGTGAGTGCCGGGGGCTGCCGGGTGCCCCGGCCTGAGGACACGTTTGCTCCTTGCAGAGGAGAAGCAGTCTGGTTTCATTTTGAGCTCCCAGATGTTGGTCGTGTTACCAATGTTTCTTTTGACTGAAGCAAATTCAAAACATCCATCTTTAAATTCTCAGACATGGGACGTGGGGAAGTTCATTCCTGCCCAGCTCCCAGCCCGGCCCTGCCCTGGCTGGGTGTGCTGTGGAGGTGCCATGGCATCCTGCCCTGGGGTCCAGTGCCCCTGCTGTGGGGTGGGCAGCCCAGCACTCTCCAAGGGCAGGCTGGGGGTGCTGCTGGTCAGTGGGCACGGGAGAAGGTTCTGGAGCCCCACAGGCTGCTCTGAGCTGCCCGTCCCCTGGGCTGGCTGCCACGGGGCCCACGTCCTTCTTAATCGCCTCAGATTTGGGGGTGTGAGGAGCAGCTTCTGCACAACAGTGTGAGGTGTGAGTTTTGCTTGATGGAGACTTCCTGGGCTGTTTGATGTGGGAAGCACCGGCACAGCTCCGGATCGCTCCTGCTCCTCCTGCAAAGTCCCTGCAGAGCAGAGCAGGTTTGATGTTCAAAGGGGCTGTGAGCTCCCTCCTGTGCTGACTACACCCCCGGGGCTTCCTTCAAGGCACGGAGTGCACGGGCTTGGGCAGGTTTTCCTGCTTTTATCGTTTAAAAGACAGCAAGTCTGGAAGCAGAAGAGAGTGTTCTGGCAAACCCCATCCCCTGTGCCTCCCACCACACTCTGCAGGCCGTGCCCCCAGCAGGGTTGGTCAGCAGCTCCTGAGGGACCCAGCCCTGTTCACCCTGGAGAGGTGACACAGTGGGGCTGTGGGGTCTGGGGTGTCCCCCGAGCCCTCCTGTGGGACTGGAGAGGGGCACCCATCTGAGCTCTGCAGGTGATGCACCCGGGGAAGGTGCAGGCTGGTGGGCTTGACAGTGCTCTCCTGCTGATTTGGAGCATTAGATTACGCGGGTTTGAGTTTGATTTCTTCCCCCCTCCCCAGTTTTTTAGTAGCTGACAGTTGTTACCAGCATGAGGTACTAACTTTTTATTTTGAACGCCTGAGTTGGGGCTCGTTAATCACTTCCAAATGTCCCCGTCTAAGGGCGATATTGTTTCACCATTCAACCACTAATTTTTTGAAATCTCTGAAATAAGACTCTGCTCTCGAACATGTGCTGGAGAGTCGTTCCTTTCCGCTGTATTTTAAAAATATACATGTGGTTTAATTCAACAAGAGGGCTGGAGGGGACATTTTTCCTCCAGTTTTTTCCCCCCTCTTTTTCTTTAGAGCTGTATCTGCCAAACCACCCGGCTCTGTGCCAGCAGCAGCCCCTGGATGATCCCAAATGCATCTGGGGGTTAAAAAGTGTGTTTCTGGGAAAGCCCAGTGCTGCCTCCCTGTGATACAGATGGTGAGGCATCCCCGGGGTCGGGGCAGCTGCCACAGCTCAGGGTGCAGGTGGGAGGCACAAGGAGAAGGGCTGGGCTTGCAGCAGCTCTGGGGCACCGGCCACTGGAGCAGCCCTGGAGCTTTGCTCCCTCCCTGCCATGTACCCAGGGCTGTGCTCGCTCTGGCAGTGCTGCTGGGCAGGGCAGAGCCCAGCTGGGATGGGGACTTGGCTGTTGGCCCTGGAAGGTCTGAGTGCTGCAAGGCTGGGGCAGAAATGGCACTGCCATTCCGGGAACGCTCCTGGCTCCAGCAGGCACCAAAAATCCACGGATACATCAAAGCAATGGGTTATCCAAAAATGTGACATGCAGGGAGGAGTCCTGCCAGGCCTAAAGCCCTCAAGGAACTTGGTTGTGTCTGGGCTCAGGGATCCCAAGGAAACATTCATTTCTGTGACTGAACTGGCTTTTGTGTGTCCTGGCTTCAGAAGGACTCTTGAGGAGATCCGGGTGCTCCACAGGGTCTGGCAGATGCAGGAGTTGCTTCAAACCCAGACATCAGACAGGGACCTCTGGCTCCAAGCAGAGAGACATTTTTTAATTATTACCACTTGGTTTGTAAAGAAGAGGTGTGGAAGGGAGACAGGGATGAGCTGTTGGTGCAGGATCTGGTGGAAACAGACCCTGGAGGCTGAGCCCAGGTGAGGACCAAGTCAGGCTGTGTCCTGCCTGGGCAGTGCCCACAGACAGCAGAGCTGTGTCCCTGTGACAGGCTGTGTCCCCTGCAGCCCCTGGGCAGCACAGCTGGGCCACAGCTGGGGCTGAGCTGGCTCTCCTGCACCTCTGCCCACAGCCCCAACCACAAAACTCCCTGGCCTTTGCTGGGGAATTGCTGCTGGTGGAAACCCTCTTCTGTCTCCAGCCCTTGGAAGCTCTTGAGTGTGCTGAGGCTGTTGTGTCCTGTGGTTTTGTTGATATAAATAGACATTGTAAGTGAACATGAAAGAATTTGTGCTGACCAGGGGCTGTTCTTATTAGAGGCAATGAATGAGGAGGGGCTGATTCCTGCCAGGCCCCGTCCCTTACATCATGCTGTCCTCTCGTGGCACTCACACCCTGCAGTGTCTCAGGCTCCCTGCAGATGCTGGGATGCTCCTGCAGAACCAGCTGTGTGGCAGGTCTTCCTCTCAGGAGGAGGGGTTGCTTGGCCATGTGTACGTGGCACTTCTGTGTCAGGACAAAGAGGGTTTTCTAAGAAGGAGACTCATGGTGAAGCCTTTCCATAAAAGCTTCTTTGAAGGGAATCTGCTGAATGGAATGGAGTGCTTCCTCCGTCTTTCTGAGCAGGGGGACAGCATTAGGAGGAATGGAGAGGCTTTGGATGTGCAGTTGGGTTCCCATGTGCTGTGTGACTCAGGAGTAGCTGCAGCCCTGGCCCTGAGCTGGGCACTCACCCCTCTGAGACCCATCCTACACCCTGGCTGAGAGCTGCCCTGCTGCTGGCCCAGGTCATTACCCAGACTGTGGACTGGCACCTGGAGAGCAGCTGATCACCCCCAGCAATGCACAGGGTCTTTCCAAAATGCTGTTTGTGTTTTCTTGTAAACTGCCTTCTGGGCTAAACTCCCAGTCCCTCTGTCTCCAGCGGATTCCCACAAGGACTCTGCCCCTGGCACAGTCAGAAAAGCTTCTCGTTGGGTACCACACACCCAGTGTGTCCCAGTGAGCAGCTCTCCCCCAGTCCCTCAGGAACACACTGAGGTTTGTATAGGCTGAAAGTCAGGAGGGGTTCAGCCCTGACCCAGAACACAGCCCATCCCTTCCAGATTTTTTCCTTTCCCAGCAGACTCTCTGGCTTTGCTTGGCTCGTGGTGGATGCAAATATCATTGTTCATCCCGACGGGAGGCAGAGCACGGCAGAGCTGGTTTGATGGATCTGACGTAGGTTGGACAGACAACATCTCCTCCCAGGCCAGCCTGCACAGACAACATCTCCTCCCAGGCCAGCCCACAGTGCTCACCCGGCTCTTGGGCTTCTGTCCTGGGGGTTTAGTGCAGGGATTCACCTCAGCTGGCCAAAGGGGGAGACTTCCACAGCCCCAGGTTTTCCTGGGTAGATGTCTGAGCTGTGCTTGCATTTCTGGGGTGCTGCAGCTCCTGGCTGGGATCCCTGCAGTCTCCCTCCCATAGTGAGCCCTCCAGTGAGGACTCCATGTCCCGTGGGGTCCAGGGCAGAGATGTGCTGCAGGGGAAGATGGAGAGGGAGGTGCCAGATGGATGGATGTATCCCCATCTGGGCAGCTGGTGCCACTCTGGCAGTCTTTCCCTGAGCCTGTGTGTGTCTGTTCTGTTGTCACCTACTCCAGCTGGGCCAGGAAGGTCCCAGTGCCTCAGCTGCTGCAGGCACTGGGTGCAGAAAGTCCTTGGTTTCTCTGTTTCCTAAAGGAGGAAATTTCTCCTCCAGCAGAAGGGCTGGGAAAGCTAGGCAGAGTCACTCAAGGGTTAAAAGGCAAGAGACTAATTTAAAATAGAGATGATTCA
Organism: Manacus vitellinus; assembly: GCF_001715985.3. NCBI lineage: Eukaryota > Metazoa > Chordata > Aves > Passeriformes > Pipridae > Manacus > Manacus vitellinus. Next base: position 414,999 of record NW_021940854.1, read on the forward strand.
GGATTTGAAGTCTTTTTTTGGGATCTGGGGGTCCTGGTTTGTGTCCTCCAAGCACTTGGATTAAACGTATGTGACTAAGCAGGAGCAGAGATGCTCCCGCTTTCCCCAAGGTGTTTTTTGGCTCCCAGAAATGCAGTTTAAGGGCTGGGGTGTCAGTGGAGACTCCAAGGAGTCTCCAGAGAGCTCTGCACTGCTGCTTTCCCGATGAGCAGATCCAGGAGCCAGAACAGACAGATTCCCGCGGGCTGCAACCAGAGGAACAATGAACAAGGGCGCTGGGGGGTTCCTCGTGGGGACAGCGAGTCAGACTCGGCATTCCCGGGGGGCTGTGAGAGGCGGCAGTCGGGGCTGGGCTCCGGCAGCGCCGTGACCTGCGGAGCAGCGCTTTGG
>NW_021940854.1:415618-421550 GCF_001715985.3 Manacus vitellinus
TCCAATGATGGGAAGAAGCAATTGCCCCCCGAGGATGGAGATGTGCCCTACAGCACACCGAGGGATGGCTGCAGATGCAGTTCCCAGGGCAGGGCTTGGCCGAGAGCAGCTGAACTTCTAAATGGCTCAGCAACAACCACCAGGATTTTAACTGTGCAGTGCCGAGGCAATCAAAGGGTTAATACAAAAATCTCCTCCATATCCACTCCTTGGAAATGACCTCTGCAGAGCCCTCCCAGAGGTACAGCTATCTTGTCTCCATGCTGCAGGAGACAGTACTTATCCCAAGCCTGACAGTTTGCTGCTGTCTCCAGACACTTTGCTGGCAGCTGGTTTTAATTATTGTCTCTGTGGTGCCTCACCTGCTCCTGCAGACTTGGCACCATGAGCTGCTGATGGAGCATCTCATGGTGTCCCCACCAGGCTGGCAGGAGTTACTGCTCTGGGTGTCATTGTGGGAGGCTCTCTCTCATCAGCTCCCCTGGGCACTGCTTTGACTCGTGCCAGGTTTAGGTTTGGCCCAGGAAACACTTGCAGGAAACACTCTCTTTTTCCTCCTGAAGCACTAGAAGTGCACAGAGTTCTGCAGTTCACTGCTGTGGATTTTGAAACCATTTGTGCTGCTCAGCTGGACAAGACTCTGCTTTGCCTGAGCAGGGAGTTGGGCTCAGGGACACACACAGCTCCTTCCTCTGCCCCACAGCTCGGCTTCCACGTGGTGGTGGGCAGGAGGCAACACTTCCTGGCCACCTTTTGCAGGCCCAGAGGCCCTTTGTTTCCCAGGTGAGCCCATGTGAGCCCTGCAGTCCAGGGCACTGCTCGTTCCCCCCACCTGGGTGCTGGAGCTGACCCGGGCACGTGAGGAATCGTGGCCAGGACCTGCGTGTGCAGGCACTGCTGTCTGCTCACACCTTTCAAAACGTGTGTTTACACCAACCTGTCAGCTAATAACAGCCTTGAAATAAAGCAAAAGCATCACAAGGAGAGAAGGGAAGGACCCACTGAGTGAAGTTCACGCTGGTTCCATTCCCTGAAAAAGAAACAAAGCCCCAAGCCACAGCCAGCACACTCAGAGCCTCTTGGTGACAGAGTCCAGATCATATTTTTTGGGGAGCAGAAAACATCATGACAGGCTAAAACAAATATTACCAGAATGAGACTACTCATCAGAGGCTCTCAGACTGCCGAGGGTTTCTTCCCACTGCTGGGAGCATCCTTCTCTCCTGGAGTCCCAGACTGGAAAAAGGACCTTTTCCACACACTGAAGGGTCTGATGGGGTGAGTGTTTCCAATCTGCACAGGATCTGCCCCACAGGATCCAGCCCAAGCAGCCCTGATTGCACCCTCTGAGCTCTGTCCCAGGACCACTGCTCTGGTCATCCTCACCAGCAAATCCTGCCAGTCTCACCTCTACCTGCAAGGAAAGAGTCATTGGTGTGTTCTCCAGCCAAACTAATTTTTTTTGGCTGCAGAGAGCAGCCAGTGAAGCAGATTTCCCACCCCCATGCCCAGGGGCTGTAGCTGAAAAGGGCTCTGCTGTCCAAGTGAAAGCTGGATGCAAGCTGAGGGAAAACAGATGGTTTCAAGATCAAGCCCATCACAGGAATGAGAAGCCAAACTGCTGATGGATGGGGCAGTGTTTAGTTCAGGCGTGGAGCCAAGTGCACTGCTGTCCTCCCGGGCTGTGGGGCTGCTGATGGCCGAGAGCACAGACCCCTGGAAGGGTCCAGAGGAGCCTGGCTCTGAACAGAGCATGACCCAGCTGGAGCTCCTGCTGCGTCCCAGCATTGCAGCTCTGCTGCAGGATTGTCCCACAGCACTGGATGTGCATTCCCACAGCACTGGATGTGCATTCCCACAGCATTGGATGTGCATTCACCCTGCCCTGGGTGTGCATTCCCATTGCACTGGGTGTGCATTCCCACAGCACTGGATGTGCATTCCCATTGCACTGGGTGTGCATTCACCCTGCCCTGGGTGTGCATTCACCCTGCCCTGGGTGTGCATTCACCCTGCCCTGGGTGTGCATTCACCCTGCACTGGGTATGCATTCCCACTGCCCTGGGTGTGCATCCCCACTACCCTGGGTGTGCATCCCCACTGCCCTGGGTGTGCATCCCCACTGCACTCAGCTGGGCCCAAAGTGCCCCTGGTGCTGCTCTGGCTGCCCGAGGTGGTGACAGACTCCTGGGCTGGGCTGTGAGGCCGCAGCAGGAGCCAGGACTTGTGCTGGCTCAGCAGTGCTCGTCACCCCCGGCCTCAGAGAGCCTCTGAGAGGAAATTGGATTTAAAATGGTTCTGCCTGGCTCCCGGGAGAAGGCCCAGGAGCGAAGGAGGGCTGAGGGAGGGTCACTCATCACCAGCTCATTAAGGGCAGAAACCCAAAACCCCGGGGAGTGCTGTGCTCCGAGGCAGCCTCTGACACGGGTCATCTGCAGGGGCTGCTCCGCTTGGCAGTTGGGAATCACACTGTGCTCTGCCCTGGGGCCGTGTCCAAATGGGGACTTTTCTGTTATTTTTAGCATTACTCACAAAGTATTCCCTGTTTTCGTCCCGTAGGACCAAGTCCGAGGTGGTATTTACTTTTGGAGATGTAGATGCTTTGTTTCTGTAAGGTCTCTGGGTAGAGTTGTGCTGTATTTTCATTTGCATTTTTCATATATAACTCGATATGGAGCTTTGTGCGTGGCCTGGGGGAGGAACATCCCTCACCACTGTTGCTGTGGCCTCGCTGGGATCACAGAGGGACTGGCAGCTCAGTGGGCAGCTGGAATGGAAGAGGGGACTGGGGATGGCTGGTGCAGCAGGCTCTGTCCTGCCACCCCCTCGGGGCAGGAGGGGCACTCCAGGGAAGAGGCAGAGCCTGCACTGGCAGTTTGCCCTGAGCATCCTCTCCCAGCAGTGTCAGCATCCAGCACCTGGGGGTTGCCTGGGGGGGCCTTCAGCTGAGAAGTTGCCTCTGGAGAAGGGTTTCCCCCTTTCACCAGGAGCACCATCCCCTCACATCCCAGTGCAGCTGCAGTTTTTGAGAAGGAAGAGGGAAGGAGCCACCAGCATCCCTTCTCCCCCATCTCCATTTGCACATCAATGTGCTCTCCCTCGTGGGGCAAATTCAGGAAAAAACACATTTGCACTTGAATATCCAGCTAACATCTGGGCCAGCAGTTGATGTCTCAATCCATTCCTAGGCTCAGTGCTAGGAGCACTTAACTTTGCCCTTGCCCAGATGTGCCTGTTCTCTGTGCTGTGCAGAAAGGCAGAAGTTGCACAGGGTAGAATGTGTTGGAATTGGCACTTTGGAAAATGCACTCTCTGCTGGAATGTGCTAACATCCAGCTCACACAGAAGGGCAATTAACTCTATTTATGTTCATGAGCCTGAATCTAAAACCAGCTTCAGAAAGCAGCTCACTCTCATTAAAGGGCTTTATAATCATTATGCTAAAGTATTTCTTTTGAAAACATTTTCAGTTTCTTAAACAGTTAGGATATTTATAAAATATGGCATCAATTACTACATATTTCTTTATTCACACTGATTAAACAACCTATAATTATACTTAAGCCTCTTATTTGTATATCATGGCAGCATTAAGAAAAGCTCTGTGATTTGTCTGCGTGTTTTTCTTTCCAAATAGCAGAGGGCTGCGGTCTCTCCCTTCCTTTGGAGCATTTCCCTGCTGGTGTTGACCACAGAGCAGCAGCCAGGTGTCTGCTGCCCCAGCCAGCTCCTGGCAAAGGCGTGGGCTGAGGCTGGCACTGTGTCGTGACAGGTAACACTTGGCTCTGTGCTGTTTGGACTCTGAGCGTGGTGTTTACAGCAGCTTCTCACAGGAAAACCTTTTCCTGGATCTTTTTTCCTTGCTGTAGAACAGTCAGTGTTGGAATGACCAAACCCTCTCTGACAGTGGGTGGTTCACCAAGGCAGGGGGGGTCGTGCCCTGCTCCGGGGCTGGGGGCTGTGCTGAGGGTCCCCTCCGTGCTCCCCGGGGGCTCTGCTCTGCTGGCACTGGCACAGGGGCATGGGGCAGGGCTGGCAGAGGGGCCTGGCTGCTGCAGCATTGCTGCTGATGGTTTGGAGCTGCAGGGAGATGTGTTGGCCGGGTTGGGAAAGGCTCCGCTCTTGTCGTGGCTCTTGGCAACTTCTGCTGGGGTTTCACTCGATGCTGAGGTCTCACTGCTTGAAAACTACTCGGTCTAGGTGAGACAGATCCACTGACTGCTCCCTCTCCCGGGGGGATGGGGAGTTCCCAGGGGACCAGCCTGGCTCTCCTGAGTGGATGGGGAGTTCCCAGAGGACCAACCTGGCTCTCCTGAGTGCATGAGGAGTTCCCAGCCTGGCTCTGTGGTTGGCTGTTGGCAGCGCAGGGACCACTCCCAGGTGGCAGCCTGGAATTTGTGCTGTGCTGGCGAGGTACAAACCATTGTTTCTCTTCTGACAGAGTGGCTGAGTGAGTCCCAGCACAGCAGGGCTGGGGACCCTCTTACTCTCTTTATGGCTGTAATGTTCTGCATTGTTTCCACTGGTTCTGTGCCCCAAACACTTCCCCACTCTTGTGTAACTGGGGCTTTCTGCCTTAGAAAATCTGTGAGGTAGAGAAGGCTGTACAGTGGGAGAACTGAAACCCAGCTTCATTTTTCCACCCTGTTTTTCTTCAGTGGCCCTTCTGTTCACTTGGAGACAGAACAGTGAGTCTGATATGAATATCTAGCAGGAGCAGACAGATGGGTCCAGCTGAGAACTTGAGTCACTTCCAAAATCCCTATACAATATTGCACAAGCCACATCTGATCCTAGAAGCTCTTAGTTTTCTCTGATTACACCTTCCCTGTTGCCTATAGCCATCCTGTCTTACCCCAGGCTTCTCCTAAGTGTCCTTGTACTGCTCCCTGAGCTCCTGCTGCACCAGCGTGGTGCAGGATAAGATACTCCTGGGAAGGAGGAGGGCATCCTCTGCTTACCCAGGTGGGCACATGTACCCTTCTCCATCAGAAGAAAGTCCTTCTCCTGCAGGCAGAATAGTTTAGCTCCAGCTGGGAACCCAGAGCTCCTGCTCTTTGATAAGCATCTCTCAATACCTGAACTGTTTCCTCAGAGTAAAAAGGACTCAAAGGCAAGATACTTGTATCACTTTTGTGCAAATATCAGATTACAGCTTAGAAACCAAATTGTCTGCAATTAGATGACTGAATTAAAGGGAAGACAGACAGCAGCGTGCAAAATATGAACGGGGTTCATTGTTTGCCTGCAGATACTGAAATTTCTTCAGTTCAGTCTCAGAAAGGCACTGTTGTGTCTTCCAGAGTGGCAGAGAATTCGATCTGCTCCTGCTTTCTTCTTTGGGATGGGGTCCAAAGTTAACTCCCTGCAGATCACCTTACTTTAGGAATAAGAGGAGCTTCTCCTGCAGTACCTGTGCTGGAAAAAACAGGTGTGGATGTTGCTGGAGACCCACACCGGGACCAGGAGTGATCCTGGAGCTCGGAGATGCTTCTCCCAGCCTGGTGGGGTGCTGGCTGGCCAGGAGAGGTGCTGGGCTGTGGGTGAGCTGCCAGGGGAAGGGGCAGCGTGTGGCTGGTACTGCAGAATGCCCCAAACCTGCTGGGTTACGCTCGACCCTCCAAAATGCATTTTTCCCTGTTTAAGGCAGGTAGGAGGAGGAATTGTGGAACAGCAGGACAGCCTATGAGCCATCAGATGTGGTTTGCCTGTGATCACACCTCAGCTTTTGACTCTTTGAGGTTGGGATGCTGCCTGGCACCCCTGACCCTCAAATCCCTGGGAACTTTGTGGGGCCACATCACAGAGACTGGAAACTTCCTTGCTTTGTCACTTGTGGCACTTTGGGGCAGGGTTCAGTGGTGGTCACAGCAGTGCCGGGGTAACGCTTGGACTTGCTGGTCTTAGGGGTCTTTTCCAACCTCAGTGCTTC
>NW_021940854.1:422286-430885 GCF_001715985.3 Manacus vitellinus
CGCTGCTCGGTCCCGCTCCCCTCGGCTCAGGGTCTGTGTGAAATTGTGTTGGTTTCGTTATTTGTCGTGCATTTATATGTTATACATACATAACATATATTTATACACACGTATAGAACATATATATACACACATATATAGCATATTAAATGTATTTATAGCATATTTTATTATTTTAATTGCTGCGCTGGAGAGGATCTTGGAAAGTTCCATTTGCCCTAAATACCGCATTTTTTAAAGAATAAGCCCAAACAGCAGCAGCAGCAGCAGCGCTTTGCTTCTCCCCTGCCCAGGTACCAGCAGGTAACACGATCGATGCCGTGGTACCACTGAGGCATTTCCATCTGTCCTGGTTTGGGGTCAGAGCAGCCGTCGGAGCTCCCGTCCTGTCCCGGTGAGAACAGTGCCTCCCCATGGCATAGCCTGGCCGGACACACCAGCTGCTGCTTCAGTCGTTCCACTGGTGGCTTGCGGCTGTTACAGCTTTTCACACTTAAAAGAGAGCGACAGTCAGTCCCCAGGAAATTCAGGAACTGATAACAGTCTCTGTGCTGGAAGGAGTGGAGATGAGAAGACTTTTGATTTGTAATTTGTGGTCTAACAAACTAATTAGGAAAGAACAAAAAAATAATGGAAGCTTTACTCGTTTTATTTAACTTCTAAGAGAACAGGTCATTGTACCAAAAGTCACTGAGTTATGGGGCCTGCAGCAAGGCTTAATGACAATTTAAATTAGGAACCTGAGTTGTGGCTTGGTAAGACGAGAGGGAATGCTATAATTAGGAAGGCAGCGATTTCCCCCTGACCTTTTGTTTTTAAAGTGTTTTAAATGGCCTTGTCTCGTCCACAGAGATCCTCCTCTGCCTTCTTCCCTCTCTCTCTCTCCCTCCTTCCCTGCCAAGTTTCTTTAATGTGGGTCGTGCCTCCGTGTTTGCAGGTGGCACAGAACAGAATCTGCATTTTGCTTTTTCAAAGTTAAAGTGTCTTTGAAATATGGTTTTGCATCTAATGCAGAATGTAATAAAAAGACTTTAAAGAGCTGCTGACGCCTCGTGGAAAAGTGAAAAACATTCTGTTGAGAAACAATCCTGCCGGGCTGTCTTATCTGCTGTTCCCTTTGCTCATTTTTGATAGCAAAGGGGCACTATAAATATACATAGCTATACATAAAAATGAGAAACCTTGGCAACCAAAGAGAAGGTTGGTTGTTTTCTCGTGCTCCTCTGCTGTGGGCAGGTGGGTGCGGGCAGACAGAGTTCATCAGCCTCGGTTCGCCCTCACAGCACTGAGGCTGCGGCCCTTTGTGGAGCGTTGGGCTGAAAGGGAGTCACGTACCAGCGGATTATTTTTTCCTAGAGGTCCTTGTTAACCCTCTAAAAATAGCAGCAGTGGTTTCTGGGGCACTCTGGCAAGGCTGGCGGGGGAACAGAAGCGATGCCTCGGAGCCGGGGGACAGGAGCGGCCAGATGGAGATGGGGCCGGGGCTGAGCTCGGCAGCTCCCCGGGGAAGGGGCAGGGAGGGCGGCAGTGCCAGGCTGGGATGCTCTGGGATGCTCTGGGATGTGCCTGCCTGGCTCCAAGGCAGGGCAGAGCCCCCGGGCACACACCTCAGGGGCTGCTTCCCTGTGACCTCCAAACCCCAGGGCAGCGCCTTCAGCCTGCACTGCAGCACACAGGTACTGCCCTGGGGAACCCACAGGATGGTTATTGCCCTGGGGAACCCACAGGATGGTTATTGCCCCGGGGAACCCACAGGATGGTTATTGCCCCCCACACAGGTGGGTCTCTGCTGCAAGGAGTGACTTGGACCTTTTCCACACGACTGGGCAAAGGAATCTGCCTGATCCTTTCCTTTCTGATGGCTCTTGCAAAGAAGTGCTCTGCCAGGAGCCCAGCAGAGTCTGCTGAGCAGGGCTCAGCCTGTGCACAGTGGATGGAAAACCTGGGCCACAGAGGGGAGCTGGGGCCCTGCAGGTGGCACCCGCTGCGTTGCTGAGCTAAGTGCTCCTTGGCTCTTAAGTTTTCCAGTAATTTTCCCAGGCAAACGATGCACCTGCCATGGCCTCGGGAGAAAATGTTTATTGCCACATCCATCCACTGTTCAGAAAATGAAAAGTTATTTTGGCACTGAAATGCCTTTCTCCCCTCCAGAAGCTGCACCTTGTTCACGCTGTCATAAATGGGAGAACTCAAACAGCAGAAGTTGGGCTGAGACCGAGTCAGGTGTCCCAGATGTGCTTTCCTGTCATTAGCATTTTCTGAGGTAAGAGCCCTTCCACAGAAATTCCTGAGTGCACTGTTAGCAAGGCACATGGCAAAGGAATGTTTGGACAAAGGGCAGCTGGGTTCCAGCTCGGGCCTGGCAGGACTGAGTGCTGTGTGACAGTGCAGGGTGACAGTGGGGGTGACAGGGCAGGGCAGGCGTGTGAGAAATGCCCCTTTTCAGCAGGACAAAGCAAGCAGTTGCCTGGTAAATAAGGCAATCCAATTTAAAATCAAGGGTTAATTGGGGAGCTGATATGAAGCAGGTCTGCACACTCCGGAGTGGTACTGTGAGTGGGCACAAATCACAGGTGATGTTTACGTGAGATCTCTGTGAGATGCCACCCAAGGCTGATGGGATTCCTTTTAGTAACTTGCAGTATGTATGGTTTCCAGATGTCTCTTATTTAACATTAAGAAAGACCCCTTTATTTTTTGTTTTGCTTTCCTGCACTCGTGACTTGCTATTCCTTGGAATGCTGGAGGTGACGTACAGGGATGTTCTGCACAGAGCAATCCAGCCGTGCTGGGTGAGTGGGCTCAGACATCTGCATAGTATCATTCCCCTGTCACCAGCTGATGGTGGTATAATTAGAAAAGTCATTAATCCTTGCTCAGCAGTGCTGGAAACTATTTATAGCAAGGTAGAAAACCCTGCACGTGAGGCGAGGGTGGATATAGAAATTGCTTCTGGTGCCATATGTGTTGTGGGGCCCAAATCAAGAAGGTAATTTGCTTCTGGGAGGGAACTTCCCCTTCTGGCCATATGCAGACAGGTGCAAACTGCCTCCTCTGCCCCAGGTATCACCCCCTGGGCTGGCCGTGGGGGGCTGCTTTGGGCATCCCCTGCAGGCTGTCACCATCCTGGGCTTGAGGGGCCTGGGAAGAGCCTCATGGTGCCTGTGGAAGAAGGCTCTTGTGGGTGCCTGCCCAGCTGGTCTGCATCTCCCATCGCTGTGGGCAGCTTGTGCCACGTCCCACCCCACGCTGCTCACCCCTGGGCTCAGCCATGGGGAGTGTTCAGGATGCTTTGGCAGGTCAGGACCCATCACTCACCTCTCCCCCCCGGGTTCTCCCGTGGCAGCTGGACCTGTTCCCTCGGTGTGTTACCACTCTCTAACTCCAGACTGATGCTGCTGGTGTGGGCAGAGGTTGGTCCCTGAGCCAGAGGAGAAACTGGGGCATTGGCCGTGCTCGGTAAGCCAGAGGCCAGGGAAGCTGCTATGTACAGGCTTCCAAGATGCAGCTCAGCCTGGGCTAAGGGCCATGTTTGCCCTGTGCCAGAGCCAATCTTTCTGCTCGAGGGGCTCCATCATCTCCCAGTGCCTGGGCTTTGCCCTGGTGCCAGCCCCCCCCTGCCCATTCCCCGCTCCAGCACCAGGGCAGGGGCTGCAGGAGGGCTGGGAGGGACCCTGAATTTCTGGAGCAGAAAAGAGGCTGCAGTGGAGAATGGCTGGAGCTTGGATGTGTGTGAGGAGCCTGCAGGGCTGGTGTGGGGGTAACTCCTGCTGGGCAGGGGAGCACTGCAGGCAGCTGGGGGAGTGGGGAACTGGGGGAGCCACAGTGCCGTGCTGGGGTCAGCTGAGGTGGCATCGATCCGAGAAACGCTCCCGTTGTCGAGTTAAACACTTCACTGGGTTTTGCCTAGTGAGGCACAAATAGCCTGTCTGTGTGCTGGCAGCCAGGCAGCAGCATAACCACAGGGGAAATATGTTTCTGTCTGGGCTCGCTGCATCTTCCAGGCTTTGCTGGGAGGATTTCTCAGAAGAGAGCGGAGAATTATTTTAGCCTCTGACATTAGCAGACCAAGCCTTGCCCTCCTCAGCAACAGGACTGAAACCCCTCTCACAGTGGCCTGGTGGGCAGCTGCTCCCTTCTGTTGCTGCAGGGTGGGCAGCAGGGATGAGGGAGAGGACCTGTTGGAGACGGGGCACCCGCTGTTCCAGCACTGCAGGGAATCCCAGGGCTGGCCTGGGCTGCCAGAGGCTGCACTCTGTGCCTGTGGTGAGCCTGGATGATAAAAGGTGACCTCGGAAATTGCAATTCCAAACATCTTCCCCTCTCTGGGAACGATGGCATTGTTCCCAGTGTTTCAGGCTGGGACTGCCTGGGGCTCTTTGTTTAAGCTCCCTGGGTGCTGCAATTCTAGCACAGAGCCAGCGTGGCTCTTCCAGAGCCGGAAATCCTGGAAGGCGGCTGCGGATCAGCCTTTGTTATCCTCAGGATTAAAAACTGCAGTCGGGGATGAACTGACAAAATCAAAGTAACTTATCTAGGGACATCCTGCGGGCATATTTAGCAGTGTGATGGAGCCAGGGTCAGCCACTCCTTCAGGTTGTTTCAAGCAGCACGAGCTGGCAGGAGGGCCCACAAACCTCGGGAAGAGGCACGGAGTGTTTTAAACACGCCCAGCAAACTTTGTCTTGCAAAGAACCTGCTGCTGTCCACTCTGATTTCAGTGCTGAACGTCAGGAAGGGAGAAGTCCAAAGGGCATCGTGCCTCAGTGCAGGAAATGGAGCCTGGAGAGCACAGTACAGCCCAAGGGAGGGAAGGGGAACAGCTCATGCAGAGAGGAACACCAGATGTTGCTGCAATCCACAGTGGAGCTTCATTTCTCCTCTCCTCAGAACTCTTGAATCCACAGGCTGACATTCGATTGCAGGCGTTCCAGGGGAAGGTCTGGAATGGTGTCCCCTGGACAGTGTGGCATTCACCACATGTCAGTTGTTTTACTGGACCGAGATAGAAAGCAGATTTTTAAAGTGAAAGATGCAGCTCCTTGCAGCAATCCCCCTCCATCTGACAAGGTGACCTACACCCAGTCCTGGTGCTGCTGTGCTCGGGCAGGTTTTGCAGTGTCCTTTGGTGTGCTCTGATGTGCAGGCACTGAGCTGTGAACACACACAGCAGCTGGGTCTCCCAGTGCCTTGTGAAAAACCCAAGTATTACTTTCCCTTTGCTTGTTTCCCTTCCTCCAGTGCCTTTGCCTCGCCCCCGACCTGTGCCATGGCCGCTGATTAAGAAAATGGCTTTGAAGAAGCAGGTTTCTCTTTTTCCTCTCTGGGGAAAGGAGGGTAAAGAGCTTTCAAGCAAGAGCAGATCAATAGTCCTGCAGAGCCTGGTTCTCTGTTATCCTCAGGGCTCTTTGCTGCCCCAGGGCTGAGGGTCCCATGTGGGGAACCCCCAAACGCTGCTGTGCTGGGTGAGGGCTGTGCCTTTGGCCCTGCTTGCAGGGGCTTGGATCCCTGCACACCCTAATTAATGCCAATCAATTGCTGACCAGATAATAGGTCCGTATTTAATTGGTGGTTGAAAAATATTTTGCTGAGCAGCCCTGTGGGGTGATGGTTACTGGACCATGTGCTTGCCATGGGCAGAGCTTGGCTTGGCCTTTGGGAGGAAGCAGGGCTGGTGGAATGGGCAAATTAATCAACGTGACTGCCCACCAGAGGAAAACTAGAGAGAAATGGATTTCTTTCTCAAGGAAGGGAAAAAAGCAGAGTTCCCATAAAAATACAAGGAATCTGCAATAATTCATTCCCATAACGTGTGTGTGGGGGGGGAAGGGGCAGGGAGGTTGGATGGGAAGTTCAGTTCCTCCCTCGGCTGCAGGGCTGGGGGTGCCTCCTGTGCTGGCTCAGGGTGCCGTGTCCAACGGGCTCGGGGTGTGTGCAGGGCCAGGCTGGGAGTGCTGGGAGGGGAACCCCCGTGCAGGTGGTGTGGGGACATCTCAAGAACCAGCCCGAGACATCGTCAGTGTTTCCTTCCCAGCCAGCGTCAGCTCGGCACGTTCATTCCTTTGTCCTGATCTTCTGCATCCAGAGGCAGCACAGCATGTCCAGAGCCTTTCCAGGGAGGAATCAGCTCCAGTGTGTGCTCTGCTTTCTTCTGTGCTGCCGTAACCTCCCCTTCTTTGGAGAATAAGATGTTAAAGAGCTCTTGAAAATGATCAAACCCTTCAGCTTCACTACTGTGATTAATCAATCACAGCTGCTGCTTTACAGCTCCTTGTTTTGATGTGCTTCAGGTTGTTCCAAAGTTAGCCCAGCTCAGGGCCAGGAAACACATTCCTGAGCCCTGCAGGGTGCTGGGATGGAGCAAAAGCTGAATTTTCAGCATTATTTCCAACATTTTTTGTGCCGATGCTGCCATTCGTTACCAGGGAGCATGGGATGCTCCTAGGAATTACATAATCCTAAAAAAAAAAGTGAGGAAGGGATTTAAGAACCATCTCTTCCCTGGATGGCAGCTGCATCATTGCAAACATTGTCTGATCTGCCCTTCTTAGCACTGAAGTATCTGAGACTCCAGGTGGCAGCTCTAAAGGGTTTGTGTCAGTTTTGGAGGCTTAGTTAAATGTTCCTTAGCACTTACTTTTTTTACAGCTAAAGAGCCAAGCAGGATCACGAAGCATCACAGCTCAGATAGTTTGTAAAACTGCTGTCAAGCTGATTAAGCTGGAAATGGAAAATTTGTTGGTGAAGTCTTTCCTAATATTTGTGTGATAGGGGGTGATTTGAAGTCCATTTCACTGCCGAGGTGAGGCCCCAGGTAGCAGAAGAGCAGTGGCGTGGCTCAGCCTGCTGCATTGCACAAACAGAATCCCCGAGACAAAGCATATTTACTTTGTCTGCAAAGTATATTTAGCAGAAACAAATCAAACTACACAGACTCGCTTCTTGAAGGTCCTGTCAACACCCCCTTAGTGCCTCTCAGCCACAGCTGGGCTGTGGGTGCCCGCAGAGCTCTCCTGGGCCCATTTTTGCCATTGCTCCATGGTGTGTGCAACAACTGCTTTCCAAAGGGGTGAACTGGTTGAGGTGCAGCATTTTTATCAGGCTCTGGCAAAGCTGACACCTGGACAGCAGAGCAGGCTGGGGAGAAAAGGGGGAGCCCTGTAAGCGCCCTGGTTAGCCAAATGTCCCAGAGGGGAACGATGAACACTTGCTTTCACCTGGCTCTGGAAGTGAATCTTGGCACACAAGGCATCTCTGCCCCTGTTCCTCCCAACTGCTGGGGGCTGCAAAGCCTTTGAGCCACCTCCCCTCCCCTGCAGAGACCCAGCACCCTCATCCCTGCTGAGGGACCTGCTGAGGTGGAGCAGAGCCAGATTAACTGCCTTTGTCCTGGTTGTTTGCACAGCTGCACACCTGGAAATGTCACCTCGCAGGGCTGGAAGCACAACTCTCTGCTCCATTTCTTACCTCACCTGCAAGGCTCGTCTGCTGGCAAATGAGGTGCCTGCTAATTCAGCAGATCTGGGATAGAAACCCTCCCTGGTACCAGCCAGTCCATTGCAGGCAGAAAGGAGGGCACTGAGATGACATTGCTGCTGCAGGTGTGTGTTGGCAGAGGGAGGGGGTGTGGGAGTGTGCTCACCTACACCCTGGCCCCTGGGACTGTCAGTGTGAGTTGTCCAGTGGTTTTGCCTGGGCATATTGTGCACAAAGATAAGGGAAATCCACCCTCTTTCCAGATTAAGCTGTCACTGGATGTCAGAGTGGAGACATGGTTTGGTTGGAGCCTGGCTCTGTGTCACAGCCTCCGTGTGCACGGTGCTGTGTTAGGGATTGTCTCCCCATCATGTACAGTTTGCAGGGGTCTGCATTTCCCCCCCAGTTTCTCCTTTCCCTGATTATTGCCTTGCCCTTCTCTGCTCTGCCCCTGGCCTGGGGCACTTGTTCATTGCCTGCTGTCTCCCCTGAGGCCACGACCACCCTCTGGCTGGAGACAAACCCACCCCGTTCTCTCTGGTATCTGCTCTCCTCCTCCCGCTGCTTTGAGGGAGCCATTCCTGCCCGTGCAGGGACTTTCCTCCTGCTGTCCCTGTGTGCTGTGTGTGGCAGGTGCCTGCAGTGCCAGGCTTGCTTGCTCCATAAATCCCGGGTATTAAAATGAGCGTGTCATCTGCAAAAGTATGAGTCTGTAAGTAAATATGTTCCCCCTGGCACCTGTGATACCCTTCACAGCCTCTGCCCTGCAAATCAGACCTGCACATCCTTCTATTTTCACAGTGAGGAAAATCACAGAATCGTGGGGTGGCTTGGGTTGGAAGGGACAGTAAAAATCATCCAGTTCCAACACCCTGCCATGGGCAGGGACACCTTCCACTATCCCAGGTTGCTCCAAGCCCTGTCCAACCTGGCCTTGGACACTTCCAGGGATGGGGCAGCACAGCTGCTCTGGGCAACCTGTACCAGGGCCTCCCCACCCTCACAGGGAGGAACCTCCTCCCAAAACTGATCCAAATCTCCCTTCTTTCCGTTCAAAGACGTTCCCCCTCGTCCTGTCGCTCTCTGCCCGTGTCAGAGCTGTCCCCGAGGAGGCGGCCGGGGG
>NW_021940854.1:432126-438444 GCF_001715985.3 Manacus vitellinus
GGGAGCAAGGTGACACCTGGTTTGGGCTGTGTGGGGGATCTCTGGCAACTGACCCCTGAGCTGTCTGGATTGCTGGTGAACCCACTCCCTGGGTTAGTGAGACCGGACCTGGGCAGTGCCCCTCGGCTCCTGGTGCTAATCATGCTCTGGTTGCTGCCCTTGGGGCAGCCACACGCTCCTTTTGCCCTCCTGCGATTCTGAAGTTGCCTGAGTGCACAGCATTGGGCGAGTAGATTTGCAAAAGGTTTGCAGAGTGTTGAGCAGACAGTTAAAAATCACCAGTTTGCATTTTCTGCATGTGAGGCTGTGCTGTTTGCTCTCCCAGAAGCACGTGCAATCCCCCTGCAAAACACAACAGCCGGCACCAGAAGGTGAGAGGTGAGCGGGGGCGATACTGGGGAGGGGCAGCTCGGAAAGGGGGCTGCTGGGCAGAGGGGCTTCAGCTTTGGGATCCTCATCATTCCACAGGAAGGGGACAGTGACCTGGAGCATTGCCTGGCACTTCTTGCACTGTGCTGTGGGCAGGGGAATGACAGGGACCTGATAAACAGTAAGAGGTATTTTGCTAAAGGTTCTAGACAGTGACTCATCTACTGTAGGAAGGGACAGGAGGGAGGGGCAGCACAGGAGCTTTCTAGAGTAAAAACGGGTCTTTCCCCGTGATTATATCAGAAACAGGAGGTCAGGAATCCCTTTTTACTCCCAGAACAGCGCAGACCTGTGGGTTATAAACCTTCTGATGCAATTGCCTCCTGCATCCCTGTCCCTGGGGAGGATCCTGCCTTCTGGCCATGTCCTGGAGACGTGTTCCAAAATTTGGGGTGATTTCCAGCCCTCACAGTTGATCCTATCTGATCGTTCTTAGTCACTTCTGAGTCACTCCAAGTAATTGATCCTTCTCTGTACGTTGCACCAGGATTCTGTGTGTCCCTGGCCAGCTGGGGGTTTTCAGAGGTCATTTTGCTTGGCTTTGAGTTGTTCAGTCTTAACTTTACTCCCACATCCAGCCTTCCCCCCTCGGGTTTTTCTGCTCTCCTCTGCCCTCTCCTGCCCTGGACAGCCTGGAGGAGGTGCAGTGCTGCTGCCTTTCACCTTCCCAGGTGTGCTGCACTCTGAGAGGCCTCCCCAGCTCTTCACAGTATTGCTGGCTGTGCCCTCTTGAAAAGGTGTCTGTGTAAGGAATTTTGCTGATATTTGCCTGGATTTGGTTAATTTGCTGCTTCCAGTTTGCAGAGGAATTGGTGCAGCTGGTTGGTCCTTGCCGACTGAGCACCTGAGCAGCTAGCTTCCTCTCTGGGGATTTATGGCTTCTGCACCACCTCTCCCCCTCTTCCTGCCTGTGGATTTACCTGGGAATGCTGGTGGCTGGTCTGGTCTGGTCTGGCTGTGGATTTATCATCTCTCCCTGCAGGGGTGTTGCAGGGGGTGAGGAAAGATCCCCAGATCCCCCAACAGACAGCCCTCATCCCCCACATCAGTGGTTGAGGGGAGACAACAACAGTGGGGGGTTGTTGAGAATTATTCCTTTTCAAGAATCAACTTTTGACCAAAAGTTGGCACCTTTTGAGACCCGTGAGTCTCTAAGCAGATGCCAGATTTCTTTCAGAGTCAGGAGGACTCTCCAAACCTTGGAAATGGCTGCAGTCTGAGGTGGGTCCTGAGGCTCCCGGGGCTGGTCCTGGCAGGTCCCTGCACTGGGTGCCCTGGGCACCTTCGGATCTGGGCGTCTCACTTTATCTGGGTTAAGCTCCCAAGGAAAGAGGTGTGACTTGGGATCCAGAACTGGTTTGAGAGATCAGAACTGGGCCAATTTCTAGGCCAGAACGGGGCTGCTGATGTCCCCAAGGGTGGATTTGGGTACAGAAACAGATGAAGGTCAAGGTTCTCACCTCCCTCCATTGCACAGGTGCCTTCTGCTGAACACAGAGGGGGTCATATCCCTGACAGCTGCTGGGCAGGTAGCAGGACATATGGAAGCTTTATTATTCCTTTCAGAGCATGAAAACACACCCCTTGCTGAGAAGTACTGGAGCTGTGAAGTGCAGACGGGGCTGCCCCCAGGAATAGCAGCAGCCTCAGGGCATGGGGAGGAATCTTTCCTCAGTGCTGTACCACCTCACCCTCTGCAGAGAGAGTTCACTGTGCTGCATCCCCAGAGGAAGGTTTAAGAGATCCAGGCTTTGCTGTGACCCTCAGGCAGCGTGTGGGTGAGCCTGGATGGAGGGAGGGTTGAACGGGACGGTGCATCTTTGCCCCTTGGTTTCAGTTCTGCAATTTCCAGGGTGCTTTGCTGTCACCACGCTCGTGTCCCCTGCCCTCCAGGGAAGGCTGTGCCAAATGCTGGGGTGGCAGGGAGGCAGCCCAGGCAGTGCCCAGGTTGTGGGGCACCTCTGGGTGCTGAGGGCTCCCTGTGCCCTGCCCAGGGCACAGCAGGGTCCCGTGCCCAAAGGCTGCCCTGCTCCGTCCTGCAGCCAGCTTGGGAGGTTTGGTTAAGCAGTGCTTTTCTCTAGGCGTGTATGTGAGTACGTTTAAAAAGTCAAGAGGAATTAAATACCTATTTTTCCGGGCTGTGGCTCGTGCTGGAGCTGTGCACAGGAAAACAAAGGGTTTCCCAGGGTCGCTCGTGCTCTGCTGTCGGCTCGTGCCTGCTCAGCCCAGCCCTTGAACAAGAGCATTTGGGTCTCTGCGTTTCTGGTCACCTTGCAGCGGACACGGGGGGTGGTTTCTGCTCCTCCTTTGCTCCCTGTTCTGCTGACAGCTGCGTCTTCCTCAGCCTGGAGGTGTGAGTGCTTTACCTGCCACCACCTCCTGCTCCTGCAGAGCAGGAGATGGCGTTTTGCAGGGACTGGGGGGGGCTGTGCCACTCACTTTTATTAACTAGAGGGGAATAAAGTTGCAGAGAGATCAGATTTGGAGAAAGACCCAGAGTTCCAAAATGCTCCCAGAGGATAGATCCCTAATTGCTCTCTAATTGCATTAGAGTTTAATTTGTTGTTGTTTTTACTGTAATGTTCCCATTTTTCTCGATAGTTTGCTTTGTTCCATTAACTGGAAATAGCTGGAGATGAATATTTGCAATATCAAAACTTGCCTGTCGTGCAATGCTTGACAGGTTTTAGGCCTTTTCTGTGCTGGCAGGGGACATGGGGGGCTCTGCCTGCCCTGGCTGTCGGGGACTCGGGTGGGTTGCAGAGCTCACCCCAGGGCAGCGTTTTGCTGTCTGTGCAGGTCCAGCCCTGGGAGTTTTGGTGGCCGCTGTCCTGCTTCCAGGAGACACAGAGAGCTGAGCTGAGCTGGCCCCAGAGCAGCTCACGGGCAGCTGCACTTCAAAGGGCTTGTTTAATCCATTTCTCCCGAGCACAGGGGGGGAGCAGGTCTGGAAATGAAACTGGGAAGGCTTCAAAAAGGGCTTTCAGGAGCTTCATTTAGAAAGCAATAGGGGAGAAGAATATTGCTGCTCTTAATTTCAAAGCAGAAATATATTTACTTTGCCTTGTTAAAGCAGAAATTGGGTAGAAGATGTAGTTAGGCTTGGACCTGCTTCTTGCCAATGCGTCTTTGTTGGTGAAACAAATCCTGAGGGTGGGAGAATATGAATAAACCTTTCCAGTCTATCAGCCTGAGTACTCGAGGCCCTAGGGGTGTCACCTGTGTCCTGCCTATGTATCACACACATGTCACTTGGGTGAGCCAAGCCCAGCTGCCTGTGAGCTGGGTGTGACAGAGCTGCACACAGGGCTCTCAGGAAGCAGTCTGAGCACGAGGAGACGTGGGGAACTGCACTGTGAACTCAAAACTGCTCCCAAATTTGATCCAGCCGCTTAAAAACAGTGGGTGGACCCGGTGGTGAAGTGAGACATCGATATTTAAAGCTGCCTTGAAGGATGCAGCCAGAGACATGACACCCAGCAGTGAACTGCGAAGGTGAGACATGCTCTGGTTTCAAAATTCACTGAGAAAATGGGAAAAGCTTGGAGCACTGGATCTGCAGTGCCTGGAGTGGCTTGTCAGAAACCCCAAGAATGGGATGGAATTGAACACCCACTGCTTTTGAAGTCGTAAATGAGTCGGTTAAACCTGCTGTTGTACAGAATGCTGTGCAGGCCCCTCTATTATCTGATGTATAATAAGCACATGTGAGCTGATGGCATTAGAGGCAGAAACTGTTTGGTCTCAGTGCATGGTGAGGGTGCTCAGGCTGGCAGTAACTCTGCATCCCAGGACACTGGTGCCTTCCATGTCTGTACTTTCCACCTCTGAGCTTCAGAGTCTTGGCTGCAGTGACAGCACGTGGTGGAGAGAGCCAGAGTTTAGCCTGACTTAAAATGCAAACTAATTAATCAATTCTGTGTTTTCCATCCCACAATGTCACTGGTGCAAACATCAAGATGATAACTGTGGATTCAACTGCTCATTTGAAAATACTGAGCAATTAGACAAGTTTATGACAGTATTATTTCCTGCCACCAGAGATGCTCCACGATACCGCTAATTGTAGCGATAATTAATCCGTCTCCTTTTCAGGCACGCGGCTGCAGTTCATGGCAGGCTGGCAGGGAGAGGAGCCACACGGAATGTGGGGGCCCATTGGTTTCTCTCATTAGTTGTCAGAGGGTCTCTCTGCCCTCTCAGCTTGCTGTGCTGTCGTGGAGAGGGGCTGGGCTGTGGCTCCCGGGGGATCCCCGGGCTGGGCACGGGGCAGTGAGGGCAGAGGGACACCAGGAGCCCACCTGTAGTGCCCTGCTCTGACAGCGGGCAGGAAGGGACCTCAGAGAGCAGCAGGGATGCTTTTGGTTCTGCAGAACACACGGAAAGCATTTTTGAGCCTTTTTTCCTGCCTAGCCAGACTGGAAGGCTGATGGCCACGGCTGCAGGGTAACCTACAAACCCCACTTGGAAAACTGATGTTGTACAAAACACCTTAACTCCTTTTAATGCCTTTCTGTCGAGCGCCACAGGGGGTGCCTCATAAATGCTGTAGGAATAGGAGTCCCCAGACTATGCAGGGAGAGGAGACCTTTCCAAATGTGTGAGTCAGAGCCGGTCTCCGAAAGGAGCAGCCGGTGCCCAGCCTGGAGTGTGCCCGGCTCCAGCCCTTCTGCAAAGGCAGTTTAATTTCTCACTGACAAAAATAGAGCAGTTTGCATTTCTGGAGACCCTTTGGCACACGGAGCTGGAGCACTGCAGTGGGCATTGATGAACCATTTCTCATTGCTCATCTGTTGGTAAGGGACAGAACAGTGTTTTTTTCCAGAGGGGAAAATGAAGCATGAATTATCTGAGTGGCTTGCTGAGATGCTTCCAAGCACAAGGAAGGGAGGTCTGACATAAAATTTAAAAGTCCAGCATGCTTCTGCTCAGCGTGGATGAGCGTGGGAGATGCTCCTGCTTCTTAGAAGAGAGTTAATACAAAGAAAAGGAGGGTTTTGTTTTTTTCTTTTTTAAATCAGGGGTGGGCAAAGAAAAAGCTGTAGGAAGGATGTTAATGTTTTGTGTTTTACTTAAGGTAAAGCTCCTTGTTGGTTGCTGGTGCTCACAAAGCTAATTGACAGATTACATGATAATGAGAAGGAGTTTAATGAAATCTGCTGATGTGGGTTAGAGGATGTGGAATTCGGATGCACAGTTAAATTAGGCCAGGGGTTTAGCTCCTCTGTGCTAAATGGGGGACTCTGGAAGCATTTGCATTCCCGGTGTCTTGCTTCTAAATCATTTCATTGATGGCAAGAAGCTCTGCTGTGGCAGGGAGCTGTGGCTGAAGGAAGGTGAGTCCATCAGTCATTGCAGGCAGGGAGGGCTCCTGGCCAGTTGCTGGACTGCCTTGGGGGCACCTGAGCTCCTGTAAATCCTCACCTGGTGGCACTTGGTGAGGCAGCTCTGGTTGGCAAATACAGGGTGAGTGAGGGGAGAGGAGCTCAGCCAGCCCACTGGAGCTTGGTTGACAGTGGGGATAACCAGGAGTGTCTCTACCTGTGCTGTCTCTAGCCTGGCTAACCCGGGCTGGTCTGGGAGTGTTCAGCACTGTTGGCAGAGACGTTAAACTCATCTGGGGTTGGTGCTGCTGAGGCTGAACCTGGTTTTGGGAAGAGGTGCTTTAGCTTAGCCAGCTAGGCCAGCATGCAGGCTTTTATTAGGGATCCAGAATTAAAATAATCCCCCATCGGCGATGGACAGATTTGTTCTCTGGAGGCCTCTCCTAAGCCCGTTGCCACCTTACATGGCTTTGCCTCTTGGGTTTCTGAGCTGAGGCTGATGGGGACTGACAAGCCCTGATTATGCAAAGTACCAGAGGCGACGGGCTGCCGGCATGGGATTCGG
>NW_021940854.1:439959-503282 GCF_001715985.3 Manacus vitellinus
TGTTCATCAGGCTCTTTTCTTGCTTGGTTCTATTTATAAACGGTACCTTGATGATCAG
Organism: Manacus vitellinus; assembly: GCF_001715985.3. NCBI lineage: Eukaryota > Metazoa > Chordata > Aves > Passeriformes > Pipridae > Manacus > Manacus vitellinus. The sequence continues at coordinate 440,018 of NW_021940854.1, forward strand.
GTGAGGAGATGGGAACATCTGGCAGCTTTCCTTCCGACCCAGAGCTCAATGAGTCTTGGGAATTCAGTGAGACATCCCTGGCAATTCCTCCCCACAGCATGGGAGCAGAGAGGCTCTTCTTAAAATCCCCATCCATTGAGAGGGCACGGTTGCTGTCTGAGTGTCCCTTTCTTAGTCCTGGCAAACACAGAATCCCAGAATGGCTTGGGTTAGAAGAGACCTTAAAGTTCATCTCGTGCCAGCTCCCTGCCATGGGCATGGACACCTTCCAGTAGCCCAGGTTGCTCAGAGCCCCATCCAGCCTGGTCTTGGATACTTCCATCAAGAAGTGGATCCCAGGAAAGGAGCACCTTGCCTGCTTACACTGGGGGAAGTTGTGTGAAGTTGGGCTTTTGGGTTGCTCAGCTTGAGCCTCATCTGCACCGAGGCACCGTCTGCCCCATGTTGCTCTCTCTGTGCTGGCACATGCAGCAGCCACGTGCAGGATCTCTCCTGCTCCCCAGCTCATGCCACACACAATCTTGTTCTGATTTTCTGGGCTCCAATAAAGCGTGTCAAAATGCATCAAAGGCTGAGCACAGAAGTGAAGCAAATTGACTCTGTGGAGGATTCAGGGAATGGAGGGAGTAGGGATAGACCCCAAACCAAACAAGAACTGCAGAGAAGGTGAAGCGTGGCAGAGATGGCAGATGTGCAGCACAGCTGGAGGGACATGGAGCATCTCTGATTTGGCAGGAGAAGGGGAAAACCTGTAAGTAGCACAGGAGATGTGGCTGGGAGGGATGTGCCACCATCACCTCTGGGATGCAGGATTGTCTGGGCTCTGTGACATCAATCTCTGTCGAGGGCCCTTCCCCATCTCTACAGGGCAGGCAAGGAAACTCCTGTGCTGGTACAGGCAGAGGCTGCAGATCCCGTGGCTGTGGATTCAGGCTCTTGCATCAGCTCAGGACGGGCTGCAGAGGGTCCCACCATCACCGTGGGATGGGGTGTCCTGTTCTGTCTGTGGCTGGGTGCCCTTCCCTGGGGAGAGCCAGCAGTGCAGAGCTGCCCTGGGCTGTCCCATCCCGGCCCTTTCCCTGGTGCTGGGAGGCTGCCCTGGCCTCCAGCACCCCGAGGGCTCATCCCCAGGTGATAAAAGCAGGAGGAGAATTGTGCTCAAGGAACAGGCTCAACCATCTTCGTTGTGCTGACAGTGCCAGGAAATCAGGCACTTCAAAAGGCAGTTTTGCATTCCTTCAGATGCCTCGGTGTAAGAGCAGTGACAGAGTTGCTGAAAGCACATTAATTATTAGTAAAGACTTTTTTTTTCTTTTTATTGCAAGACAAATTAAACAACAGAAGAAAACAGGAGGTGTTACACGAGATGTTAATCCACGGGAGAGTGACAGCAGCAAAAGCCACAAATAATTCATAACATGAAAGTCGGGACATTTAATTTTTGGCTTCTTGTTAGCATTTGGTGTTCGTGCACATGCTCAGTTGCCACTTCTCTTGTGCTCCAGTACAGAGGGTTTGGAAGCTGTTAGTTCTGGAAAAGGTGATTAGAGGCCTTCAAGATCATATTGGATAAGGGACCACAATTCTTTTCTTTCCTCTTGACTGGAAGAAGCTGAGTTGCTGAATCCAGTGCTTTGTCCTGTGGCACTCCTTGTCCTTCATTGGACAATGGGAAAAATGAACCTATGCAGGAATTCCTGGTGCTCCACAACCAACAGGTGATGGACTGAGTGCCTCAGGGACCAGGTTCCTGGCAAGATGCTCCAACTATTCCATGATTCTGGGAGCCCTTCCCAGGGCAGCCCTAGCACAGGGTGAGGTTGTGTGTGTGTGTCTCTGTGGCTGCAGCAGCCAAGTCAGCAATTCCTGGGATGTCTGCTGATTCCTTCTATCCATGTCCCTGAGGCACGTGGTGTGGAGTTGAGACAGTGGTTTATGGCTGAAATACAGAAATAATTGACAGTGAATGCCACCAAGGCTGATCTGTGAAGTGATACGAAAGGTGAAGCTTGGAATTAAAAAACCTCTATCTGATTCATGTTTGCCACGTGCTCTGGAACTGTTGCTGCCAGACATGAATTTCCCATTATTAAAAAACTTCTTTCCCTATTCACTGAGCTCATTGCTCAAAGAAGGGGGCAGTGAACCTGAGAATGGGGTGTGCAACAGCACAGATAGAAGTGTCCTGCTGAGGGAAGATTGCTGGAAAGGAGATTACAGCAGCATTTATCAGAAACATGTTTGCTGACAACACCAGCAGCTCGTGATGCTGCCGTGGCAGCAGCAAAGGGCCACAGCAGTCGGCACCTGCCGGAGCTCCAGCCTGGACTGAGGTCCTGTTCTACTGGGTCTGGATCCCAAAAGCACCTCCTGGAGGGGCCCTTCCACCACCATTGATGGGGACACATTCAGCACATGCCCCTGTCTGGTGGGATTCAGCTGGTGCCAAGCATTTCCTTAGAAAGGAATTTGGCTTTGCACGTGTCTCTGATGTCAGCTGTGGATTGCTGCCCTCTAAAATTTAGTGCAACTTAGTTAGCATCTTCCTGGCCGCTGCCAAAAGCTGGAGTCAGCCCCGTCAGATGGATTTTCACTGAGCTGTTGCAGTCACTGGAGCTGCTGGGGAGGATCTCAGCCATATGGCACAAGGTGCTGCAGGGGGGGCTCCCGTGGCACAGCCAGCGTGGCTGGAGATGCTGAGCTGACACGGGCAGAGGTCACAGATCTGGGCGCTGGAGTGTGGCACAGGAGGCCACAGTAAACCCCCTGGAGGACACAAAGTGGTCAGTGGTTGTGGTGGAGGCCCCAGCACATCCCCACCCGAGGAGGAGACCAGGAGTGTCAGGTATTTACACCTTCCTGTGCAGACCCAGCCCCTCTGCTCAGCACAGGGGTGGGGTCCACCTGACAGGGCTGTAAGTCCCACCTTATTCCTTCAACTCCCAGCAAAAAAACCCTCTGACTGAGAGTGTTGAGGGACACATCCCACCCTGCTCAGCACCTGCAGCTCCCCTTGAGTGTCCCTCGCAGCCGAGGACATGCCAGGGGCTGTTGGCAGAGAAAACCCTCCTTTTGGGCAGCCAGGCTGTGTGCTGAGATCACTGAGGGCTGGTCACTCCTGGAGCACGTGTGGGCAGGGAGAGTCACAGTGGAACGGAGTGATTAGAAATACATAAATATTAATTGCTTATGAACTCCCTTTATGACACTTGCAGGCAGAAGTTAATAAATCACTGCTGGGATTAGCCCACAGAAGGACAATGCAGAGTGTGTCTGAGAGGAGACAGGAGCAGGGAAGGGGAGCTTTTCTGGAGAGGAGGAAGCACCATTTTAGGCCAGACCCCAACAGCACAAAGCTGTTTTCTTTTTGCCAGGGTTCTGTGTCTGGAGTCTGGCTCTTGCTGCAGAGGGGAGCCTTTGCAGCTGAGCAGAGATGCCATCAGCTGGGGCCACCTACGGTGACCTCGCTGTACCAGTCCCTCTGCAGGAACCAGACATTTGGTTCTTGCATGTAGCAGAGTCCCTGTGCAGATCCCCAGGGAAATATCTGCCCTGGACCTCCCTGTGGTCTGGGTGTGAGTCCAGCCAGTGCCACCCTGGGCACTGGGGCAGCTTTAAAACCTCATTCATTTCACTCCGTGTTTCCTGGACATCCTTTGGTGACTCCTGAGGAGGGAAAGAGACTTTTGCTCTTCACTTGCATTTCTGGGGGACAGGTAGCAGTCTGTTTTCTCAAGTCTGGTACTTGAGTTTAAACTTGTCCTGGGGCTGTCTTGGTTTCAGTAGCAACTTTGCAAGGGTTGTATAAATGGGTGCTGGTAGTGGATTGCTTGTGTGGAAATCTACCTTGCTAAGGTGAATCTGTTATTTTTTTGTCAAAATTTAATTTTGCTCAGAGCAGTTATTGTTACCAGAGCTTTCTAATTATTTTTAATAGCCAAGCTTACATCTGCTTGAATCCTTGCAGCAGTTTAGCCTAATATATTCATGCAAAAGCATGAAGGAGGCTTTTCTTCCGTTTGTTCTCCTGTTCCCCCTAATCCCCATTCCTCTCTCCTCTGCCTCGCTGTCCTTTTCATCACTGTGAAGAAGCAAGGCCTGGGAAGAGGAGCAGTGGAACCCTGTGCCAGGATCCTGGGTGTGAGGACACCCCTGTGCCCAGCGAAGGGACTCTGCCATCCTGCAGGCTGGGGCAGTGCCAGGCTTGCTGCCCTTCCGTGGGCACAGGGAGCTCCCAGGGAAGCAGGACTCGCCTGTGCAAGCAGTGCTTGAAGCCAGGCAGGAGGAGCTGGTCACTGAACTGCTCTGGGGCAGAAGGGTTGTCCCATCCTTCCAGCGGTTCTGTGGGACTGAGGCAGCCTGGGGACAGCAGCAGGTCCCCAATTGTGCTGCACAACAGTCACATCCTCAGCACAACCGCCGTGTTCTCCTGGTGCTGGACCCGTGGTGTCCAGGGGAACACGTCCCACACCTGCATCAGAAGTTACTGCTTGGAGAGACACCCGAGATCTGTTCCTGGATGAGCCTGTTCAGCCCCTGCTGCTGTAAAGGGGGACAGACGATTCCATTGATGAGGCAGGATAGACCTGGGCTCTGTTATCAGAGCACAGAGAGCTGGACTGATACAGAGAAGCTTTTGATTTACTCTGATTTTTGCAGTGAGGGTTTGTGCTGTGAGCATTGCAGGCTGCATGCAAATGAAGGCAATGTTACCTGACTCTGGCTTGTTGCTGGATTGAGGTTTAATGAGATTCTTTGGTTTGCCTTGTGTCAATCTGTTGTAGTTAAGTGAGATTTCTTCCCCCTACTGTGTTTTGCCTTTGATGCAATTTTGCAACACTTCTTGTACTCCTAAAAGGGCCTTTTGGTGTCTTTGAAAGTTTCTCAGTGCAGCATCTCTCTGGACAGAGTAAATGAAGATTAAACCTCAGCAGATAGCAAGAGAAAACAAGCAAATGTCTTTGCAGAATCAAAATGCAAGGGCAGCAGTGGAGGAGCTCTGAGGTTTGTGTCTTTTGTCTGGGAAACCAGAACACTTGAACAAACCTTTTCCTGGAGCTGGGGGCTGACTGGTCTCTCCAGGCTGGGAGTCTCTGATCTCAACTCAGCTGCTAGTTTTCATAAAATGTGCAGGGACCCCAATAACTGTGGGGCAGCAGGACACTGGGGATTGGGCACAACCACCTCCAGCTCTGCTGTGCAGCCTGGCACTGACTGGCCTTTCTCCACCTGACTTTGTCTGCTGATGAGATCTCATTCATTGCCTGTTCATTCCCATACTGTTTTCCTTCCCAATCTGTGGAATAAACTCTATAAAATCTCTATTATCAGTTTTCATTATGCCCAGGTTTGTTATGATCATGAATTAATAGACTTTATCTTGGCATAAGTCAGAAGGCATCAGCCTCTCTTTTCCCTCTTCATTTGCACAGGGATTAGTTTTAAATATTCTCTCTATGAAGCCGCTTCTGTTGTTTTCTGGCTCTGCTTGGGTTCAGTCTGTTTTAAGCCTCAGTGTTCCTGAAATGCCTCTTCATTATGAGTTCAGAGGAGGAGGCTGTGAACAGAGGAGGAACCTGTTCCTGTGAACCAGGGCACTCAGCAAGCTGGTTTTGTAGGTGCAGGTGTCCTCGTTGTAGGTGAAGTGTCCTCGTTGGAAGTTCTGGGGAACACACAAGTATTTAAACAGCTGCTGGAGAACAGCCCAGCCCAGCCCAGTAAATCACCTGAGCACTTTCCTTTCGTGCCTAAATTGAGGAATCCAGCAGAGTGCTCCTCCAGCTTAAACCCACCTTCCCCCAGGTTGTGATGCTGTTTGCCTTTTCTGTGAAGCTCCACAAGCTCGTTGGTGTTGTACAACGAATGGTTGAGTGTGTTCTGAGCCATGAGCCATCTCTGCTGCAGCTGGTTCTGTGTGTGGTGTTCCCAGCTGGGACAGGTGACAGAGAGGAACAGCCATTCCTGAGTAGCTCACACGTGGATATCACGGCAGGGAAGGGGTGCTGTGCCTGTGGCTGAAGGTGTTCAGGGCTCGGGTGCTGCTTGGGCACAGGGGTGTGTCTGGCTGCCCCCACTGCAGCGGGGAAGGGGGCACACCACGGGTCCCCAGCAGTGCCCAGGAGCTGCCCAGGGCGAGGAACAAACACTTGGCACGAGCTGGTGGTAGATAACCCTGGGGACTCTGGATGGGAGGTGCTGGGGGCACGTGCAGACCGTCCCATCTGCACCAGTTCAGTGTTGGTTCCGTTCCCTCGTGGCCACGAGAACTGCTCGGCTCGGGTGCTGCCCTGCCCTGCAGGACCCTCCTCAGGCACGTCTGTAACTGACCCTGCTTCTTGTCTCTTCCCTCTGTCGTGCACAGATGAAATCCTCCGACGTGGACCAGGAGCTGTTCACGGAGAGCTACTGCAAGGTGTGCAGTGCCCAGCTCATCTCCGAGTCCCAGCGCGTGGCCCATTACGAGGTAGGATCCTCCTGTCCGGGACTGCTTTCCGCAGTTCCGCTCCCAAAACTCGGGATTCGAAGAACTGTTTCTGCTGGTGGCGTCTCCCCCTGCCAGTGATGTCACTGCAGCCGTGTCTGCTGCGTGTCTGGCTCTTCCCTTGGTCTGAATTTGCCAAGTCAGGCTGCGATTTAAGCGGGGCTGAAGGAAACACCCTTAGCAAGGAGAGCAATTAAGAGTGCAGCAAAACGAGCTCAGGTTGTATTAAATTTGCTGCACTGTGCTTTGCTGAGTAGGAATCACTGATTGTGCAGAGAATAGATTAGTGTTTGTGAATGTATTTAAGCACTTAAGAGGTGGCAAGCAATGAACAATTAGAAAGAATGGATTATTAGAGATGCGTTAGAGCAGCAATTAACAGCACTGCGTGTCCTCAAAACAAACTTAAACACATTCCTGTTAAATAAGGAGGAAATTATTGAGGGATATGCTGCTGTAAATCCTTCAGGAAAGGAAGCCCACTGCCTCTCCTTGTGTCAGCACCTGCTCCCTGTGCTGTGGGGAGTGTTCTCCAAGCAGGTCTGCAGCAGCCTGGTGTAGGTCCTGCCATGGTGAGGGGCTCTCAGTGTTCACCCAGTGAGAGAACAGCCATTTTCAGGTTCAGGAGCAGAGGAGGTGCAGGGTCACCGTGTGTGGCTGTGCAGGAGGGCTCAGAGCACAGTCCATCACCCCTTGCATGGTAGGAACTGTGCAGGGACTGTCCTCCCCTGGGGATGTCAGGCCAAGGAGGGATGTGTGAAGTGGTCCAGCCTCTCCTGGAAGACTCCAGGAGAAGTGATGCATGTCTGCATCATCTGTCTTGACACAGTGTATATACAGAGTAAACTATATTAACTTCATGTATTTGTCATATATAACATAGGGATAATATAGGTATTTAGATAATATGGAATAATTTGGTTGGGTTTGATGGCCTTGGTGGTCTCCAACCTGAACAATTCTGTGACTGTGTGTGAAGAGCTGGGGGATGAGGGACCTCTGCACTCACAGGAGCTGTATTTTGCCCCTGCTTTGGGGCACTCAGTGCCTGTAGTGTTCCAGCAGGGACCTGGGAGATGAAGTTTCCCCAGACGTTTGCTCTGACTCAAGTGTTTTGTAATGGATACACGGTGGAGACATTTGTGTGGCCAGTGGAGACGTCCCAGCAGCTCAGTGTCCGTGCTCCGAGGATGCTGTGCTGCATTAATTAACAATGGGAACAAGAATGCTCGTTCCCTTGTAAGGCACTTTACACGTCTTGTTTGGGTGACTTCCTTAAGAGCTCTCCTGTAACTGCTCCTCAGGCTGCCCTGGTGTGCAGCAGAGGTCCCTGGCAGCCAGTGGGAAGTGGAAGGCTGGAGTTTTAGGGACACCTTCCAGGTCTTGCTGCTGGGCACCGTGGGTGCCGAATTTTGCCCCCAGGAGGCAGGAGCTTTGCTGCAGGAATGGGAGCAGCTCCTGGTGAGTGCTCAGCCAATCTCTCTCTCCTCCTCTGCGCCTGTCACTGGAGGTATGAGCTGAATCATTAATTCATAGCAGATGTTTTTGAAACGTGGAAAGCAACACGGTTTTCTGTTGTATATTTTAGTGCGAGGTGTTGTGCTCGTTTGTCATGCCCTGTGAGATCCCAGCAGACAATAATGTCAGCACAACAATGTCATTCCCAGACCTCGCCTGTGGGTTGCATAACACGGAGCAGAGGGGTGAGGGAGTGAGCTGGGGAGGCTGCTCAGGGTGGCCCAGGCGCTGGGGGTGCCCCTGCCCCGGGGCTGTGCCGTGGAGAGGCTCGTCCCTCTGGGGTGCCTGTCCTGGTCACACTTTGGAGTGTGACAGTCTCCTCCTGGCACCTCCTGGAACCCCCAGGCACAGCCAGAGGCTGCAGACCTGCCCGGAGGTGTTCCAGGGAGGTGGAGCTGGGTGCTCCATCCTGCCCCAGGCTGCCAGCCCTTGCTGCCTGGAATGTGAGATTCTGTTTCTTCCTGATTGACAAAGTAGCTGCTCTCTGTTTGCACACCTTTTTTTTTTTTTCCCCTTCTTACTTTTGAAAAAGTGTTCTGTGGTTAAAAACTGATTCTTTTCTGCCAGTCTGTTTTCAGGAGCCCCCCAGGGTGGGCACCCTGGCTGTCCACGGGCACTGGGACCCTCGGTGTCCGTGCAGCTGGGGGTGCTGGGGTTTGTTTTGGTCAGCATTGCCCTTACCCTTCCTGAGCCAGAGCCTGGAGAGAAAGGGGATTGATCCACTGCCTCGCTAGCGCAGTTGAGTGAGCTCTGCAGCCCTTGTGCCAGGGACTGGAATCTTGGCTCTCTGTGCATGCAAAATAAGACATTTCTCTGTAAGAAAATAGAGGGAAACAGCCTATGAAAGGGGGATGTTTTTATCTTGCCAAACAGGAATAGTCAATTCCAATCGCTGTCTCGTCTCCTTCTCCAAATCACCAACCAATAATTCTCTTCTTCTGCACTACTTTGCCAGGATTAAAAAATAATTTGATGTCAGTCACGCAATATTAAGCGATATTATTTCCAAGGGCAAGTGTAGTGGAAAAATGACAAAAGGATCGGGGTGTTTGCAGCATATTTTTGCTTCCAACTTGACATAACAGCAAATACTGCCCTTATTTCATGTGCTTTGTGCAACTGCCTTTCTGGCTTTGTCTGATGCTCTGTCCAGGCTTTCCTTCCCACCCTGGGGAAACTGCCAGGTCCTGCCCTCCTGCCCAGGGTTCACCCCAGGACAGAGCTGAGCCTGGTAGCTGCCTTGGGATATTGGCTTGTACTGACATTCCCGAGCGAGGAAAGGCCTTAACGAGCTCTGTGCCTGCTGTGGTGCTGAGGGTCTCGGGGGGTTGGTGCTGGGCAGCTTTTGTGCAGCTGTGAGAGGTGAGACAAATCTTACTGGGTGGTGTCGGTGCCCGAAAGGGCATGCCTTTGAATATTGTAATTGTTAAAGCAAGTGAGTATCTTAATTCCTCTCTTGAAGTGTCAGAAAACTCCCTTCCCACCTCTGCTGCTGGAATAAAGCATCCAAGTGTGGATGCCTGAGACCAGTCCCTGCTGGGTGATGCTCCCTGTGCTGCCCTCGAGTGCCAAGTGTCCCTTCGGTGCCCTGGCTCCCATTTCCTCCTCGGGAGGGACAAAAGGGACGGGGTGACTGAGTGGGTGGAGGATCACAGAAGAAGGCAGGGTGATGCCACACGCTCCAGGCTGTGCCAGGCAGGTGGTGGCCAGTGCAGGGGGGGTGTTTCACACCTTCTCGTGTCCCACTGTCGATGTGCTGTGCTTGCTGCTGAAAGTCTGTGCCCCAGAGATGGGTTTTTTCTTTGCTGTCTCTGCATCTTGTCTCCCTCTGGAGCCCGAAGCCTCTTTGCTGCTGAATTCTCTGGGGATCATCCGTAAATTAACACTTCCTTCCAGCTCTGTTTTGAGAGAGGTTTATCACTCTGGTGAACTGCTCTGTAAATTAAAAAGCTAAAAAAAAAAAAATAGGGCTAAGGTTTCTTAGTTAGCTCCAAGTCCTCATCTCTGTATAGAAGTGTTCACAGCCATTAGGAAGATGTTACCATTTATTTTCATGTTTCCCCTTGAAAATCCTGCAGGAAAATTACCTCATATGCAAAGTTGCTCTCGGATTTCACCCTGAGCTGCACATTCATCACCACATTTGCTCCTCAGGCTGCTGTAATGCTTTTCTCCATTGTAATCTTTATTGCTTCAGGTGTTCAGATGGTGCTTTGCTTTGCCATTTAAAATGAGGGAAGACACTGGGTCTGGAGGAGGAGCAGCCCGGGAAGGTGCTGTGCCGGTGTCAGCTCTCCCCCTGAGATGAGGGAATGTGCTTGAATGCTCCCGGAGCAGCAGGGGAGGGCAGAGGCAAGGCATGTTAAAATTCAAATGGGCAGGGAAGTGGGGAGAGCAAATGAAGTGCCGTGCCCTTTGGCTCCTCTCCGGAGCTGAGTGCTCTCTGGAATTTCTCAGCCTGTCTGGGGAGCGGAGCGCTATCGACAGCCCCATCAATACTGCTCCTCTGCGGGGGCTGGAGCAGTGCTGGGGTTAATCTGCTTCCAGTGGGGCTGTCCTTGGCTGGAAACGGCATGAAGCGATGGCTTGTCTGAAGGAATAATAAACATTGTTTACTATTGGCACATTAGTGCCTTAAGGATCAAGATGTGTGTGCTCAGAAAGGCAATCCTGTGTCTGAAATATTAATGCGCCGCAAGAGCACATACTCTATTTAACAAAATAAATGCTGTGCTAGAAAGCAAGGAGCTGGAATGTTCTGTTTCTGCTCCCAGCTCCCTGCGTGAGATGCTGCAGGCATTTCCAGGATGGAGGAGTGGAAGGGATGTGCCTCAGCTGGAAATAAGGGCTGCACTGGGCTATCGTGTGTCGGGGCTCTGCTGATGTCAGGGACCATGGAAGGGAAGGTGACATTTGCTGGCCATGAGCTCTCTCCTATGTTCTGCCACTGCTGCTGCTCACCTGTCACGTTGTGTCTTGCTTTGGCGGCAGTAATGTGTAAATCCTTCAGAGGATGAAGGAGGAGGGGACGTCCTACCTGTTGTTCCTGCGTCCTTCCCCACCACTGCTGGGATCTGCTCTGCCATGGTGTTCATGGTTTTTGGTGGCTGCTCAGACATTGCTGTTATCCTGCAGATTGTGCTGGTGTTGGGTAGGAGAACCTTGGCTCGAGGAGGAAAAGCTAATGAAAGCGTGTTTGTGTTGCAGAGATGATGAAGGTGCTGCTCTGTTCTTTGTCTGTGCACACACAGGCCTCCTGCAGATTCCTTGGCACCCACTTCGTGTCGTGGTGACAGCCCCAGCTAAAATATGTTGAGGTAAATGTGGTCACCCACTGTACACGAGGGAGGTAGGTGGGTGCCAGTGTTTTAGGGCACGGGGCTCGTGCTGCCATCCTGCCCAGAGCCCATATGGACACGCAGCACAGTGGCAGCTGCTGGGTCACGTGTGCTGCAGGAACCAGTGGAGATGGGGTGGGACTTCACAAGGCTCTGTGTTACTGCTCTGCTGTCAACATTTATGGCTGAGCATTACTTTTAATGCACTCCCAGCATCAAAATCTACTGCTAAACAGCAGCACCAGCGGAGCAGATGAAGCCCTGTGCACAGCTTCCTTCCCAGGTACCTCTGTGCAGAGGCCTGGTGCTGCCTAAAAATAGCTGAAGTTCCAAGGTCCTTCCAGAGCAGTAGTGAAATGCTTGGGGAATGGGACCCCAGGGTTAGCAGCAATGGAGAGGCACCAGGGATGTCACATTGAGCCTGCACAGAATGAAAGCAGTGAAAGGTTGCTCTGCTACCCACGAGGGGCTGGCTCTGACCAGCATCCCTGGGAGAAGTCCTGCAGCTCTTGTCTTTCTGTGGCATTCCCCTCCTGCTGCACAGGAGGGCACCTCTTCCTTCCAGGTATTCACTCCTGCTGTCTTTAAAATATCAGACTTGCAGCCCGTGTTTGGGTGGGGGCTCCAGGTGTTTGAAAGCAGAGCCTTTAGTTGTCTCTGTGTGCTGTGACAGGCCCTCCCCCATGGGCTCAGGGCTCAGGGCTCTCAGGAGTGACTGGCACTGACGTGCTGTAACTGGGGTTTGTTTCAGACAGGGAGGATGGGATGGGAACAGTGATGGAATGGGAACAGTGATGGAATGGGAACAGCAGCATCCCTGCTGGTGCTGCAGAGCCAGTCCCAGGCAGCTCGTGCACACAGGAGATGCTGCATCTGTGTTAACTCTTGTTGCCCACCTGGTGCTGGGATGGTGGGGCTGTGCCAGTGGTGAAGTCCACCCACACCTTGAATGTTGGTACCAAATGGCAGCGTGGCCTGAGCTGAGGAAGCTGAGCTGCAGTTGCAGGCAAGCAGGAAGGGTTTAGTTTGCTGCACAAAGCACGTTTGAGAAGTTCCCAACCTGCTTGCTCTGTCCCTGCATCCCCTTTCCCTTGGCTTGTTCACAGAGTCATAGAATGGATTGGCTTGGAAGGGACCTTTAAAGGTCTAGTCCAACCCCTGCCAAGGGCAAGGACACCTTCAGCTCGATCAGGTTGCTCATGGAGGTGCACTGGCTGGAAAAATCCCTTAGTGCCAGTGGAGAAGTAAATGCATGGTTGTGTTAGTGTAGATGTAAGATCCACTGCAGAGGGAATGTGAGGGAGGGATGTGAGAAGGGACTCCTGGTAGGTTTGGGGCGGAGCAGATGCCTGGGATGACCCCGGTTGTGGGGGACAGGTCTGTGGGTGCTGGGACCACGTGAGCCAAGTTCTGAGCCCGGCTGCTCCTGCCACACTGCTCCAGCAACAGCCTCCAAGGAGAGTTATTTCCTCTCTGCAGGATACCCAGCAGCGTGTTGGACAAGAAATGCTTTGAGTACAGTCAAAATCAATAGAGGACGTGGTGAAGTTAAAGATCACAGCTGAAATGGTGATTCCCGAGACAGAAAATTCATGCTCAGGATCCCCACTTGGAGTCAGCTTGGCAAGCTGGGAGGAGTGATCACAGATGTAGGGAAGATGAAGTGAGCTAGTGGTTGCTTGGCTGAATAGATCATCAGTAATTACCCTTACATGTAAACAAATCAATGTCCAAACCAGTAATGTTCTTCTCTGCTGCTTTGAAGCAGCTGGTTTGATGGGGGTGAGAATTCAGCTGAGCACTCAGGAGCTGTGGACACAGATCTGTGTGCCCAGGAAAGCACAACCACCAGGAGACGCTTTTTAAAAAATTAAACTCACGGAGGAAAAAAGGGGCAGTTGATAGAAATGACCATAAATTATAAATGAGGCTTTGCAAAAATCACAAAGGAAGAAAAGGGGCATTGACAGGCAGCAGTGTCTGGAATAACAGCCCGAGTTTGGCTCTGCGGTGAACCACGGGGAGCTTGACAGGGTTTGCTGGTCGCGTGGGCAGGAGAGGCAGAAAAGGGAAGGCGTTTGCTGAAAATACTTCTGCCCTCTATTTAAAAAACGCAGAGGATGTTGTTATATCACAGAGGGAGGAATAGATTGGTCCTGTTCCAGCAGAAATTCGGGAGCTTGTCAGGCAGCGATTATGAAATCCAGAATGTTGTTGTTGTTTGAGTCGGCAGGTCCAGGAATTAACTCACGAGCCAGTGTTTGGAGTGCACTGGCCACGCTCTGCACCAGCACTGCTGACCCTCCATGGCCCGGGAAGGGGGAGGAAGTTTCCAGGAGGAAGCGAGTGCAGAGCCAGGCACGGCAGCTCTGGGGGACCCGCACTGGGAGCTGGAGCCCTCCAGCTTGGCACAGCTCCTGGGCACAGCAGGCTCGGGAGAGGGGCTGGAGGATGATGTAATGGGGTTTCTGCATAAGGTTTGGAGAACTGGGCCAGCCAAAATAACTTTCTCTCTTTTGATGAGATTACAGGCAGGGCCAATACAGATAATAAAGTTGGTGTAACCATGTGACTGCACGTTGCATGGCAATTTAATTAAGAAACTGCCAGCGCACAAAAAAATCAACACTGTAGACTAAAAGGATTAAAACCCACCCGATGGGTTTGTAAAAAGAATTTTTTACAAAGTAAGAGGAGCTGCAGCCATTTGGGCTGTCAGGGTGGATCCCTCCCTGATCTCCCACTCGTGTCTCCAGTGATGCTCGGTGTGGCCACGGGTCCCCCAGGGCTGGGAGCCCCGGCCTGTGGCTGGAGAGGAGGTCACAGAGCAGGAGGAGCAGGAGGGGAAGGACAGACTGATGGAAACCACGGAGCTGCCAGCACAGGAGGGAGCGAGGATTGATGAAGGGATCTGTGGGGAACGGGGAAATGAGCTCAGCTGCCAGCACAGCGTGAGGGAAGCTGCAGAGATGGTTGGTTTGAACCTGGCTGGGGGGACGGGAAGAAGGCCCTCACAAATGGTGAAGTGCTGAAGTGTTTCAGACTGTCAACTCAGCTTGGATCAGCAGTGCAGAGCGGGAGCAGAGCCGGGGCTGCAGTGGGGTGCTGAGCTCGTGTGGTCTGCTCGCCCAGAGCCCTGGGCAGACACAGGGCAGGGGGATCTGTGTGTGTCTGAGCAGCCTCGGGCTGCTGCCTCAGCTGGGGACTTCTGGCCGTGGGAGGGGAGACGGGTCAGTGCTCCCCAGGGCCGTTGGTAGAAGGGATGAGCAGCCCCTCCATCATCCAGGGCGAGCAGGGCTGTGCATCCCAAACCAGCCCTGCCTGCAGCTCCCCAGGCCCTGCCAACTGCCCCTGTTCCCACAGAGACCTCACTGCCTGCTCTCGCCTCTTGCTCCGGGCACAGTGTGCTCCAAAACCTGATTTATGCAAGACCAAATTGCATTTCATAGCACAGTTTAGCTCTGCTTTGCCCTTTTATGTTTCAGAGTTGAATTGCCAGAACTCTGCTGTCTCTGCCACAATCTTCTGTGTTAGAGTAGATTTGATAGAGATAGAAATGATCCATTTATTTACTTTTATTGATGAGCCTTACAGTGGCACATGAGCTTGCAGTGCAGAACTCTGCAGCAGCTATGTGAAAACAGGCTCTCTCTGAGCTCCCTGCATGGCCAGGGCTGGTTTTCAAGCTGACAGTATTAAGCCAGACTTCGTGCCTTTGAAAGGTGCTGTTCCCACTGGAGACAGGGAAATGAAGTGAAAATGCCTTTGGTGTAACACTCTGTACAGCTACAAAAGAAATATTCACAGGCACAGAAACACCCCTATTGCACCCAAGATGAGGTTGTGGTGGCTGTTGGAGGTGCCTCCACAGGCAGGGTGCTGGTTCCAGACTGTGGATTTGACACATGTGGCGAGGTTTTGTCTTTTCTAAGGCTTGTGCGTGTGGTGAGATGGATCAGAATGGAAGCTGGAGGTGCCCAGATCCCAGTTTATCCTGGTTTCCTGGCTCCTGGTCGTGGTTCTTCCTTTGGCCCCGCTGTGTGTCTGGCACTTGCCCTCCTGGTGCCTTGGAGCTGCAGGTTTGCTTTGCAGAGGGAGAGGACAACCCACGGGGCTGTTTGCGAGCAGCACGCCAGGAATAATCACTGTGCTCCTGCTGTGCTCCTGCCGGGGTGCTGGGATGATAAATACACATGTAAATGTAGGAAATACCAGAGATAAAATGGATGACAAATGGGCTGTGCTTCCCCCGCTCACCACGGACGTGCAGAGGCCAGGGAGGATTCTGAGCTCTGCTTTTGTAACCGTGGGGTAATGAGGCTGCATAAGGAGCCGTGTGGTTTTAGATCTTGCCAAACATAAGTCATTTCCTTACCTAGGCTTTCGTAAATCCAAACAAATGCGTGAGTGGAGGTGAGAGGTGTTTCACAGAGGGCTGAAGCTTTGCTGCCCTTTAACGCCAACATTTGGGGCATCTTTGTGGCCCAGCCGAGTGCCACGGAGCAGAACCACAGTAATGATTCCTCTAAACATCTTGCCTTTGTGGTTTGCACACGCCCAGCAGCCCCCACCCCAAACATTTCACCCTCTAAAGGAGCAGGCTGTGGCTGTGTGTGCGTGTGGGCATCGTGACGTGCTGGATGAACTCACCCGAGGGAAGAGCCTCGTGACTGTGGGGAGGATGACTCGAGGGAGGCTGGCTGCTCTGCGGGGTGTCAATGCTCAGGGAAGGAATTCAGCTGAAGAGCTCAGGCCACATTGCCTGTGTGGGGTGTTGGACTCTCCCTGACCGCGGCCGAGCAGCGGGAGCGCCGGGAGCGCCGCCGCCCCTCCGTCCCGTGCACTTCAAACATCTATTTGGTCATCTCCTAATCACACAGCTCTTGCTGCCTGGGCTGCTCATCTGATAGCTGGAGCTTTGAGGTTTCCTGCACTTAGCTCTGGCCGTGGCAGGTCACACTTGCTAAATGCAGCAGGAGGACAAGCTGAGGGCAGATACTTGACGTTATTTGTCTTGACTGATTTGCTCCGTGGATAAAAATTATTGTATAGTCCCATTTCTGCACACAAATACAAATTATAGCTCCCTGCAAATTTAGCTCCAAGTTCATACCGCAGGAAAAAGAATTTTCCAGAACACACTGATGATAATTTAGTGTTTTAAAGTTGCGGCTCTGTGATCTGAAATTATGGTGTTGCAGTGCTGTTGTTCTGTAGGGCAGTCAGAAAGGGGAGATTCAGAGGAGGCATTTGCACAGTAACAGCTGCCCACATATCTGGACAATATGCTGGGTGCAGGTATTTCGTGGCTGCAGGTATTTCATGGCTGCAGGTATTTCCTGGCTGCAGGCTTTTCCTCCCTGCATCTGCTGGAAGACAAGAACTGACTGTAAGTCAGGGTTTTAAAGGTTTATGTCTGTGCTCCTGCTGTAGAAGCTTTAAAATCTTCCTTTGCGTTTTGCAAGTCCCAAGGGTTTGCTTTGGCTGCTGCTGCTCCTGGCACGACCAGGGAATCTCCCATCCCCTGTGACCCTCACCTGCCCAAAGGTGAGGGTGAGCTCCAGCCCTGCCCAGAGGCAGCATGAAACCTGCTCATGTGTCCCTCACGGGAGGTTTTATACCCCTGTTATATTTTATCATTCTGGAAGTGTAGGAGCTGTGGCTTTGGTTTGTGTGTGTGTGCCTCTGACCCCTCACGATGCCATCCTGTCCCCACCTGAAGCTCAGTAACCCCATATTTTGGGTAACAAATGCTGCCCTTCCCTCGCCACCTGATCCCCCCCGTGTCTTCGAGGGGCTGCAGGCAGCAGGACTTAGGGGGTGGCTGGGGTGGACCATTTCCTAATGGCAGGAGTCCCAGTCATCCCACAGCTCGTTTCAGCTGGGTGCAGAGCTCTGTGAAACCTCTGTGGGGTGCAGATGCTCCTCGCCTGGGTCTTTCCCCCTTTCCTGCTCCGGTGTTGGATACCTGTGCTAAGGGGGTGTGAAACCTGACTGTGGGTTGCTTTGGTGAGCACAGCAAGAGTCTCCTGCTCCTTGCAACTTCAGTTCTCCTTTTTCTTCTGTTTCTGTCTTGCAGAGTCGGAAGCATGCCAGCAAGGTCCGCCTCTATTACATGCTTCACCCCGTCGACGGAGGCTGCCCGGCGAAAAAGCTGCGGTCAGAAAACGTGGGTACAATCCAAGTCCCTGCTTATCCAGCTGCTTTGTGACTCACTGACTCTGGGCCACAGCGTGCTCTCTGTTACGGGTGCAGGTGATCAGGTGCCCAGAGGTAACATTCAGATTGGCTGAAATGCAGAGTAGCTGGAAAGAATTTTCAATAAACCGCACGAGAATGATGCGCATCAGCCACAGGGATTGCATTTTTGGTCACTGGATGTTCTTTCGTAGGACCAAACGTGCTGGTAGCAGGTGCCCAGGGCTGACTCCATTTCAGTGTGGTGGCTGGGTTTGCTGGTGAGCACCTGGGGCAGGTGATGGGGAGGATGGGGGCTCCAGGAGTGGGGTGGTGGCCACTCTGGGGTGCTGCTGGCAGGGCCTTTGGGGTTGCTGTGCATGGAGCAGCACTGGGGTGAAGTTCCCAGCACGCAGCATCCAAACCAGTTCGGTGTGACTGGGGCTGAGCACTATTGATATTTACTGAGATATCTTTTGCCCAAGGAATCTGAAAGCTCCTTCACACAGTAATTAAAACGTAAGTGTACATTTCTGTTGCACATGGAGTACTTGCAGTTGCAATCTACCCCTTGACAACAGGATCTCACTGCATTTTCATTGAGTTATTAATGACAGTGTGAAGGGCTCAGTGGGCAGGCACATGCAGACTGGGAACATGATCCTCCAAGGGGTTTGATTGTGTCTAACAAGGAACCACATACTGCATGTGCATCTCAGCACAGGGATATGGAGGACAGAGAACCAACCAGACCTCAAATAAGTCAAAGTTGAACTATTTCCCATTTTTTTTCTGAAAGGCAACTTGGAGAAGGAGTGTAATTCTGTGTTTGCTGATGCTTGTGCCAAGGGAAACCCTACTGGGGGGTGGATTAGTGAGTCCTCGTGCTCTAGGTGAATGCTGGGCTAGGCCAGACCTAAATTCTAAAATTATTTGTGTTATGAAAATATAGCAGGGAAAATCTGCCAATGTTTACAGCTCAAAGTGGGCTCGTTGCTGATCAGATATTACCCAAGCCTTTGCATTTAGAGAGAACAGAACTGTTTAGGACATCTCAAATGCTGCACAGTGACATCCCTGCCACGGACACGTGTGGCTGTGGTGCCTGATCCCAGCAGTGTCACTGGGCCGTGGCACAGCAACTCTATTGAGTATTAGAAATAATCCACGAAAACCAATTAAATTCGTGCAGAAGTATCTGCAACTTAAAAAAATGAATATTTGCTTTTTTTTTTTTTCCCCATCAGAACTGTTCCATGGCTGTGTGCCACTGGGTTTGTGTCCTGCTGAGCACAGAAACAGCACCTTGTCCCTCTGGCAGCAGGAGGGAGAGGCAGCTGCAGTTGTGGAAACTCGGTGCAATGGGATCGGAGGCAGCATTTGCTTCCTGACCTTCCTGTGAGGTGAAGGGTAGTGCTGTTTGCTGTTGGAGGGCTGCAGAAACACCCTGCGTTCCCAAAGCACCCGTTAGCCCTTTGGAGTGAGAAGCAGGAGGCTCATACAATTAGTCCTGTGCTGGATAAGGACTCGGTTGTTGTGCTCTTCGTTATTGGTTTAATTTTGTGTGGAGGAGGGGAAAAAACCCTCATGGCTTGACCTTCCGTTTTAAATTTCTGCTTAACATTTCAGCTGAAAGTCATCTGAGAAGGTGTCAGGGCCCTGCTGAAATCAGGAGTCCTTTCCTCAAGTCCCAGGATTGGTAAATCAGGTTTAATCAGCCTTTTCTCGCTGCCTTTAACTAACAGGACCCTGTTTATGATCAGAACAGACATGATGAAAATGTCTGATGTGTTATGAAACATGTTTTTCGTCATGGGAGAAAAGCCTTCAAATCCTTTCTAGCCCTACTGGTACTGTGGGATAGTAAATTGCTTTAACCAGCTTCGGGAAAGGGCTCATAACAGTGAGGATGAATGGTCTGAGGGAAGGCAGCAGGATATTAGATTCTGTGGCTGGGGTGATGTGTGTCCTGCCAGGCAGTGCTGGGGGTGGTGGAGCCAAGGGCTGCCTCGGGAGGCTCAGCCTCAGCTCCCCATCAGTGAGGAAATCACAGTCCTGAACCCTTCTGGGGCAGAACTGACCATGTGCTGTAGCTGCAATCTTCAGCACCTCCACTGAGACCAAGGGGAAACAACTGGCTTTAGGGCCAGTGTTCTTACTGTGTCTTTTGTACCCTACCAGAGGTTTGCAACCAAAGCACCCAGTACTGGTTTAGTGAAAGAAATCAGTGATGGAAGACTTTAATTCGTTCTCCAGCAGGTTTAAATGCCCACAGAGACACAGCTGGGTGGTGGTAGCCGGGGTCTCTTGGGTCATCCCATCCTCCCCAGGCTGCCAGTGGCTCTGCTCCTGCCAGAGTGGGGACTGTGGGACATGTGCTGACCTTGTCACACCCCCACGCTTCACTTGGGGCTTGTTGTTTCTCAGTGTTTCAGCTTTAGGGAGCCATAAACTGGCTCTTTTCTTGTGCCATGAGAAAAACAGGCTCCAGAGTGGCAATGGCCTGAATTTCCTATGGAGCGTTGCAGAAAGCAGCCCTTTAATAGCAGCACCTTCATGCACAGAAAATTAACCCAAATTTAAAAGTTATTTTGCAGTGCTTTCAGTGCTGTGGTTCATACTGCTGTAGTCAAGGGCTTGTATAATCTTTTCTTCTTAGTAAAGCCTAGGAAGTGAAGACAGCAGATTTGTATCTGTGGAATAAAAATCCTAACTTTTCCTGTGGATTGCTTAAGGAACACCCAGCAAAGGGCTGCAAGTGCCTGGCCCTGTGTGGGGATTATGCCTTTTAGCAGCTTGTTAACAGGCAGCCGAATAACTGAAGTTAATTCTGTTGGATGTACGAGACTGGCTTTGAAGTTTCTAATATCACAAAAAGAAGCCCTATAAATTAGGCTGGCTCGGCACAGCTGTGGAGGAGGGGGAAGAGGTGGGATGGCAGTTTTGGGAGATGGATGCTCTGACTCCCAGCCCGTGGTGTGCTCTGTTGTGTGAAGCTCCTGTGCTGTGTCATGGCCAAGGTTCGGCTGGAGAAGGCTCAGGGAACGAGGGGTGGAAATGTTCCCTGGCTGGGCCTGGCAGCAGAGGGTCAGGGAGCTGCTGGGTGGGCGTGTGGCAGCTCAGAGGAGCTGTCAGTGCCCGTGCACTGCTTCAGCCCGGGCTGGCACGGGAGCTGGGCAGGGATGGGCAGGGATGGGCAGGGATGGCAGGGATGGGCAGGGATGGGTGGGCAGGGATGGCAGGGATGGATGGATGGGAGGGATGGTGGGCAGGGATGGATGGCAGGATGGCAGGGATGGATGGCAGGGAATGATGGGCAGAGATGGCAAGGGATGGGCAGGGATGGATGGGCAGGGATGGATGGGCAGGGATGGCAGGGATGGGGGGGTGCATCCCCGGGGACCAGGCGCTGCCCTGTGCCCCGGCTCGGGTGTCCTGGCAGACAAGGCGTGTGATTTCACCAGCTGGCTGCACAATCCTGTCAGCGCCGTGTCATTCGGGGGGTGACAAAAGACACCCGGCTCGGCTTTCCCGGCCCCTCCGGTTACAGGTAAAACAGGCGCTGACAAATGAGACGGCATAATTACCCTTCAGGGCTGAGCAGCCTCTGCTCCGTGCAGGGCCTGAGGGTGCAGGAGGGAAGGGAGGGGATGGTGGAGGAGGGAAGGGAGAGGATGCTGCTGGGAGGTGATGCTGCTGGCAGAGGACAGACAGAACATGGGTAAATGCTTAACAACACCTGAGCCCAAACACCTCGTGTGCCCTGCTGAGGAGGAGCAGTTCTTGGTGTGTGCAGCTGGCTGTGAGGGAGCAGAGGTCTGTCATGTGTGTGCAGAGGGACTCACAGACCCACCAAGAGTTTGGGGGTGACCCTCCTCCCCTGCCCACTCACTGAGGTGCCCACCCAGAGACATGGGTGAGCCCGGGTGAGCTGTGCAGTGAACTGTGGGTCAGTGTAAGTGGGACCCTGGGCTCTACGTGAGGTGTTGGAAGGGTCTTTGAGGGGGGTTTTATTTTCTTCTTTTTAACTGCAGTCTAGCTGAGAAAGTAGGTTGGAAAGGGAAAAGTGTCACTGAAGAGCAGCCCTGGCAGAGGAAGAGACCCTGGTGCATTAACACCGAAGTGTATCAGCTTTTCAAACGAGCTCTGTTGGAGGCTCTTTATATGTTGCCACCACTGATGATCAATAGAGTGTGGAAATTTTTTACTCTGCTCTTAACTTTCAAGTGATTTCCCTTTGAAGGCATAAAATGTCTTGAGAGAAAGCTATTTAAAAGAAGTGCAAATTACACTCAGAACAGTACTAATCACCTCTTGAGATTTCTCCCTAAGGTTTAAGTTGATTTACAGTTATCAACAACAAAAAAAGTGATGAAAATCAGTCATTTTTCTAATAGTGCTTTTCTGGGGGAGAAGATGACCTTCAGTGGTGGGTCAGGTGGGTAGGTTCACCCAGAGCTGGTGTCAGATCCTGCTGAGGGGACATGCATGATTCTGGCCAGTTCATTTGCTTCTCCCACCTGCACAGAGGGTTGTGCCCCCAGGTCCTGTCCCCCAGGGGTTTTGGGGTCTCCTACAGAAGTGCCTCGGGGGGAAGTGCTGGTGTCAGAGGGCAGGGAAAGCTCCAGGTCTGCGGGACCTCAGCCAGAGAACAGGAATAAAGGCTGAGGGAAGGGAGGCTGGGGGATGTGCCAGGAGCCCTGTGGCCGTGGGGGACACAGGTACAGGCTGAGCTCCCAGCACAGAGCAGGGTGAAGGTGCTGGGCAGTTGGAGGTGTCCCCTGGGCAGGGCTGGGACCGGGCAGGAGTGAGGTTCAGAGACACGAGGAAGGGAAACCTCTTGGCAGCCGTGGCCTTGGCATAACAACCTGGATTCCTCTCTTCCTTCCCCGTGACTGTGCTCGGTGGGCTTACACACCTCCTTTTTTGTCTGTGTTTTTGTCTCCACCCAGGGCAGTGATGGTGACTCAGTGGATAAGAACAAATGCTGCACACTATGTAACATGTCCTTTACCTCAGCAGTGGTGGCCGAATCGCATTACCAGGGGAAAATCCATGCCAAAAGGTTAAAATTGTTGCTAGGGGAACAACCAGCATTAAAGGCCACAGGTAGGTGCAGAGGCAGCGAGCGGAGCAGGAGGGGCTGGCGTGGGGGGCACGGGCTGTGCGGGCAGAGATGGGCACAGCCTGGATGGCTGAGTGGTGGTGGCTGGCAGAAGCAGCTGTTCCTTTGTGTTGCTGTCATAACAACCTTTAAACATTGCTGATGCTCGTTATTGTCTGCTTTGTTCGTGCAGATGAGGGGTTTGTCAGCCGGGGCTGGCCCTGGTGTGAGAGCCCTGTCTCTGGCTCCACGCTTCCCAAGGGTTTTTGCTCATGGAAGACAATGTCTCTGCTGGGCACAGAGAGCCAAGCCTGGCTTTAATTATCAGCAGTTACTCGACAGCTCCGCTAATACATTTAATAAACCTTTGGTGTTGCTGTACAGAGCAGAGCATAAGCTGTGCTTACCTCAGAGGGAAATCCAGGCTTTAAAAACTCTTGGATTGATTGTCTCTTGATTTTTGCCCAGATGGGTTTTGTGCTTTCCTCCACAGTGGTTCCACTAATGCAAGCCTATTAACTTTCACATTTAAAAAGTCAAGTGTTGGAATCGGATAATTTAACCATCTTATTGTTTGCTTAACCATAAAGTCCCTGAAAAACGCTGATAATCTGTGGAAAAAAAAATAATTCCTCTGTTGTTGTGGGGATCGAGAATGCTCGAGCAAAGCACTCCCTGTTCTTCAGGAAGGATCCCTGGGCTGAGGTCCTGCAGGCAGATGTGACCCAGAGTTGCTGCCCTGGGCCCTTCCATTTCAGGGAATAGCACAGAGAGTGATTCCCATGTGAGCTGATGATTTGGATTCTCCCGTGGGGACTGTGCAGGCAGGTACAGGGACCACAGGGCTTGGCCAGGGCAGGGCTTGCCAAGGGCTGCAGCCTGGCACTGTGTTTTGGTCTCACTTTTGAATCGTCTGGATCAGCCTCACAAGGCTCTAAGTGAGCCACACTTGGTGCTCCAGAGTAATGGGCTCTTCAGCCATCCTAATCACTGGGAAGGAGTAACTCAAGGACTCATCAGCTCTTCCAGGCACTTGATCTGGAAGATGAAGCTGAGCTCAGGAATACATTAATAAGCACCTCCTTGCTCTCCAGGAGTTCTCAGAGATGAGATGAGATGTGCTGGACACAGCATTTTTCTGGGCTTCCTAAAATCACCCAGCATTTTTCCCACTGGATTTTTGTCCCAGTCCTTTGTGTCTGGCACCAGGGAGCTTTAATTCTGTCAGACAGAGCTTCAGAGACTCCAGTGCTCGTGAGTCTTGGGAGTCAGCTAAGCACAGCCCTGAGTGTGCTGGATGCTCCTGGGGAAGATATTCTGCTGCTTGATATTCTGGGGTTTCTGCCTCATCAGTCCTGAAGAAAATCACATTTAGTCTCAGTCTCCTTGCAGAGATACACCTTCCCCTTCACTGTTACCCTCCAAATGGAACACAAATCTCTCGTTCTCTGCCGGTGCTTTCAGGGAAGGGAGAAGTGCCCCAACCGTCGGGTTTCTCACAAAAACGATGTCTCATCGTGACAGTGAGGTAGTTGTGATCTTTCCTGTTGCTCTGCTCTACAAGGTTGTACCCCTCAGAGGCTTTATGTCACTGCCATTGCTGACGAATTCCTCTAGTCATCTCCAACATCCTCTGTCAGCTTGCATCCCATCATCACCAGGAGCTACAAACCAAAGAGTTGTGGGGGAAAAAGCTGCTGCCTTCATTGATCCGAGCACAGGGGCCTGCAGGGATTGTTCCAGGCAGGTGGCAATAGTCCTGGCTTTGGGACACCAAGGGGGGCAGAGTAAATGGCTTTTGGGTTTGGATGCAAGGATCTGTCCAGCAGTGGCTGGGGTCTGCCTTAGTCCCACATTTCTGGGATTTCTTCTGAAGAAAACCGAGTTTCCCCAGTGCCCCCTTGTTGTGGCTCAGTTATTTCTTGTCCTCATGCTGGGTTCCTGGAGCGTGCCAATGGAAAAGTTGGGTGCCATTTAAATCCAGCTCAGAATAAAAAGCTTTGGATGTGAGAAAGGAGTCAAACGTTAGTTCATCGCTGGAGTGCTAAAGTGTTTCTAACTTTGTATTTTGCCTCTTGCAGCAAAGTAAGACTTTCTCACTTCCCTCCCACAGTGAAAGGGAGCGTAAGGCAGACTGTCATGAGCTATTTAGCATTTTGAAATACTTGAAATAGTCAAACTCGCAGCTTTTATGTTTGTGTTTTAGATGGAGAAACATTTTTAACGTTTGACGTTTTGTGAGTGTTTATTATTAATTTTCGTGTCGCTGCTCGGGGAATGATGGCATTTGCTGTTCTGCAGCAGTTATGTAGCACATATCAAACCAATGAATCCACGTTTGGGGAGAAGTCAGTTTTCATCTGTTTCTCTTCAGGAGGATTTGGTGAATTTGGGACGTTTGCATTAACTGCCAGGCCAGCTCAGCACACCTTAGGGGTGGTGGGGGTTGTCATTGGACCTGAGGAGTGTGACTTCACAAGCAGGAGTTTTGTGCTGAGAGGGAATCCCTGCCTGGGGCAGCCCCTCTGTGGTGTGGGCAGGGGGTCCTGCAGCCCACGGGTTCAGGGGGAGCCAGATGTGGTGGTGGGCTTGGAGCAGGGCCAGGGTGGGCATGGGGGCTCTGGTGCCACCCCACTGCCAGCCTCCTGCCAGCCTTTGGGGCAGCACAAGCCACCAGCCTGGGGAGGGCTCAGAGGCACAGCCACGGGGCTGCTGGGCCAGCCTGGGGCTGAGAGCAGAGATGCTGCTGTCGGGTTCCCTTAGTGAGTGGGAGATGTAACTCCTGCAGACACCACCAGCTCCGTGAGCTTCAGCCTCCCTGCTTCCCCTCCGGCCTCAGGGAACGTAGAAACAGGGGAAAGCTAACCAAAAGGGTGGATAGATTTAACTTCACAGCCTGGGGCTTGCAGAGCAAGTCAGATCTGTCAGAGTGCTGAAGTCACTGGTTGTTTGTAATGGTCTGAACATCTCTGCAGCTCAGTCTGGTGCCCCAGCACAGCCCAGCCCTGTCCCGGGGCACTGCAGAGGGTCCCCCTGGCATCACTGGGGCTGTTCCCAGTCCCTGTGGCATCACTGGGGTCTGGGCATGGGCCCCTTCCTGCAGAGGGGCTCCTCAGGGAGTGCAGAAACGTGTCTGCAGCAGGCAAGCTGGGCTTCTTTGTGTGAGCCAAGCACCTGCAGAGTCTGTGTAATCCCAGTTCGGAGAGGCAATATTGCAGTTCCCTCATTTTTTTCCTAGTGGCTGTGCTGGCCCCTGACTCTGCTCTCCTTGCGCCTGCAGTTCTGCCACGTGCACCTTGGAGGGGCTGGGCTGTGTCCTGTGGAAACTGTAGGAAAGGTGTTGTTTTTAGGAGCCAAATCCAGCTGGGTCCTGCCTGGCCCTGCCCCTGCCCGGAGCAGCTCCTCAGAACTCTGATACCTTGGCAGTCGTCACCAAAAACAATAGAGGCTTACAAACCCCTGGAAACTGAGAAGGTTGTTAGTAATGTTATATGCAAGATAGAATTTCCTCGAAGGAAGTTAATAGATGAGCAGGTCAGCAGAAGATTTATAACAATATTAACTTTCTCAAGCCGTGGAGTCAATCACAGTGGGCTCCAGGCATGACTGTGTGCCTAAATATATCCCTGTGTTGCCATTCCTGGTGTCAGACACTGAGGTGGGTTTGGCATTCTCTGCCCTGTGTGCTCATCAGGGCTCAGCTGGATCACCTCCTGATCAAAGGGAGCCACCACGTGCCTCTCGCCGCCTCCAAATGTGCCTATTCCAGTGCCACGGAGAGAGCAGGCTGTTAATTATTTAGGGAGCAGACATTTCATCTGGAAAAGAAAAGGAAAACCACATAAAAGGGAATTTTTGAACCAAGTGTGATAATTAAGTGCTCGTCATTGTATATTTTTGTATCGCAGTGTTGTCTGAACTTTATTTTACTTTAAACTGTTTTTCCGTGGCTCTGTGACTTGTACTGTACAAAGCTGGGGAACTGTGTTGAACAAGGTGCACTCCATTATATAAAGACTAATCACCCATTTTTATTTGGAATGACTGGGGGGTCATCTTTGTGCTCCTGGGTGGGCTGGAAAATGGAATTAAGTTAAGATCAGGGTTGCTGGTACCTGACAATTCACAATGTGAAGGTCTTTGAAAGATGGAACTGACTATTGAGTATTCTTTTTTCATCTGTGACAATTTACAATGACTATGGCTTTCCCTGTTCTTTCTGAGACCAAATAAATTAAAAAATAAGAATCCTGAGATAGTGATAAATCTGTCTCTCTGTCGTGAGGAGATGGCTCTGCATGGTATATTTATTCTCCATCGGTGATTTTTCCTTGGAGTAGCAATTCAAGCAGGATAAGTTTAGCAGATTTAGTCACAACAGTGGTAAGAAGTGTAACTGAACTGAGAGCATCCTCCTTCCCCAGCTCCTGAAACGCAGAAAGCCGAGGAACAGTCCCGGGCTGTCCTTTCATGCTGCTTTTTTTAATGAGAAGTGGTAGATTTCCAAGCAGTGCCATCCAAAATATCCACTGGGACCCCGTAACTGCTGCTAATTATTCCCCGTGTCTAATGTGGGATCTGCCTCGGGCTCTGCTGCCACTCAGGCGGCAGCACGAGCCTGGAGAGCTCATGTCTGGCCGTGTCCTTTCTGCAGAGGCCGCCCTGGGCTCGCTGAAGGCGCCGCACACGGACAGTGCCCCGGCGGTGCCGTCGCCGCCGCAGCGCCGGGACTCGGACAGGTACTGCCAGCTCTGCACAGCCTGGTTCAACAACCCCCTCATGGCACAGCAGCACTACGACGGCAAAAAGCACAAGAAGAACGCGGCCAGGGCTGACCTCCTGGAGCAGCTGGGCAAGACCCTGGACCTGGGGGAGCTGAGAGGTGAGGGAGCGGCACGTGGAGATCGGGGACCTGCCCCCCGTGGGGTCCGGTGACCCTGGCCCGCTGTGGTCACTGCTCCCCTGCTCCAGTGGTGCAGGGACCCCGGGGTCCCCTTACTGCTTCGTGAGGTTCCCACTGCTGTGAAAAAACATCCCCTGCTCCAGGGTGCCAGCCTGCAGTGTTAGCAGCATCCTTTCGGAGTTGTTTCCTAGGGATCTCTTCTGCCTCCTCCTAAAATAGTCCCTTCCACTGGCACACACGCCTGTCCTCGAGCAGTGTGGCCCATCCCTGGGAGAGGAGAACACGTTGGAGCGCTTGGCCCCACGGGGACAAGGGGATGGGAGGATGTTGCTGGAGGCAGAGCACTCCCTACATGTCCCTGATGGAGAGTGGGACAGAGCTGTCTGCTGTGATTTAATTAGTGCTTGTAAAACACTGCGGTGGCCCTGGGGCCGCACAGCCAGAGAGCTGAGCACTTGCTGCAGGGATGTTAAACACAAGTTTTCTGTGTTCCTGCAGAAAGGAGAGCAGCCTTCCTCTGTCTGTCTGTCTGTCTGTCTGTCCCTCTGTGCTGGCCCCACGGGGAGGGGCTCTGGCACCTGTAGGGTCCCTGTGGGGGCTGCACCCCGGGGTCACACAGGTTTGGGCTTTGCACCCCTCTGGGAGCTGCTCTCGTGCAGAGCAGAGCCACAGCCCCCCGGGACCCCCAGGCCCTCCCGAGCTGTGATCTGTGCCGTGTCCAGGACTGAATCCTGACAGAGCACAGCTTTGCTCTGAGGGGCAGGCACAGGAGAGGCACGAGCCTCTTGTCTCTGAGGTCTGGGTTCTGATCCCCTGTGCAGACCGAGGCAGCTGAGGGAGAAGGGCAGGTTTGACTCAGAGCCATGTGAGAGAGGTCTGGTTTGCCAGTGAGGCTTTGCAATAACATTTTAAAATACCTGGGTTTTTTTTCCCTTGCTAAATGAAATAATTTCCCTTTAGATACTAATGACTATACAATATATTGTGCACTTCTTGATCTCTCATAAACCTTGTAATGGTTATCCAGATCCTCCTGTGCTACCTAGTGTGACTCACAGTGTCATCAATGATTCATGGGGCTGAGTCACTGCCTGCTACTGGAAGGATGTGGGAATAAAACCTGGGACAATAACATGGAAGTGCTCGGTGCTTTGAACTGTGCCAAGCTCCAGAGTGGCCGAGGATGTCATTAACTGTAAATAAATCAGCTGTGAGGTGTTTTAGTCATTTAGCTTGTGCCCGGGAGAGTTGAAATTGGAGGCCTTCACAGCCTCAGCAGCCGCTGGTTTTTACCCTCCCGTGGTGCTGTGCTTGGCTGGGTTTGCAGCTGGGTCCAGTGTGGTCCCTCCGGAGTGGGGGTGGCAGGAGAGGGGCCAGCAGAGCTGTCCTGGCTGTGTGTGTGCCTGGTGCAGGGGAACAGCTCTGGCCCTCTGGTTGGACACTCCAGGGTGCTGTTTTGGGGGCTGCAGCCTGTGGTGCTCCCCAGCACCAGGGAGGTGCACAGCCAGGGAGCCAAAGGGGCTGTCCCTGAGCCCATCCCTGAGCCCATCCCTGAGTCTGTCCCATCCCTGAGCCTGTCCCATCCCTGAGCCTGCCAAGCTGGGAAAGCTTTTTTCCACTTTTTCTTAACTAGGCCATGTCCATCTGTCCATCTCTGTCCCTCCAGAGATGCTCTCCTGGGTGCACTCAGCTGCCAGCCCAGAGCAGATCCTTACAGGTGTTGAAGGCAGTGGCTGCCTCAGTTTTCCCTGGAACGCAAAGTCATCCCCTTCCCCTGCATCCCTGGTGGCTTCTCCCATCACAGCTTAAATATTAATTCTATTTTGACTAGTGTGGGAGACGAACATTTGATGCATTGTGTGAGCCTGGAATAAGCAGTGTCAGTTGAAGTACAACATTTCAGCAGCCTTTGATGTTGTGATAATGGCTGTAATAAAATATTTATTGATAAATATGAACGTGTATTTGGAGAAATAAGAATAGAGATGTATTTTTGGACAACTGATATTTATAGGAAACAAAAACATTGATTCTTCTCACCAAGTGCTCATCTTGCAATTTTGAAGTCTTATTTTCTTCTCAGAAATGAGAAAGAGGAGGGAAAAAAAGAAAAAGGAGAAATGAGCACCATTTCTGCAGTGTGTGCTGTGTGTTGAGTTAAAGCTGCAGCACAGGGGAGTGCACAGGCACAAATCTCTGGGCTGAGTGGAGGGCAGGGTCCAGCTCTCTCTCTCCGAGCAGCTCCATCTGTTTTCCAGCTGTGGCACTGAGCTGCTCCAGGTCCCCCTGCTCCCAGGGCTGGCCTGGAACCCCCTCTGCTCCTGCTGGGCAGGGAGGGATGTGGGCATAGACTGAAAGAGGGAGAAATTAGGAGTTCTGTTCCTGCAGAGCTGCCTCCCCTGGCTGCCCCTGAACCCTGAAAGACAAAACCTGGTGGGTACCAAACCTCAATTCCAGGCTCTGCCCCCACAGGCAGTGCCTGTTCAGCAGCAGGAGTGGCTCGGGCAGAGGCACTGGCACGGCTCCATCTGGCAGCTCTCGCCCTCCCCAGCCTGTGCCAAGCACAGGGAGGGAGAATGGCAGGTTTTGTCTGTCAGGTCACACCTCACCAGTTTCAGTCCATGTCTGGTATCCCCCATGGCCGAGCTCTCGTGTCCCCTCTCCGAGGCAGGTTGGCTCCACAGGGGCAGGTGGTTTGTAATGGACTCTGCCTGCTGCTGGGGCTGAGTCCAACTCTGCAACAGGTGCCCTGAATCCCTAAAAGGAAGCACAGCAGCCTCTGCAGTACAGCAGGACAAGGGCACAGGGATGTTGTCACCTGGAGCCTCTGTGTTCTCAGGTGTATTGGCAGTGTTGCAGATGCTGTCTTGCAGAATCAGGCAAAGAGCTGAGTTTCATTTTCTATCTCGTCTCATAATTTCTTTGTGTGCCTTATAAATACTTCTCATTCTGTTCTGTCACTTGTGGTTAGTAAGAAGCAGTTTAACAAGAACTCCCCTGGAATGGGTTTTAATGCATTTTATGCAGAATGACATTAATGACTTGGCTTGTTAATATTTCATTTAATGGGGATAGGAGGACATTCAATTTTACATGAATGCATGTCACGCTGCAGGGGAGGGAATGCTGATGTGTCATGAGGATGCAAAAGGGAATGTGAGCACAGCCAGAGCCCAGCAGCTCCTGGCACAGAGTGCTCAGGCTGGGACCACCTTCCCATTGCAGATGGCCCGTGGGGTTGAGCTTCAGTTTTATGGAACCAGTTTCAGCCAAGTAGCAGCTTTGGTGAGCTCCAGTGGGGTGGAGTTCTGGTGGTGCTGGTGTCCTGGAGGTGGTTGTTGCACAGCCAGAGCCTGGTTGATGAACACTCTGGGTTTTCTCCGCAGGCCTGAAGCGCAGCTACACCTGTAACGTCTGCAGCGTCACCCTGAACTCCATAGAGCAGTACCACGCGCACCTGAAGGGCTCCAAACATCAGACCAAGTGGGTATTGTCACGCTGCTCCCCTGGGCTCCAGCCAGGCTGGGGCTGCTGGGCTGGGATTGCCTGTCCTGGTACTCTGCACTCCGGCAGCCTGGTCAGCAGAGGGGCTCTGGGGGCTGGGCTGGGCTCGGGGGGCTCTGGGAACACAGAGGCCCCTCCAGCTGGAGGAACACATGGGCTTCCTGGAGTCCTGCTGGCCTGTGGCTAATGATACCAAGTTTGCAGCTTCTTTCATGTGTGAAACCTCAGAAGAGACACCGGGAGTGGAATGGGATTAGGTGTTTCCCAGTGAAACTGTTTTTGCTGTGATTTAGAGCAATTATGCATTACCCAGCTCCGAGAACTGGGGGGAGTCTGCTCTGTCAATTAGTACAAATTATTAAAATGAAGTGATGAAGATACATGGTACCAGAGAGTAGATTAATAAACTAATCGCTCTTAATGCACTTACATGTGAGCTTTGGGAACTGTTTCAGGCTGGAGCACTCAGGACTGCCCAGATTAGGAGAAGAATATAAAGGGATGTACCTGAAGTGCTGCAGGTAGCTTTGAGGGCAGTCTGAAAGGTGAGCAGGATGAGCAGAACCAGCAATAACCACTAATGGCTCATTTGGCTTAAGCCAGCAAAGGATAAACCCAGCCCTTCCCCAGATGATGTTGGACCTTCCCAGATTATTATTGACAGATTCCTTATTATTCATGTGAGTTCTGCCCTGTTTATTCAGGGATTTTGAATGTCTGTCAGATGTGGTGACCCAGCACACCTGCCAGTGCAGGTTGTTGTGGAGCAGAGGGCAGGGGCCAGGCAGAGCTGTGGCTTTGGGCTGTGCCAGGAGCAGTCTGGGACCTTCAGCAGCTCCTTTGCTGCCTCCATCTCCCTTTCTCCTCCAGCACTTCTCCCTGGTGGGCTGTCCCTGCTTGACCAGGTTACAGTGGGGACAGTGTGGACAGGGTTGGGGTCTGTACCCAGTGCAGCAAATTCCCACTGCTGGAAAATAGAGCCAAGAGCTCTTCCCATGGGAAACCTGGAATGAGAGCATCTGTGCTGAGCTGCCTGGGCCCAGAGCTGGAATTTATCCTTCCCCTGCCAGTCCTTCTGAGCCTGTATGATTATTGCTGTGGTTGCTGCTGGTATTACTGTGAAGGATAAAGGAGTTCATCTCAAACCACAGCAGCCTCATGGATGGGAAATAGAGATGTGCAGAAAGATGTGCCACCACTTTGCAGTGCCAGGAGGGTGCCTGGTCCTCTGGGTTATCCCCACACCTGCTCTGATGTGCAGCCTCCTGCAATTAGCAGAGATGAAGAAATCTTAATTTCTAGTGCTGGGGACGAACACCTGGGGAAGTTATTTGTGCTGTGGCTGTTGTAGGAGTGCTGTGGCTGTTGTAGGAGTGCTGTATCTGTTGTGGGAGTGCCTGGCTGTTGTAGGAGTGCTGTGGCTGTTGTGGGAGTGCCTGGCTGTTGTAGGAGTGCTGTGGCTGTTGTAGGAGTGACTAATGGCACGTGTGCCCTCAGCTCAGCCCGTTCCCAGTGCAAAGGGATGTGCTGGGCAGTGCAAACAATGGATTTTGGCAGGGCTGCATCTGTGTTTCTGTAGCTTTCTCTGAGCAATTACCTCTTCTATACAAAGAGAGAGAATCTGGAAATCCAGACCTGGTCCTCTGCTGAGTTTCCACAGCCATGATGTCCCACTGGGCCATTGCAGCACCGTGGCTCCCAAGGGTGCTCTGCACTGGGGGTGGGTGAGGATTGTCCCCTCCTTGTACCTTGGCCAGTGTTTTCCCACTGGTTTCTGCTGTTCTCATTATTGTTGGTTAATGTCAAGACTGTCCTCTGCCTCGTAACTCAGGCTGAAGCCAGTGGACTGCAGTTACCAAGGCAACAAAACATTTTATGTAGCTGTCATACTTCATATAATTAAAAACTAAACAGACCCGAAGAAGGGGGCAGCAGTTTGTGAGGGAAATGGATGAAGGGAGACAGGGATTTTGCTCCTGGACAGGTGAGCAGGGAAGGTGGAAGCTGGTACCACCCAAAAAATACTGGGCAGATGTGTTCCCAGGACCCTGTCACTGCCCCACACGGGGCTGGGGGTCCTGCAGCTCCGTGGGCAGCACAGAATTTGGGGGTCATGTCCTGGGCAGTCTGGTGGGCAGGGCTGAGCTGTTCACAGGAATTTCGGGGGCTTCCCCAAATGTTTCTGACTACGTTTGTTTGACCAGAACAGGGAAAATAGGGCTTGGGGGGGAAGCTGGAAGTGTCTGGGCTTGTGTTTTGGTGTTGAATAAAAGATGCAGGAGGAGGGAGCTAATACTGAGCCAGTCCTTATCCCTCCGGCCAGTGAATATGCAAAGCAGATACATCTGCCAGCTCCCATCTTTTTCTCCAGGGTGCAGGTACTTGAGCTGTGTATTTGAAAATTAAGGTAAAATGCTACCTTGAACGTGTGGGAACGTGCTCTGCTCGGGCTCTGACGGGAGATGCACGGAGCAGGTTTTGGGATGTGGATGGACTCTGGAACATCTGCAGCGGGGAGGAGCACTAAAACCTTTAATTAGGGATTTATGAACTGCGTAGAGATGATTGAGTCATTGTTTGACTTGCTTTCCAGAAATAGATGTGGGTTTTTTTTAATCTCCTCCCTCCCTCCTCCCCCCAGAGGAGCAGTAGAGCAGCAGTGCTGGGCAGGGTGCCAGGCTGAGCCCTGGTGGGCACCAGCAGCTCCGTCCTGGGGGGACCAGCAGCAGCCAAAATGCCAGCTGTGAAGGTGTCCTCCAAAGGGTTGGGAGGGAAGCACGTGCCAGCCTGGCTCCTCGCTGCTTGCCGTGGGCTGGCAGAAACAAAACCTCCCTCTTTTCTGCTCTATGTAAACTGCAAAGAGGAGAAATCAGCTGCTCAAAGTGATTTGCA
Source organism: Manacus vitellinus (assembly GCF_001715985.3). NCBI lineage: Eukaryota > Metazoa > Chordata > Aves > Passeriformes > Pipridae > Manacus > Manacus vitellinus. Next base: position 473,935 of record NW_021940854.1, read on the forward strand.
GCGAACAACAGGGATTGAAGGTCCCAGGTAGTTGTGGAAGGAGCCAGAGGATCCTCCAACTCCACGGGTCAGAGCAATGCTTGTGTGGAATGCTTACCCTGGGGCTTTGCAAAAAGCATTTCCCTCCTGGCAGGGCCTGGGGACGGGCTGGGGACGGGCTGGGACGTTGCTGAGGCCAGGACAAAATAGCTGCGTTTGGGGAAGATGCTCCAGAGGGCCTGGGCCTGGGTCTGAGGCAGCTCCTCAGGGCGGGTGGGTCGAAGGACCAGAGGTGGTGCTGGCAGACCACAGAGCCCAGACCCACATCTGGGGTCAGGGCCATCCCTGGGCTGGCTGTGGATCCATCACACGTTGCAATAACGTGCCAGGGAGGGAGAGCTGAGCTGGGAGCTGAGCTGGGAGCTGAGCTGGGAGCTGAGCTGGGAGCTGTCCTCCACCACTCGGGCTGTCAGTGATGGGAGGCTGAGATCCAGCCCTAGTAATTAAGAGTCTGACTGTGTGGGGATAATGATTACCACTTCCATAAAGAAGAATTTTCTCTTCTCGCCTTCATTTTGTCTCTTTGATCAGCCAGGCCTCTCTGCCACATCTAGAGCTCACAAATGTATTCCGGGGTGTTATAACCACTCATTTACGCTTTCCTGGATGCTCATACACGTCTGGGTTTCCCTTTCCAGCTCTAGGTTCCTGATTAATTTTAGGGCTTTTGCAGAGAGGGGACCCGATCCTGCAGCTGTCATTGGGGTAAAACCAATGTAGTGGTCAAAATGAATTCTGCAGAGTTGGGAATGGTCATGCCCAGTCGGGGAGGTGGCTCTGCAGCCCTTCCTGCACAGCCCCTCGTTGACTTTGGGCTGCACCCTGTGGAAGCCCAGATGGTCGATGTCCTGCTGAGGAGCAGGGACAGCAGGGTGGCTGTCCTGGGTGGACTGTCCTGGCCTGGGTGGGCTCTTTCCTCTTTCCTTTTCTTTCCTTTTTTTCCCCCTGGTTGAGAACCCAGATGTCTAATTGGAGCAGGGCATTTATCACCACAAGCTGCTCGGCTATCCAGGAATCAGAGCTAATCAAAATATTGTAAATATCGTGCCTGGAGAAATGTCAGCCTTCCCCATGGCTGCGTCTGCCTCGCTTCTCCCGCCTGCTTAGGAAGGTGTGAACAAATATTGACAGCCTGTTGTGGCTGCAGCTCGCCCTGGGGTCTGTGTGTCTGGCACAGCCTGGGCAGCTCCATTTGGGGCACGTTTGATGCCAAGCAGGGTTTCTGTTCCCTCTGGGTGTTTCCAGCCCTGTCTCCGGTGCCAGAAGGTCGGGCTCCTCCTGGGCATCCTCACCCAGAAGGAATGGGTTCTTTGATAAAGGATTTCCAACACGTTTCTGGAAATTAGGGTAAATGCCCGAGTCCTACCATGCACTGCACACCCGAGCCAAATGAGTTTGCTCTTACCTTGGTGGCTGCAGCTTTTGTTGGTAAGAGTAACATTTCCATGTGCTTTCTGTAATATGTGGTGTCTGATGCCTAAAGAAGCCTTTAGATCAATAGCAGCTCCAGAAGATGAATAGTTATAAGAGGTAGATAGAATTGAAAGGCATTTTAATTTGTCATTGTTTCAGTTCCAGAGAGCAGCTGAATAATTGCACTGCCTGTGAAGAGAGTGTGTAATACTTTCTCTCATTATAGATCTAAATTGCCTCCCTTCCCTTTTAATGTAAGTGAAAATAAGATATCTTTGATATCTTCTGTTTTGATCATAATTTGAAAGCCCCAGAATGGCCTGTGCAACTTTGTGTCACGGTGTCAGGTGTACAGATTAATTTTTCTAATGTAAAGCCCAAACACTGGGCTGAGTGCTCAAAGCACAAACCTGAGCTTGCCAACACCAATTCCAATTCTCATCAGCTGGGCCATGGAGGGGGCAGGTTGGGCAGGGTTTGTGAGGCTCTTAAATTCAAGTACAGAATCTAGAGAAAGGATGCTTTTTCTGAATTGCTATGGGGATTTTCTTTGACAAAATGCAAAAAAAAAGTCCTTAAAATTGCAAACATGCTTTAGATGGAAAGAGTTTATTTATATATGTATTTTTTTTTTTAGATCTGAAGTCTCCCCTTGGATCACATAAAGCATTTCTTTGGTGGTTCTGTGGAGAACTGTGGGTTTGCCCAATGCTGGGTCCCCTCAGCTCTGCCCAGGCACGGGGGGACAGTGCACGGGCAGAGGTGGAGTGGGACAGGGAGCACCAGGATGGAGTGGGACAGGGAGCACCAGGATGGAGTGGGACAGGGATCACCAGGATGGAGTGGGACAGGGAGCACCAGGATGGAGTGTGACTGTGGCCTTGGTTCTCTCTTGCAGCCTGAAGAACCAGTAGTAGCTGGTCAGTGGGACGAGGACAAGCACTGATGCTGCCTCTGCAGAGAGGAGCGGGTCAGCAGGAGAGGAGGCTTCCTTGGACAATGATCCCGTGTGGATTCAATAATTAACATGTAACTAACCTTCGCTCTGGACAAATACATGGATTTTTTTTTTTAATTTTGTGGTGAGTTAAAATATTTCGATGGATTTTTTTACCCTTTCAGGACAATATTTATTCAGCACAGAGTCTAGAGTATGATAACTATCCTGTAAATACAGCACTTACTCATCAGTCATCTTCAGGGACAGTGGAAACAAACTATTTTACTTTTTCATATTTATTCTTAGATTTCTCCCAAGAGCATAAGATTATTCTATTACATTATCCATGATAGTGATGTAATCAGTCTTCAATCAGAAATAAACACACTTTCTTCACCTTCTCCAGCATGGTTTGTGTCAACATAAAGAGCAACAGCAGTGAATCACAGGGACTGTGTAACGGATGAGCTTTTTCCTTCCCTCTTTGTCTCTGGAGAAACAAATGGTTCCATGAGCAAAGAACACTGAAATGAAAGGGTAAATTCCTTTTTTCCCTGCTGGTGGGATTCCTGCAGGCTCGACAGAAGCTGTTTGCTTGGTGGACTTTGATGCAAGGCCGAGGCTGGAGCTGCTGTGCCCAGCAGCCAGCAGCAGCTCGTCCCTCTCCTGCTCTGGGAGTCTGAGCAGAGAGAAGGAGCCGAGGCAGAGGACTGACCTTCACTGCTCTGCATCCTGGAGCTCTGCTGGGAGGGAGCCTCGGCCCCTGGGCTGTGCCTGAGCCCCTGGTCCCGCCAAGGGAGGGGTCAGGGGTGCCTCAGCATCACCTGCTTCGCTCCGTGGGGCCGGTGGGAGCCACTGCAGAGGCTCTGTGTGATTAATTTGCGCTCTCGCATCGCTGCCTTTCGTGTGCGGAGGAGAATGGGTTGTTCACAGATGAGTAAACATCTCCTTGGGTTTCGTAGCTGTGGGGTGGTTTCATTTATTGTGTTTTGGGTAATAACACAAGCTGCCAGTGTTCCTGAAGCTAAACTGCCTCTTTACAGAGAGAATGATTTACAGAAATAGGGCACATCAGTCATGCGGGTGCAGGGCTGACTCTTCTGAGCCTCCTTCCCCCAGAGTCCTCCTCCCCCAGGCGGCACCCAGGGGGCTGCAGAGGAGTTTTTGTCAGGAGAGAAAAACAAAAATCCTCTAACTGTGTGCTCTAGTAATCGCTACAAGCTAATTGCAGCAAATTAATTACAGCACAAGCACAATTTCTTTCCCCAGGCAGGTGTGGAGACAGCTCTGCAGTGAGCTGGGTCAGACCTGGCCTCTGCTCCCAGCCTGTGCAAGGCTGGCTGTCCTCCTGCCCTGGCTCTGGGACCTGGCCCGGAGCTGGTGGCTTGCTTGGTCTAAGAGGATGAGTAAAGGCAGAGGTCCTGTCTCTAATTTAGGAAGATCCAGACTTTCTGCCCCTCCAGCACCTCTCGGGTGGGAGGTTTGTCCTGTGGCCCTTCAGAGCAGGAGGGTCAGCGCTGCCAGTGGGATTTCCACGTCCCACATCCCACCTCCCACACAGCCCAGGTGAGTGAGGAGCAGGTGAGTGAGGGTGAGGTGCCCCATCACATCCCCCCAGCTCTCCTGGGGTGACAGAGCAGTGCAACATTTGGGTTTGTTGCAAATATTGTCCTGGTCCAGTCAATCAGGCTTTGGTTCCTAAATCCTTCTAATCTCTTGCTTTTCCTAAGTTTATTAGGCCTTCAAAGCAAGACATAAAAAGACAAATCTCCTCGTGGTAAGTCAGTGATCCCTGCAGAAGTGCTGCCAGATCTCTGATGTTGAGCCTGGTCCAACCACCCCAGGCTGAAACACTGAGAGTGGATGTATCAGAGAACTTTGAAAATGGTTCAGTGCAACCACTGTGTCCCCCAGGGTTACTTTAAACTGAAGGGTGAAAACACTTGCATGTATTTTCTTAATTAAAAAGAAACCAAACACGCACTCTGCGTTTTTCATGCATTCCATCTATCTATACATTACAGAATTTAGTTTTGTTCTGGCCAAATGTTTTCCCAGCTTAAAATTCTGTGCAAGATGTTCTGTAGAGGAAGTAAATCTCAATAACTTGTCATCAGTCTGGCTGGGTGTCACCCCACACAAACTTTGCAGAGCAGTGCTAACTGGAATAGTGCTGTCAGTGGGAGACAGCTGGAAATGTGGTTGTTAACACTGGAACTGTAATCTTTTGGATGTGTTTTATTAGAGTTTGTTGCCTGTAATAAGGCAGCTCTCTAGGCTCTGGTGCAGATGTGCCACGTTATGTGTTGGGGACAGGACACTGTGGTGTTTTATGCTCAGACACAGCACAACACAAGTGTGTGGTTTTATCTGGCTCCGTGTGGAGGCAACAGAGCTCTATGGCAACGGGGTGTAACGTGAGGCTGCCCCAGACAGCCTCACACAGAGATTAATCACAGGGGAGAATGCTCCTGGTACCTAGGTGCTGCTTCCTTTGTTAAGTTCCTATTGCATCAACTTAATTAGCAAGTCCTGACCTTTAAAACCACCTTCCATAGTCTCCAAATTAAGTATGGGGAAGTCTGATTCCTCCTCGGGGCTGTGCTGGCAGCTCCCTGCTCCTGTCTGAGGCTGCTGACCCGACCAGCTGCCAGCCCTGACCCACCAGGAGGGGCTGTGCAGAACCCCCGGGGCTGGGGCACCTCTGGAGACAGCTGGGACCCAGTTTGGGGGTTGAACTTTTGGGATCTCAGGAGAGAGAGCAGGTGTCCATTAGCACTGCAATGTGTTCCCCATGAAGTTACTGCACTGGGCTCAAGTGCAGGACTTTATGATGGATTTTGTGGAGGGCCACTGCTCCCTAATCGAGCCCTGTCTCCTGCTCGTGGGTCTCTGACAAAAGCCTTTGTCTAACATGGTTTTAATCAGTGTGTGCGTTTCAATTTGCATATTAATAGCAAGGAACTCTTATTACAGCTGCTGTTGATGAGATGGTGTCAAGCCCATCTTCCCATCTGAGGAAAGAAAGAAACTGCATCTATTGTGTGAAGAATGACATTGGCAGAAAACATGTCCATTCTTTGCCTCTATCTTCCTTTATCCCTGCCTTTATTTTGCTCTTGATGGCTCATATGGATGCATTCATTAGTCTTTTCTTTTCCCCTTATAACAAGGATCATTTACCAGGAGACTCAGACAGGATTTCACGCCTGTTGTGGCAGCTCCAGGCTAAATAACAGTTCTGTTTTTAACTTGGAAAATGGCAAAAGGTGGCCCCGGGCTGGGAGCTGTTTGTTGTAGCAACCCAGAACAGTTAAGGTGCCATCATGAACCACGGCCCTGCCTGCTCTCCAGGGTCCAGCCTTTCCCAGCTCCAGAGGTGTTGGCGTTGCCATCCACCCCGGTGCCGGTGGAGCCGCTTCCCGTGGTCCCAGTGGCAGCAGGGGCAGCTGGAACGTGGCTGCTGTGGCAGCTGGAACGTGGCTGCTGTGGCACGTTCAGGGGTGAGAGAGGGCTCGTGGAGCGGCTCAGGGCGAGCCCTGAGCAAAGGGAAACTTCACTCAGTAGAAATGGGAAATGCAGAGGAAAATTCCGTGGAAAAACCAGCCCGTGGAAGGGGCTGGAGGAAGAGTGAGCCCTGCAGTGAGGGGGGTGCTGCTCATGCACATTTAATGAGAGCAGTGCTGGTCTTAGCAGACAAACGACCTCAATTCACCCACTGCTCGGTGCTATCGATTCAATGGCTTCTCCTAATGAGGAAATTATTATCTGCGTTAGGGAATGTGGAACCCAGCAGGTGCACAGCATTAAGTGATGAAAAACCAGCTTTGCCAGTGCCAGAAACACGGTGGTGCAGTGCCAGGGACGAGTGGGGCCCTCGGGTGGACGCTGGGGGGAGGCTGCCTCTGTGTCCAGCCCTGCAGAGGTTTGTGCCACTGGGCATTTTGGTTGGGGCTGCCAGGAGCAGGGCTCTGGCTCTGCTGGGCACCACTGTGGGTTCTTTGCTCAGCCTGCCCTGGCATCAATCCCAGCTGCTCAGGGGATGCCTTTGGCTGTTCCCCCTGTTTGAACAGGGGGGTCTGGCCCGAGTCCAGCTCAGGTCGTGCATCTCTAAACCACCAGGGTGCTGTGTCCATTGCTCCCACCAGGACTCGCTTTCTAATGCAGATTTTTAGTTCATTAGTGCAGTGGTGCATTAAAATGGATCTCGGTTAAAAGGCTAAGCTAATGTAAAAAATGCCAAATGATTCCTCCCTGCCCTCCCCCCCAAATTCTCTGATTCATTTTTGCCTTGACTTGGGCAGAGGGAAGGGCCAGTGTTCTGCAGAATTCAGTCTGCTGGCTGGGGAGTCCTGGGCACTGAGGCCCTGAGGACTGTGTGTGTCAGACCTGCAGGACTTCAGGATCCATCCCTGGAACAGACCGAGAGGTGACTGAGAGACTGTCGTGTTCTGCTTCATTCCTGGTGGAACTGGACGGGGGTTTGTGGTAAGTTCACTCCTGAGCCAAAGTGGAAAAGGCAAAGGAAAAAGGAGGACAAGATCTAAAGGTTTTCCCTGTAGGGAAAACCAACATCCCCACTGAGCTAAAACTTTAGAGAGCAGAGCTAAAAGCGAGGTGATGGGCTCCTTTTGGTGCTCTGACTGGGTGGGCATTGTCTGGGGCCACTGACCAGTAAGTGCCTGCAGGCTCTGGAAACAGGAGGGTGAAGTCACAGCCTCTGCCCTTGTGCCCAATCCCTCTCCAAATGCCCTGGCTGCAGCCTCTCCCCAGCACTGCTTGGGTGCTTATTTCACCCTCATAATTAGTCCTATGTAATTTACTGTTAGTGTTGTAGTAGTGAGGATCTAAGGCTATGGGATAATGAGGTTTATAGTGAAATTAGAGTATCCAGTCCATAGATTTAGAGACTGGACAGGCTTTAGGGCAACAGATTCCTCTTTGGGTCTGGAATAGGAACAAGAATCTCCAGCTAGATCCAGACTTGAAAACAACTCAGCTTCAATTTAATGTAATTATAGCAACAAATTAGAGAGTTTGGAGGGGAAAAGTAGTAAGTCCCTGTAAAATTAAGTCGTGTAACCCTTGTTTATTATTTCAAATTTGCGAGCTTTAGTTAGCATTACAACCATTACCTAATTTCACAGGGTTTGAAATAGATTTGTTGTTTTGCATTGGACAGGAGGTTAAAACTGTCGGTTGCCAGCTGTGATTGTACATGTTGTGGTTGTGTTTGGGGCTTTGTTCAACCCTCTGTTGCCATTCAGTGTCATGCACTTGTATGTGAAAATGCCCAACCCGGTGATTTCTGCTCTGGGAACAGGATATTTGTGTCTGTGCCAGTTCTGAAGTGAGCACAACCATAGACATGCATTGCAAAATAAACGATTTGAAGCTGCAGTCAGATTAATTCTGGAGTTTTGAGGATTTATTTCGGTTGGGTCTCTTTTCCCCCAGCCAAACCCTGTTCACCTCAGCCACGCTCTGGCACAGCCAGGTGCCTGTTCAGGTCACACCAGCCTTTCCCTCTCCCCCTGCCCCTCTCTGAGGTTTCCCCTTGCAATCAGAGCCTGTTTCATCCCCATCCATCCCAGCTCTGCAGGGTGGCACCGGCCAGGCCAGGAGTCACTGGCTGGCAAGGGCAGAGCCCATGGCACTGTGCCACTGCCAGGGGAGATGGGAAAGCAGTGCTGGGAACAGCAAATGGAGCTCAGGAAACAATCCATCACCCTCCCAGCCCTGAGAGCACCGTGGCAAATGTGCTGACTGCCCGCCTGGCCCTGCCTCTCCTCTTTGCTGGTCGACTCAGGATGTTCAGGGTGAGCAATAAAAGCAATATTTTAAGTTCAAGCCCAGTGGCTCTGACCCATTTCTCTGCATAGCAACACCAGCTTCCTGTCCCAGGAGGGGCATTTGGAAAAGCCTCAGAGACATTTAGGAACATTTTCTCTTGGAAGTTGATCTGGAGAACAGCTCTGGAGCCATTCCCTGTTGGCGGGCTTCGATATGTGTGTTTTAAATAGTCAGCTGCTGTGTGAGTTTAATATAAAACACGAGTATTCTATTTAATTAAACACGCAGTTAAAGAATATATACTGCTTGCAGAGTGCTCTGTGACTCCTCTGCATCTCCACAGGTCACCAGGGTGCTGCTGTCTCCTCCTTGCTGAGTGATGAACCTGGAGGGTGGTGCTGGTCCCCAGGGAGAGTCCCTCCCCTTTGCTGCTGACAAGGACCCAAGACTTATTAAGTCATTTGGCCTCCTGGGAAGAGTTGTTCCTGTGACAGAGTGGAGATGACACTGCTGAGCCTCACAGTGTCATCCCTGTCAGAAGCCAGCCTGGAAAGCCTGGATCTCCTCCCCTCAAATTTTACCTCATTTTTCTGGGCCAGGTAAGTCCTCCCACCGTTTCAATTGGACTTTGCATGGTTTTTCACTTGCTGACTTTCCTTTCTGAGAGCAGCAAAGGCCACAAATGGGAATCTGCAGGTCAGGTGGCTTCATTGTGAAAGACACCATGGAAATTCAGTGTATTGTTGCTGGTGCTGTCACAGAGGCAACACGGGGGCTGGAGGTTACAGTCCCTGAAACTTTGGCCCAGGCTGGCACCGGGCAGGGTGGCAGTGACCCAGCTGGGCTTACAGGGGTGGCTCTTTGCCTGAGCTGCAGCAGAACTGTTGAACTCACTGGTTTCCTTCAGGATGCAGATTCACTGCTCTGGCTTCTCCTCTGGAGACGTAGCCAGCATGTCCCTGGCTACTCCAATCCCATTTGATAACCAGCAAAGCAGAAATAGTGCTTTCATGCTTCCTACATATTAGCTTGAGTGACTTGTGTAAAGAAAATATTGGCCAGAGAATGAATCCAGAGTGCAAAATGTGCTGGTTTTTACGTGCTGTTTGTGCTAGTGTTTACCCATGCCTCAACCAAAAATAGCAGCCTTCGGAGATATTTAGTATTTTCCTCCTCATCGGCTCATAACATTCCTGTTGCTGTTGTCTGGCAGAGACTGTCTGAGCTGCAGAGCCGGTTCTGCCACCCTTGGTGGCTCTTTTCCTCTTGGCAGGGGTGAGCTGGCTCAGTGCTGCTGCTCCTGCTCGTGTCCTCTGCAGAGCTTTCCTTGGTCCTCCTCCTCCTGGAGCCTGGGGAGGTGCTGGGCTGAAGGGGAGGGTGCTGGGGTGAAGGGGAGGGTGCTGGTGAAGGGGGGGGTGCTGGGTGAAGGGAGGGTGCTGGGTGAGGGGGGATGTGCATGGGTGCGAAGGGGGGGTGCTGGGAGTGAAGGGGGGTGCTGGGTGGGGGGGTGCTGGGGTGAAGGGGAGGGTGCTGAGCTGAAGGGGGGGTGCTGGGGTGAAGGGGGGGGCTGAGCTGAAGGGGAGGGGTGCTGGGCTGAAGGGGAGGGCTGCTGGGTGAAGGGGAGGGTGCTGGATGAAGGCGGAGGTGCTGGGGTGAAGGGGAGGTGCTGGGTGAAGGGGAGGGTGCTGAGGTGAAGGGGAGGGTGCTGGGCTGAAGGGGGGGTGCTGAGGTGAAGGGGAGGGTGCTGGGGTGAATGTCTCCCTGCTGCCTGAGCACCCCCATGGCTCTTGCCTTGGGTCCCAGGTTTCCCTGAGTGTTTCTGGTGGCTGCCCTCCTTTGGTGTCAGTGAAGTCATGGAACAGAATTCCAGGGAGAGTTCCCTAAAATAGTGAGTTCAGTTCTTTCCAGCTCAGGGTTTTCACCGTTGCATCTCAGAATTTCAGGCACAGCAGCTCGATCCATGAGCTCTGCCATAACCTGTGGTTCTTGTTTTGCCTCTGGTGACAATGTGACCTCATTTTGAAAGGTCTGAATAACTTGTGTTTGGCCCCTGGATGTGGCACCGAATCTGACTCCTTCCCTCTTTTTTATACCTGTGGCAATAATTACTCTTCCTCTCCAAACACAGCATTTTGCTCTTTATGAGGGTTTCTTCTCCTTCTCATTTCCATTCTGGAAGTGCTGGTTTCTGTTCTACTTTTAATGGAGAGGCTGGAGGGCAAATGCAATTAAACCACAGTGTATGAACTGTAACTTGTAATAGTTTTTTTAAAAAAAACCCCAAACCAGCTTGTCACTCACAGAGGACTGGCTTTCTAACCTGGGCTCCATCACAAGTCCAAGTTTCAGTTCTTGTGATCAGACTGAATGAGACCAGATCACAGAGGACTTGTGGGGAAATGGGTTGAATGTGTTACCAAAGGAGATCTGGGCTGCAGAGAGCCCAGAGCTGGAACTGGGGGACAAGAAAGCAGCACTCAGGGTCACTCCTCCTGGTGTCATGGGGGCTTTGATGGGGAGCCTGGCTGTGTGTGAGTGTGGAGCTGCTCCCCTGGCACCTGGCACCAAGAATTATAAAGATAAATGTGCTGTTGCCACCTCCAGTGTCCCTTGTGGCCACAAGTGTGGGACTGTAGGATGCACCTCCCTGAGGCTGCCAGTCCCCTCCTGTGCAGCCCCTGTGTGCTCATGCCACGGATGAGGAGGCAGCTGGGGAGGATGGAGTGACCTGCCTTTATCTCTAATAGATAGGATCAATAATGTGAAATGTGTCATCCTTCTTCATTTTCTCATCGTGCAGGAATTGATGCCCTGCCTGGCACAGGGGCTGCTGCTGAGGGCTGAGCTCACCCCTTATCACTCACCTCCTCCTGATTTACACCACTGGTACATTTCTGCCATGTAAAAAATGGGCCACGTGTCAGTGGTGCTGATCACATCTTGGGCTCAGTAACCTCAGAGCTCTGAAATTATTCCACAAGAGCATCTCCTGCCTCGGTGATTTATCCCCCAAACTGCGCCGTGGTGACTCGGGATGGTTGTTTCCCTGGAGAGACATCTCTGGGCTGTGGAGAGGCACAAAACAGGGAGTCAAAGAAATCTTGTCCACCTCTTGTCTTTCCTGCTCGTGCCTGGTGTGTGAGGAGGCCAGGGTGTGCACCTGCAGTGGGGATTTGCCTCTGATGGTTCCAGAGGTGCCGTGGTGGCTGGTCAGATTCTGATGCACTCAGACAAAGTTAATTACCAATTCTATAAAACTTTTCACATCAAAGGTTTAAGAATTGTGCTCGTTTGATAAGGAGTCACTTGTAATACCTTGTTACTTCCCCGGTTCTAATTATGCTTATCAGCCCGTGCTGATAATCAGCGTGGTGTGCAAGGGAGAGCTGGTGCAGTGCCCAGGGAACAGATGGAAATCTCGGGCTGTCGGGGCTGGAGAGACGTTCCAGGGGCAGCACAGTGCCACCAGGTGATGCACAGGCCAGGCCAGGCTGTCCCAGCACGGGGGGAATGCTTCCCGGGGGGGTCACACTTCCACCCCCAGCTATTTAAGTGCCAGTGTAACAGCAGGACAAGGGGGAACAGCTTCAAACTGAGAGAGAACAGGTGTAAATTGGATATTAGGAAAAAATCCTTCCCTGTGAGGGTGATGAGGCCCTGGCACAGGTTGCCCAGAGAAGCTGTGGCTGCCCCATCCCTGGAAGTGTCCAAGGCCAGGTTGGACAGGGCTTGGTCCAGTGGAAGGTGTCCCTGCCCCTGGCTGGGGTGGGTCTGGATGAGCTTTTAGGTCCCTTCCAACCCAAACCATTCTGGATTCTGTGGTTAACACAGCCAGCTAAGCTGGGAAAAGGTCCCTCCCCTGTCCCTGTTCCCCAGGAGTGTCTGGGAGAGGGTCTGTGCTACAGCAGTCGGGCTGCTTTGCTGCAGTGCAGGTGAGAGGCAGAATTGCAGGAAGGTAATAAACTGCCCCATTTACCAACCGATTAAACAAGTATTTAAAGCCTGACTTGGCTGCCCAGGCAGCAGAAAACAAGGTACAAGGCAGTAGAGCCTGGAACAACTGCTTGATGGCCATTCTGGCTGCAGCTATTTGAAAGTTGAGGTGCTGTTAATCACCGGAGTATGGTTTCATCTGCCTGGAATAGCTGCTTTTTGCAAGTTTTCTAATGTTTATTAGATGTCCCTGTTTACTTAAAGTTCACAGCTTTTAAATAATACCTTTTGAGCAGGTTAAAAATAGCACGAGATGCTGCCTCTCTCCAGGCTGTGGGAAAGACTCCAGTTAACAGGAAAATCTCCCTGTCCACCCTGCCAGTGCCAGATTCTCCTCTTGCTGTAGTTCATGCCAGTTCATTTTTTTAATTGGCAGCTTATTGAAATCAAAATATTGTGTTTGCATGTGTTGTCACTAGCATTTAAGCAGCTCACCTTTCAGGATTCTGCCAGTTCTCCATGGGGCAAGTGCTGGGATCAGATCTGGGGTCCCTGGGAAGAGGAGCTGTGTGTTGTCTCATGCCCTGCAGGAGCAACTGGGAACTAAATTCATTTATTCCTGAATAAAGGCCGTTTCTGATGGAGCTGGTGGTCTGGAGAGGGAAGTGCTGCTGACCCAGTGCAGGGAGCCCATCTCTGAGCCAGTTCAGTCTTGTTAATGTATTTCTTCCCTCATAATGAGCCTTTCCTGTCGTGACTCGTGGCAGATACCTTATCCCCTGTAGGGCCTGTGGGCTGGAATTGGTGTTTTCCTGCTGGCAATGAGGCTTTGCTGGAGTGGGATCTGTGGGGGGAGGTCTCCCCAGGGTCAGAAGCTGCCAGAGCTCAGCTGCAGCCACCCAGGAAAAGGGCTTGGAGGGGAGGATGTGCTGGAAAGCAACTCACACTGTCAGGTTTGGAGTCAAACAGAATAAAACTGATAGCTTTTAAAAATTCATGGTGGTGTTAATGCACTCAGTCGAGTGTAATTAAATGTAGAGACTCAACAGATTCATATAAACACTCTGTGGGAGCCTGTCAATCTTCCAGGGTAATGAACCCCCAAACAAATGCACAACTCTTTAATATCTCTGGCAGAGCTGAGGGCTGTGGAGCAGCATCCAAGGATCCCTCTGTGCCTGTATTCCCAGGGGGACACATCCCTGTTAGTCTGGAGGAACAATTCCTCACACTGGCTGTGCACACCTTTGTGCTGCAGTGCAGACCCACAAATCTGGGGCTGTGAAAAGCAGGATGAGTGATCAGGGCATGTCCTGGGCTTTGAGTGCCAGCAGATGGAGATGCTGTGCCTGGCACTCAGCTGCACTCACCAGGAATTCCTCCTGCCCCTGCCTTGTCCTTCAGGACCTGCTGGAGCTGCTTTGCTGTGCCTGGACCTCTCTCCTCTGGTCTGGACAGAAAACAGTTGTGCCATATTTAAAATGTGGGGGAAAAAAAGAACCAAAAAGTGTGTGGGGAAGGTGCTGTGTGCACAGCTGAGCGATGGAGGGCTGGCTGAGGGAGGAGAACATCTCCTCCACGGGAGAGGTTTCCTCCTACAAATTGTACCTCATCACTAGTAAGTGTTGGAAGTCAGGTGTGTGCAAAGGGCACTGAAACCCAGAGGAACCCACCTGGGCCCTGGCCAGCTCCTGTGCCACGGTGAGGGTCGGGCAGGGGTGGGTTTCTGGCAGCTCGTGGGGCAGGACAGTGCCTGGTGCCCCACGTCTCTGTGCATGTCGAGGGCTGCAGTGCCTCCTCTGGCTCCTGCACATTAACCAGGGCACTTCTGGAGATGTTTCTCCTAAATTTCTTCTTGGGAACTCTTCTACTGTCATCAGCAGAATTGGGAAAATCTTCTAAAGCAGAGTGAGAAAGGGAGGATCAGCCAGTGCTGAGCTAATATTTTTCCCATTTGCGGTTTTTTCCCCCTCTTTCCTTTTCTCAGTTCTCACCTCCTCACAACAGTTGTTGCATACCACTGTAAACTTCATTTAATCCTTTGTGAAGTTAAAGTAAATACGCCTGAAAGACAAAATACATGCTGTACTTGATGTAAGACTAATGACACGTCCCCCAATTATCTTCGGCGGTGCCACAGCTATAATCAAATTTGGAGAGCAGCTGTACTGCTCAGTGCCTCTGACAGGGATGCAGCGAATTAGAATTGATGCTGCCTCTCGTTAATCCAGCAGCAGCCCGCTGGCCCTGGCAGGGGTGTGCTCACCCAGCCCTGGCACAGCCCCTGCACATCCCAGCACCAGTGCTGGGCATCGCCAGAGCCTGCTCTGCCCCTCACCTTGGCACTGCCCCATGGCTGCCCCCTGCCCCAGGGCTGCTCCTGGCTGGGTCCTGCACGTCCCTGAACGTGGGGGGAAGTGAGATGGAGCTCCCAGGCACCCTCTCCCTGCTGGGCTGCCACTCCCTGCTGAGCCATCACCTCGCATGGCCCGCTCCCAACAGCTCCAGGGGAGCTGGGAGCTTCTTCTGTTGGGCTGCAGAACCAGCCAAGCCCCTGAGATGCTTTTGTTTTTGTTTTTATTTTTTAGCTTTAGCACAGGCGGGGGTTTGAGCAGAGGACTCATCTCAGCTGTCAGTTCTCTCAAAGAAAAAAGCAGCTCTTTGCCTCCCTGCTGTCCCGGCTGCAGCAGGAGGTGTCCATCAGCAGCAGGGAAGGAACCCGGTGGCTCAATAACCCAGAACCTTCTGTGGTGCTCTTGGGTTTTCACAGTCAATGTAATAGTGGTGTTCAAAATAATTGCTATAGAGCAAAAATGTGCCTTATCACAGGGAGCAGCATGTGGACAATGGGAGCGTTTCAGAGCGTATTTTTAGGACGGGGGGAAAAAAATCAATCTAAATCTTGTGCTTTTTTATCATATGCCTTGAGCAGTGAAAGGAGGGGGAAAGGGATCAGCATTTTTGCTGGTTGGATGAGGCTGTGAGCAGCCTGCTCTGCTGGGAGGTGTCCCTGGGGCCGTGGGGTCGGGGCAGCAGATGCAGATCGGGTGGCTCACTGCACCACGTTGGTTTTCCCTCTCCTTGGTGCCCGTCTGGGAAAGTCAAACGTTTATGTGTAACCTAAAAGAAAAGCTGTTCTGCTGGTGTGAGCTATTGGGTAATAAAACAGGGAAAGGCACTGCAGTCAATAAAAGTAAATTAATAACTAGAGACAACAAACCTTGCTTCCCTGACTGGCATAAAGCAATCCTGTGCTGAAAGAAGGAAGAATGTCACAGTTTATGAGGAGGCAGGTCGAGTCCAAGAGGAATGGGCCACGGAATTTTGTGGGATATTTGTGATCACAATGTTTTCTTCCTAAAGCTTTTGTGGTTTATTTGTGCTGTGCTGCAGGCAGAGCTGTAGAACAGCTCCTGCTGAGACAGGACACACCAGGACGAGGGAAATGGGTTTGGAAAGCTGTCGATCCAAGCTTTGGGAGGCAGCCCCTAGGACTGTGCAGCCCAGGGAGCTCCTGCTTCTCCCCATTCTGAGCCCTGGTGTCTCACAACACCTGAGAAACTGCCCCAGGAACTGGTCTGGGGCTGCTCGGGCGATGCTGACCGTGCCCGTGGTGCCCTCGTGGTGCCTGCCCAGCTCTGGGGTCTGTGCCTGGACCTGCCCTTGGCTCCAGACGAATCCCTGGCACAACTCAAGCAGCCCTGTGGTGCTGAGGGGAGCCAAAACCCCTTGGTGTGGTGGGTGCCACCCACCCACAGCCGGCTCAGGGCTGCCCATACCTGCCCTGGCAGTTGTGCTGCTCATGCAGCACAAATTAGGAGGCTTAATTATTTCAATAGAGGTTAATTACATTAGTCACTACGGCAAATCTCCAGTTCATGCCATGCTTTCCACTTCATTTAATTCATTACCCCCTGTGACAGTAGATTCCTGCGTAGAGCTGCTCATTTGTATCCCCTGTCCCTTCCAAGAGCAATCCTCCACCTCGGCCCTTTGCTTGCTTTTGCTGCTGTTCCTTCCAGTGTTCCTGGTGGCAGTGACAGAGGGGTTTTGTGGGAGCAGCCTCAGCCATGCTGAGGTGGTGGGTAGAGCAGTGCTGTGCCCAGCTGGGCAGTGGGCCCTTGCCAGGGGGACAGGCTGTGCCCCCCACACTCTGTGTGTCCTGTGCTGTAGCTGAGCAGAGGGTGACTCTGGACGGTGTTTGTTGTCCCCTTCCCTGTCTGCACTCTTGCTCAATACCTGGATTTACAGATATGTGTCCTCTCCTGCCTGCCAAGTGTGGTGCTGGGCCCTGCTGGCCTTTGCCCGTGAGCCCCCCCTGTCCTGCCTTCCCCTGTGTACAGGACAGTCCATATGGGAAAAAATCAGCCAGTTGTGCACCCAACCCCTTGCAATGATTCTGAAAGAGCCCTTCCTCATGGTTTAATGTGTTTCTGTAAATGGCAGAGTAAAGCTCTCGGATGGCGTTTAATTAGTTTTACTGTGCCTTCCCTGCTCGGCAGAGATGCATCGTAATAGCTGAGGGATTCATGCAAAGGAGTGCTTCAATAGTCAGAAATCCAAATGCCAAGCAAGACAGAACACGAAAGATGTGGAAATAAGCACAGGATATTTTTTAACTGCCCAGGTGAGCCTCAGTGCTGCAGGCACACGGTGCTGCTCCTGGAAGTGAACTGGGGAAGCCCCAGCTCTGAGCTGGCTGATGCTGGATCCCAGTTAGTCCTCTGGAGACGTGGTGGTGTTGGGAAGGGCACTGGCTCAGGGTGGCTGTGCAAAGCTGACCCCAAAGGAAGGTTAACTTGATGCACACTGTCATTTGTTGAGCATTTGCCATCCCCTGGGCTGAGCCCAGAGCCTGGGGTGTGACCACGGTCACGGTGCCCAGAGCAAACCCGTGTGGGCTGTACAGAAAGGACCTTCACCTTTCCAGGGCTTTCCAGGGCTGCCAAAGCCTGGGGAACAGGAGCTCTGGGCTACCACCTGGCTCCATCTCTCCTTGTCCTGTTTTGTTTTTGAACTCAGTTTGTTCCTTTGTCGCTGCCCCCAGGTGGGTGTTCATTGTCCCCAGGTCTCCTGCTCCTGCAGCCCCCAGCACACCCCACGGGGGGAGATTTCTGCAGTCACGGAGCCCCAGTGCCCAAACTGCAGCTGCTGACATGTGCAAGGGGGAGGTGAGACATTTCCCACCTGTTCAGCTATTTTGTAGCTTGGTGGGATATTTCCTATTTTTAACCGTAGCCGCATTAAAAGGAATAAACTTGTGAAGGCAAACATAAGGTAACAACCAAAGGAGGTAGTTTTTTAGATGCAGATCTGTCTGATTTAGTACATGGTGAACATTTTCTTTAGCATAATGATACTTCTTAGGGTGCATGATAAAAACCTGCAGTAATGAACAGACACAATTCTCAGTTTTCACTCTCATCATTGGCTATCATTAGCATTTTGCTGTTGTTAACCTATGCAGGATAAACTGCTTATAAAACAGGTATTTCTTTGTTGGGCACTGGCAGGTCTGGTTGTGGGGAGGGATGTGGAATTCAGTCTGCAGTTTTGCATCATGAACATGGACTGTGTGTGGCTCTGAGACTGGAGGTCAGGCCAGTGTAAACCCAGGAAATATTTCCAGATTTTAATCTGGATTGGGATTTAAGGATTTAGGGATATTTGAACACCCAGCCAGGCGTTCACTTTGGCTGGGGAACCATCAGCCTTGTCTGGGGGCAGAGGGACCTTCCACGGGGGTGGGAGCGGCTCTGGATGCTGCAGGGAAGGCTCTGCCCTCTCTCCTCTCCTGCCTGACATTTTAGCACTTCTCCTCTGGCTTTTGGAGATGCTGCCTGTGCACTTCTGTCCCCTTGGCCTCTGGCATCCTGCAGAGCCTGGCTGGGATGCTGGGATGTGCCAGCCTTGGCTGGGAGTGCTGCAGGGGCACACGGGGCGGCTTCAGCTGCCAGAAAATTAGGCTCATTTATTTGGGAATCCATGGTACACAAAGCACTTTAATAACCACATTCATCTAAAGGCCACATCAGGAGAAACAGTACTGCCTGTTCCCTCTCGGATGCCAGTTAGTGGGGAATGCTGTTGTTAACATTTAGCAGGAGCTCCAGGTCACCTTGATACGATTGAGCTAACACACATTTTAATGGCTGTTTAATTAGATTTACCATAGGGAAGATGCCATGGAAGAAAGCTGCATTTCTGCTTCCAGCACTTGAGTTGGTGGCTGGATTCAATAAAAATGCAGATAAAAAAATGCAAGTGATAGACAAAGATGAGGTGGGGTTTTTTTCACCCCTGTTCAGTATAATTTTCCAACCTGGTCTGGGTGGTGTGGCTGCTCTTGCAGGGCTGGAAGCTCTCACACCCGGGCAGGACGATGCTCTTTTCTGCCTGCCACAAAGTGCAGGTGCTCCTCAACAACTGGTTTGCTTTTAGGTGACCTGAGCTTTGAGCTCCTCGCTGTGAGGCTCCCACCAAATCATTCCTCAGAAGCTGCCCCTGTGCCATCAGCAGGACTGGAGCAGAAGGGAAGGAATCCGACTGGTTTCCAGCAGCAGTATCCGAATGTTGGGGCAAACTGGTCCCTGCATTAGAGAGCAAAGAGCTCCTGTCCCTGTCCCATCAATTCTGATTCCTGCACGGGGCTGGGGGGGCCCTGAGGAGTGTTTTGTGAAGCAGCCAGTTGCTCCCTCACAGGAAATAAAACATTGGAACATATTGCTATAAAGGATATGACACCTCTCCTGATGGATTTATTAAGAAGACCCCAAGAGTGAAGAGTTATAAAACCTGATCCAGTCGGCAGTTCCAGCTGTGTAATTGATATCCATTATTTCCCATTGACTGCTCTGCAGGACTTTGCTTTCTGTAGCATCAACAGATTCTGCCTCTGAGCTGCTGGGGCTTGGCAGAGAGCAGAGTCGATAGCAAACCCAGAGAGAATCCCAGGAGACAGCTGAGTTGGTTTTCCTCAATTTCTTCTCATAAATACACACCTTTATCCTAATTTATGCTGTTTCTCAACTCACTCCATTTTCACAGGGCAGCACAAATCTGCTGTGGCTTTGCTGAAGCAGAGGCTGGGTGCCAGTTTGGTTTCCCCAATGACACAATTTCTCCTTATCTGCTTCATTTTGTGGCAATTTTATATGTTTTACTAAAATAGGGTTATTATAGTAATGAATTTACTGGAAAAAAACCAGGCACAAAAAGGCTGTGCCCACAGATGCAGGGTGCTGGCTGTGCTGGGGACTGACCTCTGCTCCTGGGTGCTGCAGAATCCCTGAGGAGGCTGAACACAAGGAAGGGGCTCACACCAACCTCCTGCCCCTGTCCCTGCACAGGACAGCATTAGGCAAACCCATCATTTCTCCCTCTTATTACTCAGAGCTTTTCTATGCCATTGGCCTCCTGCCCCTTTCTCCTGCAAATCATTTGCTTTTCCAGATGCTTCAGTATTAACTTGTACCATTTTCTTTCCTTTTTTTTTTTTCTTTTTTTTTCCCTCTCCTTATCTCACCTCAGGAAGAAGAGGGATTACCTCATTTCCACCTCCTATGAAATAAATCCTCATTATGGATTTGCACCTGGGGAGGAAGAAGCTGATTTGCACTCCCAGCCGGTTCTGAGCAGATATTTGAAGGTAATTGTGCAGGCCAGTCATCTCACTTGTCCAATAACCATAAAGAGCACTTTTATTAGCACCGGGCTTGGGGCTGGGACTATTGAGAAGATATTTATGGGGAAGATATTATTTCAGAAAACTAGAACGTGGACATCAACTATATGTTTTATGCTGAGGTGGAGCAAAGGGAAGGACCTGACATCCAACAAATGTCTGAGTGCTGGTGGGGGGCTCATCCCTGGGCTGGGGTGGCTGCACTGTGGTGCCTCCTCACAGTACTCACTGGATTGCCTCAGATTTGCCAAAAACCATCATGTGAGGTGGCTGAACCCAGCAGGGCTGAGCAGGTTTTCCCTCATGCTCCAGTTGTGAAAACTCTGATGTGGGCTAGCAGACATTCATGGTGTTTTTGTTGAGGATCTTGTGCTCTAAGTTCTGCCTCCCTGAACACGAGGCTGAAATGCTGGTGTGATGAGGCCCTTTTTTCTTGGCTAATTGCTGCAAGATGAAATATGGGCCAGAATAAAATGTGGTCATCTGCTGAACGGCTGCTGTGCCCTGCTGTCAGGCTGTTTGCTGCAGCCCAGGATATATTGACTGTGGCAGCTTTTGGATGCTCCAGCTCAGGGCAGAACTGTGCAGTGATTTCTCTGGGCTTCGACAGGCCCAGTTCTGAGCTTCTCCCACAGAGCCAGCAGTGAAGGACTAGACAAAAATAAACAAACAGCCCAGGAGAACTTTCCAGAGGAGCAATGGCTTGGCCCAGTGCTGCAGGTTTACACTGAGATGCTCCCAGACGAGCAGAGGTGTGAGACAGACGTCCCCAGCTCTGCAGCTCTGGGGCACTGGGACTCGTGGTGCCCCTGTGTCTGTGCCCTGTGCTGCTCTGCTGCAGCTTTGGAGGTGGCAGGGACCCCTCGGGCACCAGCTCAGCATCCAGCTGCTGGGGAAATTTTGATGAAAAGTCCTTAATTATTGATGAAGAATAATTCACTGCACAGCTCATCTCGTGGGGAGCACAGTCATTTAGTGCTTGATGCTTCAGGGCTGTGGTGGGCTGACACACCACGAGCTTCCCCCCAGCCTCTGGTCCCACTGGTGGGAGAGGACGGGAGGATTTGTTTGTGCAGGTCCTGATCCCAGTGAAATGGAGAAAATGTAAGTCAGACTAAAGTACCAAAACCAAATACAGCAGAGGAGCCTTCCAGAGGCTTCCAGGGGGCATCCAGAGGTGCTTGCAGAGGAGCCTGGAAGCACACAGCAGCCTGGAGCCCCAGGAAGCACAGGGAAGAGCATTCTGTGGTCAGTGCCCTCACTCCAGAGCTCCTTGGCTCCATCCAGCCCGTGTGTGCCTGGGGCTGTGCTTCAGCCCTGAGCCACTGCCTCGAGTAAGTCCGTGGGCTATCTCACAGCAGCCAGGAAAGGTAACAGAGAGAAGCAGTTATCTTTAGTGTCTTTAATTCTCTTGACTTTTTTTAGAGGTCCAGAAATGGAAAACCAGTCGAAAAGCACTGCAGCTGTGTCCCAGAGCCTGCACCACGGTGATGGCACTGGGGATGTGGCCTCGGGCTCTTCAAAGCCTCTGCAGCTGCCTCTGGACCTGAACTGCTGTGACTTCATGTTGTCCAAGGTCTGTATAACTTCATCATTTTCTGATAGCCCGTGCATAACAAGAGCACTAGAAAGCTGTAGAGGTGGATGTTTCAAAGTTAAACTGATTCCCAGTCATGGTTTCCTTCCCCCAGAGCAGTTTTAGTTGTAAAGAAGATGATAGATTAAGTTATGTTTGACTGACAGATTTAAACTGGGGCTTCTTTCTGCAGCCTCCACATCCATGCTCTAAATTGGAGGCTTGGGATTAGAGCCACTAAATTACTTAGTTTATTGAAAAAATAAAATATCAGGAACAGATGAAGAGAGAGAAATGCAAATTGAATGAGTGTTAAAAAATGATTAAGGTAAGGCAGCAAATGAAATAGAATGGCACTAAAACTGGATGACACGTAAGAAATTCTCTCCAAGTGGCAGCACTGGGGAGCTGAGCTCTCAAAACGTGGAGCTGTGGAGCTCAAGACAGGTGAGCTTGACACTGCCAAGAGCTGCTCTCTGCACCCACCTGCCCAGTGCCCTCTGCCCGTGGGGGTGGGAGAGGGATGGAGAAAGGGCAGGTCACGGATGGAGCTGACCCTCCGGGGGTTTACAGGGGGGTTGTTACTGGCCCTGGTCCTACCTGCAAATGTGGAACTTCCCACAGCTCCCCCAGATCCCAGCAGAGGTGGATTTCTGTCTGCTGGCTTGGGATAATTTCTTGTAACCTCTCTGAGTCTTTGCACATTTGCTGTCTCCTCTCAGTAATTACATACAAGACCATGGAGAGAGATCAAATCCTGCCATCTCCCTTGGATCCTGGAAACAGCCTCTTAAGGCACCCTCGAGCCTCGTTAAAGGAAACAAATCAAAGTGCTGCACCAGAGGATTGCAGGTAAAGCTGTGCTCCTGAGGACCTGCCTTTTCTAGATAGCCCCGTGTATGGGGAGTGAAACATTTCCAGGAGATTGGATTCCAGCTGGGGCCTGGGGAAATTCCGCAGCTCCACCAACCATCCATCACCACTCGCTCAGGGAGGAGCGATAAATCCATCACCATCTTCTTCTGGAGCAGCTGTGGGGATGGCAGGAGGAGCAGCAGTGCAGACTGCCTTCCCTGCACGTGGAGAAGAGCCAAAATCGGGGCAAGGGAGCAGCTTTCAGCCTCTCCTTCCCCTCCTGCCGTGCTGCTCCCCCAGCAGCTCTGCTCCCTGTGCCTGGGCAGCTGTGCTGGCTGGCAGCAGTTACTGCTGGTTTCTTCACAGTCTTTGCTTTGGACTCCTCATGATGGTGGCTGTTACACCCCTAGGGCAGCAGTGAGTGTCCACTCAGGTTGGTATGTCCATGCTGTTGGCTGTCCATGCAGCCTGGCTCAGGGAATGTCACTGTTCTCAAAACCAAAATGCCTTCAGGGGCTTGTGCTCTCTCCCAGGGCTGCTGCCCAGAGAGACAACCTCCTCCTTCCTCCTGCTGCTCCTCCTCCTCCTCTCTGCAGGGCTGGCTCCTGGGATCACTCACACCCAGGAGGGACTGGATCTCTGCAAAGTGCCAGGTGGCATCCACGGGGAGGAGGCAGATGTTGCTGGATGACAGGATGGAGATCCAGCCTCTGGACTTGGTTGTAAGTGGTTTAATGACATCACAGCACAAAGGGGAGAGTTTGGAAAAATGGTGTAAGAGAACATGTTCTCTCACGTTAAATCAGCACTCTGGGCCCTGTCACCATTGGCAGCCTGAGGGATATTTTGCAGAGATGCTAAAACACATTGTAAATTAGGAAAACAAGAGAGAAACCAAACCAAAACACCATATTGTGTAAGACCACTTCTCTTGATACCAGAAAAGCTTTTCAGAACAAACCACCCCGTTCATGTTTACCTTTGTTTGGGGTTTTTTTGTTTGAAGAGATTATTTCTGTTTTTCAATAAAAGTTGCTGTTGCCATTGATGTCCCCTTTGCAGCCTTGCCTCGCTGCCTGCAGAGGTCAGCAGTGCTGGAGTCCCTGTGGGATGTGGACAGCCCTACTCCTTCCCAGGCCAGGAAAAGAAGAGAAACACTTCATGATCCTTAAACTTGTTAAATTTAAAACTTGAAAAGGCACCTTCATGCTTTCAATCAATCATTTTTACTGCTTCTAATGCAACTGGTCTCAGCTTTCCTAGAAGACCCAGAGGGAAACCAGGAAAGATCAGATGTGACATTCTGGACTTGGCGTGTGAAAAGCAACTGGGGAAAAAATAGAATAAAGTGAAGTACAGAGAGACTTGTGGCTGCACTTGATACGCTGAGAGGAGAATAAAGAGGCACAAAATCACGTGCAGGTCAGTTTTATACAAAGCATCAAGGAGGGGTGGGAGTGACTGCTCCCGAGCATGGGGAGCACTGGGGAGCAGCAGCTGGGAGGGATTTCAGAGCGTGGCCACCCAGGGAGCCCAGCGGGGACACCCGAGTGTCCTCAGCAGGAGTGAGAAACCTGAGCAGTGCTGGGGAGCAGCCCTGATCCCTGATCCCTGATCCCTGATCCCTGATCCCTGACCCCTGATCCCTGATCCCTGCTCAGCTGTTCCTGCCCTGGGAGCCCCCAGGATGGAGCCTGGGTGGGTGGGAGCCGCAGGGTCCAGGGAAGGAAAAGGCCACCCAAATCCCAGACAGATGTGGTGACCCCCCTGCAGGTCCCTGGCCTCTGCTCTGCCTTTGATGGCCACCTCCTGTGAGAGCTCCTTAATGGACGAGGGCTGAGGCAAATTGTGAAATTAAAAGAAACAGGGTGAGGATACAATTAAAAGCGGCGTCTCTGAACTGGAACTGCTTTGCCGTGAATTGAACGTGCCTAAACCTGGTCATGGTTGAGCAGAGCCATTCCACTCAGCTCTGGATTAACTCATCAGCAGAGTGCCCAGAATCTGATTTAATTTGAAAGACTACAAAATTATATTTCTCTGCTGATTTTCCAGGTGGCAGGATTAGACGCAGAGCTTTTAGTTTTCCGCTACTTCCTTTTAACCTAATTTGACAGAAATGGCTTTTGGTACAAGGCAGAATTTGCTGGGTGCTGCATCAGGGATGAAGGGAACACCGGAAAAACGGCACAGCTGGGGGAGATTGTTTCCCTCTCTCTGGAACACGCTGGGTTTGACAAGCTGCAAAGGCTGAGTTTTCTGGAGGAGCACAAACCAGGGAGACTCACAGCTCTCGTGGAACGTTTGCTGCTCCGCCAGAGCAGCCCCTCTTTCCAGGGAGAACGAGGAACACCAGGAGTTGTGGCAGGACTTGGCACATCAGGTGTGTGCTGGCCCTCGTGAGGACACAGGGAGGGGTTTTGGCGTGGCTGGCACGGGCATGGCCACGGGCACGGCGGCTGCAGGGGAAGGAAGGGTGGTGGCCAGGGACAGTGTGGCCACAGGGCCGCCCTGTGGGAACGGGAGCTGCCCTTCCTCCCAGCTCTGCTGATTAAGGAGCTCCTTTTCTTGGCAGTTAGAGCTGGAATTAAAATATTGCTGGGAGAGAGAGACCCAGGGGCAGGCGAACAGCTTGTTCCCAGCTGGCTCAGCACTTTCCTGTTTGCAATTCCACCTCCCAGAGCTCAAAAAAGGCTCCCTGAAGGCGGCCGGGTGCCAGGCTGGCAGCCCCGACAGCCCCCAATACCTGGCATGCCCCAGTGCCCCCCAGCCCCTCAGCTGCACCAGCACTCAGGGGGCACCTCTGCTCCTCTGCTGGGAAGGCAGTGGGGCTCCTGGAACATATCCAGCCAGGGCAGTGTTGGAGCAGAGGTGGAGGCAGGAGAAGGGTGTGCCCAGGCTGGCTTGGAAGCTGTTTTTTGGCTGCTGATGTTGCCAGGTGCTTGTGGGGATCCTGCAGGCTTCCAGGGCTTTGTCCTCTCTTCTAAGGAAGGAAGGGGATTTTCAATCTGACCTCCAAACTGCAGGAGCTGGGGAAGGGTCTACCCTGGAGGGGCACCAGCTGGATGGTTTAAAGGCCAAGCTACTTGACTGCTCTTGTTTTCCTTCTCTCATGTCCTGCACTCCTCTGACTGCTGGAGTGAGGAGGCTCCTCTTTGCCCTGGTAGAAGGGACAGACCCTGGTTAATGACCTCCCTGCACGACTCCCACTGCTCTTCTCCTGGTCCTTTTGCCAGGCTCCAGTGGAATGGTTTGCCTGGGAAATGGTCTGTGACTTCGCAGGCAGTGTGCCTGTGAGAGGCAGGTTCCTAATGACTCCTCAAACTGAGATTTTATCCCTGTAAATGCAACTAGGTCCCAGTGTCCCTGATTAGCTTCTTGTGACGAATTCCATCTGCCTGCCTGGGAACAACAAGAAGCTAAAAAACCTGAGCACCAGCCATGCAGCCGGCTGCTCCCATGCTGGGCTTTGTCATCACAGGAAATCACTTAAAAAACAGGAAACTCTTCCTTGTTCCACTCAATTTCTTGGGACAATTTGCCTGAAATGTCACCTTCACAGATGAAGGAATGGGATTTATCACAATCAAGGCTCTGACACGTCCCTTTAAGTGAATCGAGGGTGTTTTTAATTCTGAATCTGCACAGGGTTTTGTTGGTGCAGTGTGAGTCCCTTGCATTTTATAACACTCACAGACATGCACGTTTTCGGGCAGTGCTGGTGTGGTTTTCTGCTCTGGGCAGTGTGGGCTGCCGAGGCCGATGGAGCACATTGATGGCACGTGGCTCATTGTTGGAATGCTCCAGGCGTTCCTCAGGAATGCAGGGAGACAACCCTTGTGCTGGGCTATTGAGTGACTGGGCAGTTTCTTACATATTTTGAGGTATTTTGTGTATTGTGACTGTAACACAATACACAAAACATCCCACCTGCGTCACTGCCCTCGTCAGTCACTGCATTTCTGGGGAGCATTTTTGGGCTGTTACGTGGGACAAAGAGGAGCCAAATCTGTGACAGGGTTCTGTGACAGGGTTCTGTGACAGGAGTTCTGTGACAGGGTTCTGTGACAGGGTTCTGTGACAGGGGTTCTGTGACAGGAGTTCTGTGACAGGGTTCTGTGACAGGGTTCTGTGACAGGGGTTCTGTGACAGGGTTCTGTGACACACAAGTTCTGTGACATAGGTTCTGTGACATGGGTTCTGTGACACACAGTTTTTGGTCTGTCCTCAGCCACTGGAGCTGCTTCAGCAGAGGGGGATTCTGGCATGAAACACCCCACAAAAATGTGTTGCATTTGCTGTTGCCATAGCACACGGAGGAAACCTGGAACACGGGGTGAGTCACTGGGGTGAAGCATTTATCCCAAACCCCCTGTCCTGGAAACCTTTTGGCAGGGATGGACTTTGCAGACCGGATAGGTTGTGGTGGGAGTTACTGGGACCAGTCAGGGAGTGTCTGTCCAGGCTGGTCACGCCCTCCTCCCTGTGCTCACACACCCAGCCCCAGTCCTGGGGACAGATGTGCAGCTGTGATGCACAACTGTGCAAATCCAGGGGGAAATGGGAATTACTTTTCAAAGCAAGATTTGTCCCCAAATCCATGTTTAAGTCTCAAGGGAAGGCCAGATCCCCATGAAGTGATCTAGCAGAAGCTGTTCCCTCTGGGGGCTGGTTGTGGGACCTTTCCATGATCCAAGTTTGCTGCAGGGACTTGGACACCAACATAACACACTATTCACCTGCAAATCATTTCCTGTTTTAAAAACCTCTCATGAAGGGGGAAAGATTGAATTTGCTGGCTGGTTTGGTTGTGTTTGCAGCAGCTTGGGAAATAATTGAAAGAGAAAATGAGCGTGGAGGTCCCACCGGGCTCGAGCCACAGAGGAGCCACCAGGGGTGGGTTTAAAGCTCCTGCCCAATCCTCCTGCTTTACTAAATAGAGAAAACATTATATAAATGGTGTTGAAATGTGGAATTGCTGGCTAGATGCTGCCATGGTCTGCAGGTCTCAGCACTTGGCTGATGTTTAACCTGAAATCCTGCTCAGGAGAATGGGATTTGCTGTCTGAGGGGTGTGTGAGGGTGAGGCCAGGCCAGGCCAGACTCAGTGGTGTTTTCCTCAGTTGAAGATAATTTGGGGTTGCTTGGTCAAAGCTCAGTCAGCAGCAGAGTAAGGGCATTACTTTCCAAGAAGGCTTGTTTGGTCGGTGGAAGTAGGATGTTTCTGAGAAGTGCCTGCAACCACTCGAGGTTAAACTGAGAATTGGCACAAAGTGACAAGGGGCAGCATTTAGGACTCAGTACCTGAACTAGCCAAACCCTGAAGAAATAGGTACAAAATGGAATTCTTTTATTAGCTTTCCCCTGGCACTGACACCTGCAGACCGTGGGGGAAGAGATCACACTGCAAATGTAATTCCAATAGGATGGGACTTTGGGGAATCAGATTGTGTTTGAGCCCACCCTGGAGAAGGACCCAAACATGCTGACTATGCTACAGATTGCAGAGAATAGTGTTGCAACAGAGGTTAACATAATTAGAGAACTTGGAGCAGCATTTGATCTAAAATTAGGGAGGTGAGCCCCGGGCTCTGTCCTTGGCAGGTCTGTGATGCAATCCAGCTGCTAAAATATATTGGGACGCTGCTTCAAGTGCCAGTACAGATTGAATTTTAATATCCTACAAATTATTCAAAATTAAAGGGTCTCAAAGTCACAGCAAAGCTGAATTTCACTCTGTAACAGCGACCCCAGGTCGTTGCTGGGTTTGGTGCCAAACTCGCCCGGGTTCTGTGAGGAGACTGAACTCTGCTCTGCCCTGTGATGGGGCAGGTGTGTGTGGCTCTGGGCATCAGCTACTGGCAAAGAGCAAGAACTGCCCCCCTAAAGCCAGGAGGATCCTCCTCATCCCCTGCCACCAGGGACTGGCTCAGGCTGGAGGTGGAGGGAAGTGGATGGAGGTGGAAGGAGGTGGAGGAAGGTGGAGGGAGGTGGAGGAAGGTGAAGGGAGGTGGAGGAAGGTGGAGGGAGGTGGAGGGAGGTGGAAGGAGGTGGAGGGAGGTTTCCCTCCACGCTGCTGGGAGTTAATGGGGCTCTTCATTTCCCTCAATTACTGGGCACCCACCTGAGAAGCTGTAAAGAGTGGAACAGTAAATCTTACAGTCAAATATTAAATTATACCTAATTTATTTACTTATGGCGAACTGTAAGCCCTGCAATCAGGCGTGGAAGGGTTTGTGTCACCAGCTCTCCTGGGAGCCAGGGGATGTGCCTGGCAGGGCAGCACAGGGAGGGTTTGCTGAGGGGGGCACAGGCAGGGACTGATTGCTGCAAACCCGGGGTCTCCCAGCTGCAGAGACCCTCGGGCAGGCAGAGGGCAGCTTGTCCTCTGCCTCCTCCGTGCTGCAGAGCTTTGCTGCCTCAGGCTCACACCCAGGGCGTGGGGAGGAAGGACCTTCTCGAGCCTCCCCTCAGCCCTCCAAAGCCACCCCCACGCTCGTGTCTGCCTGAAAATCAGAGGCACTGACTGTCCCCATCAGTGACCAGTGGCCAGTGAGCCCAGCTGGCACCTCTGAGAGGTGTTTGCTGCAGGTGGGGCCTCTCGGAAGCAGAATAACCTTTCAGCTCCCCTGACCCCTCTGTGCCCCTGACCCCTCCTGCACCCCCCTGCCCGTGCTGCTCTGTGCTGGCTCCTGGCTCTGCAGTGCAGCTGCTGTGTGCTCTGGAGCTTCTCCACTCCACTGCTCTTCCCCACCACACTCGTGGGTTTGCAGGGGCTGTCATCTGGCTGGATGTGTGACAGGCAGAAATTGCCATAGGGAAAATATAGGGGGAAAATAAATGTGAGAGGCTTATCTTTAATGGCCAGGGTATAAATGTGTGTCAGTTCTTGCAGGCAGACGGAAAACATCTGTGGAGATTGTCCCAGTTTGAGCATTAATTGCTCAGGTGGCTCTTGGGTTTGTCTGCAGTGACTGGGGCTGTTGGTTCAGGGTAGCACAAGGCTTTTCTTTCTCTCTGACTTGCAAATATCTAACCTCAGAAAGCAGAAAATGTTTTAGTCATTTCTCAAAAAAAAAAAAAAAGGAAAAAAAAAAAAGGAAAAAAAAAAGCTA
>NW_021940854.1:504669-514798 GCF_001715985.3 Manacus vitellinus
GCGTGGGCGCCCGGAGGAGCCGCAGCCCGGAGGTGCCGTCTGGCTGCCTCGGCTCTGATTCACTTCCCCGACCCCCTGGGGGGAGCCACGGACCAGAAAAATGTCTCTGCTTCCCACGGCAGAGCAGCTCACGCCACGCCACGGGCACAGCCCGCCGGGAATAGGGGTTTTCCCAGGGCTGTGTATTAAGATTCTGGTCACAGCCCAGCTTTTGGTTTTTAGCAAAGATGAATGGCAATTGTGCCATCTCTCGTTGCCTGCAGTATTTTGGAGGCCTTTCTTCTCATAAACAGCCTTGTCTATCACTTCAAAGTGACACTGGAGCATCATTTTGCTGCATATGAGGCATTTGTGCTTTGAAACCCCAGACCAGCTCTTTTCTGTGAAGACTGCACTAAATCAGCCACAAATCTCATGCTTCGCAGTTCCTCACTCACATTTAACCTCCTTTAGAGTGGAGGTTTCCCTCGGCAGATGAAACATGTTTCACCTCTGTCTGTTTTCCCCAGCACGAGGTCCCCCCGAGCCGGGGCTGCCGGGGGCACCCGGGGGTTGCTCTTCTGCTCTGTAGAGTCTGTCCCTCCGGGTGAAGCAGAGCAGCAGCTCAGCTCAACAGTCAATATTTAACCTGCCCCTTGCTCCGTGGTGTGGAAGGGAAGCTTGCCAGCCAGGTGTTGCCATTGACCCTGTCTCCCCACACACAAACAGGGCTGGCTGAGGGCTGGCTGGGCTCTGCTCTGGACTCTGCTCGTGCCTTGTGTGCTGGATTTCACCAGACATCGCAGGGCACAGTACGGGGTGTTCCGACACTGGGGAATGTCCCCATCTTCTCCTGAACCCCATGGTCGGGCTGAGATGGGCTGTTGACTTGTTCCAACCCCATCTTTCTGTGGATAGGATGGTTGCAAGAGCAGTTTTTGGGAGAGATGGGTGTTTGATGGGAGGGCAGAGGGTGGGTGTTTGATGGGAGGGCAGAGGGTGGGACCTCTCTGCTCTCTGCTGTCACTGACACCCTCTTTGCTCCAGGCTCTCTCTTTCCAGTACCCTATGAGTCGCTCCCCACCTTCCCCAGTCTGTCAAGCCAGAGCCTTTGCCAAAAGTCTTCTTATTTTCTGCCCTGGCTTTCTGTGGCTTCTCCCCAGAAGGCAGTGGTGGTGGGGACCCACCAGTGTGCTCTCCTCAGGCTGGGGCTGCACGGCCACCCCTGCACTGTGCCCTGTTAGAGCAGCCAGATAAAATTAGCTGCTGGGACGCATGTTCCTCAGGATGCCGGGACAGAGGGACACCCAGTCCGGCCAGTTCGGCTCGCGGAGAAGAATTAATGGAAACGCCCGGCTCCTGGAGGGAGGAAATTCCTCCAACAGCCTTTTCCTCCGTTTGTTGCGTGGGGAGGGGGACAATGGGCCCTGTCTGGCCGCAGCACAGCCGGGCTGGCTCGGGGCACGGCACACGCCGGCCACAGACAGCGAGTCTGCGGCACCGGGCGCTCAGGAAGGGCCTGGCACTGGTGGGTGACAGCACAGCTGGGTGACCTGCCTGCCCTCCCACCCTGCCCTGCACCACGGCAGGGCCCTGGAGCACAGCTCGGCACAGCACTGGCACTGCCTGCCTTGGCCGTGTCCCCTCTGGACACAGGGACTGCCACAAGTGCTGGATCACCGGGGTCGGGTCCGGGGGCTCTGAGCCACCCTGGCCCAGCCCTGGAGAGAAGCAGAGCAGCAGCACCGTGAGTGGGAGGGCCCTGGGGTGGCTGGACATCTGTACCTGGAACTCTCGCTGTCAAATGTTCCATAAGAATTCATGACAGATTTTTGTAACCCCACTGCCAGACACCTTCCTGGAGCACAAACCTGCCAGAGCAGTGGACAGGCTGCCACCAAGGGAAAAATTGCCTTTTTCCTCTGCAAAAATCCAATAAACACGTAAGTTCTTTGCAAGTGGCCTTTTATTTTTTTTTTTTATCAGGGATGCCCCTTGAGCCAATAATTTCAATGTAATGAGACAAGAGGGACTACAAAGTCTCCATATCACAGGATCTTATCAATCGTGTTATGTAAGTGTTGTGAGCAGGAATGTCTGGGCAATCCTAGGTTGTGCCAGCAGCAGCCACGTCAGTGGGTGTGGGTTTCAGTCTGCCACCATCGTGGCTTCTCTCACGTTCGTGTCCCACAAGGAAAGACAGTCAGCAGCTGATGCCTGAGCCTGCCCAGGCTGTGGCAGCTCTCTTTGGTTTTGGGGACCCAGAGAGTGACAAGGCTCTGCCAAACCCACTGTTGGCCCTGGCACAGGGGGTGCATTGTGGGCAGCTCAGATGGCCCAGGGCAGGGGAGGGGAGAGCAAAGCCCCACAGGCAGAGCCAGGCTGTGGGAAGCAGTGGGACAGAGTTGATTTGGTCCTCACGGGGTGTTCTCAGAGCATCCTTGGCAGCAGCATTGTCAGGTCCCAGCGAGTAACACATGGGTTTGGGGGGCTCTGTGTTTGGCTTCTGCTGTGAGAGTTTGTGGCACAGGAAAGAGCTCTGATGGGAAAAGCCACCAGAGCAGGAGAAACTTGGCTGCATCCCCCGGGACAGGAGGGGCTGAGCGGGGGCGGGTCCGGGCAGTGGGCGGCCGCTGAGGGGCCCTGTTTGGCCTTTTTTGGAAACAGCCCATTTGAGGCAGTTTGTGGGGATGTGTCATGGGTGGGTGCAGCAGCTGCAGTGAGTGTGGGACACTGCCCTGGGCTGGAGAACTGACAACTTCCTCCGGAGCAAACCTGCTCTGAGGCAGATCTTCCTGAGCAAGGGCAGTTCTGAAAAGCCTTTGGAGGCTCTTTAAAACAGGTTCATCCCAAAACAGCTCTCTCTAGTCTTCTTGGGAGGGGCAATCACCACGTGTTCCCCTCCAACCATAAATAATTACAATTGCCCATTCTATTAGGCAATGTAAAGGGTTATTTCTAGTCTCCCTGACTTATAGGCAATTTACAGTTCTTACTGTAGGCAAAAAAACTGTAGCTGGGCTATCACTCTTCCAAGCTGCTTTATCTTTGTTGCTCTAAGCAGAGTCATGGGAATGTTTTTTTCTAACCCAGCAGGTTATTAAAGGACAGACTTATAAATAACCACTCTTGGCTATTTTTAAGCATTTTCAGCATCGTCTATCATGATAGTGCAGCACAAGCTGCAGAAAAACTGTCCAATTTCGCTGTCAAAGCTTCATAACTTTGGATGGTGAGGAGCCAAGTGCAGGCTCCCACTCTGCTCTAGGGGAATGCCAAGGACCAACGAGCTGCGCTGCCCACCCTGGCCCTGGCCCCTCATTTTCTAAACCTTCTTTCCTCCTTGCAGAGGGTGTCGTTCTCCTTTATTACAGAGAGGGAACTAACACTGGAGTTGGTCTACAATAAATTTGGTGAGGTATTTCTGGGGAAATGCTGTAGTCACCATAGCAACCATGGGCCAAACTGGTGCTGCCAGGTGGGATGGTGGGGCTGCAGGGAAGTCGGGGGCTGCTGCAGCTCCTGAGGATGGGCTGCCAAAGCCACACCAGGGCGAGGAAGGAGAGGTGCAGGTGGTCTGCTCCTAAACTAAGTCTCTATGAAACGATCAAAAAAGTCTAACCCCGCCACTCCAGGAGAACTGAGCATTTCAGACAAGATAATTTATATTTACTTCATAATTTATTAATTTTCAGGTTACCGTATGCAATAAATTATAGTTGGTATAATAATAACGTCATAAAATATTACCATGAAGTAAGTACTCATCTAATAGCAACCATAACCTACACAGAGAAGAACCAGAGTTATTATATTTAGATTTTTAGTGTTAATGGGAAGTGAACAAAATATTAAGGAACTTCACAGTAAATTCAAAGAGATCTGTCATTATTATTGCTTCTGTGCAAATGACTTTTACTGCACACATACAGCTTAGGAAGGAAAGGCACAGTTGTGCAGAGTTACTCTGGAGCAAACGTGTTCCCTGATGGCTGGACTTGCTGCACCTCACACTGAACAGATGCAGAGTGACCGTGAGCAGGAGCTGATGGGTCTCCAGAGCCTCCCACCAGCCACAGCAGAGAGGCTCTGCAGGGCTCAGGCTTCAACACAACGAGGTTGAGAGGGCAGAGCCCCCGGGTGAAGTCAGTGAGCACCGAGTCTGTCAGAAGGGCCGGAGTCACGCCCGGCACTGGGGGGATCCCCCCAGCTCAGTCCCACGGCTGCCCAGAGGAGCCTGGCTGCCTCTCCCTGGGAGCCTCTGGCCACCACGCTGCCATCCCCACCAACGCTGCCACGGGCACCAGTGCTGCTGTGGGCATTGATGCTGCCCTGGGCACCAGTGCTGCTGTCCACACCGACACTGCCCTGGGCACTGATGCTGCTGTGGGCACTGATGGTACCCTGGGCACCGCTGCCGCCCTCGGTGCACAGTTTGCTGTTGGGGCTGAAGCCCTGCGGGCAGTCAGTCAGGTCCCCAGTTCCACGGGGCAGTGGAGCATGCTGAGTGGGACTGGAGGTCACAAACAGTCCCGTCCCCAAATGTTCTCCTCCATTCCTGCTCCCTTGGCCAGCTCAGTGAACTTTGATGAAGAATTTCCGAAGCGTCAGGAACTGGAGCAGTTTGTCTTTCCTCCTCTGCTTTAGTGCCATTAGCGCTCTCGTCTTCTCCTCCACGTCCTGGTCGGTGGCGAGGATTATCTTGGCTCTTTCCTCGGCCTTCTTGTCCCCGGAGTTTCTGAAGAGCTTCTGCAGGGACTCCTGGGTGATGCTCTCGAAGATGTTGGCCGCGGCTTTCTTGCGCAGGGCGGTGTCGAAGCGGTAGCCGTGCACGGAGGGGCTCACCCGCAGGGACGTGGACATGGCTGCAGGGCTGGAGCTCGGCTTTGCTTTCATCTACGGGGTGCTGCCGGGTTTGCCCTGGGCTCCAAGTAGGAGAGATGGGTGTTGTGCTGGCTCCAGGACTGGTATTTAAGGGCAGGCTGGAGGAAAAGCTGGAGGGCTCAGGTTACAGTGGTGAGATCATGATGATGTCAACGCCCAACAGGCACAGGCGAGTTTAACAGTTAAGTTGCCAACTTATTCCCATCCTGCGGAAAAGATGGAAAGTTCTCTCTGCTTCTGCAACAGACATGGCTTTTCTTTGGCCCACCACAGAACAGGCTTCAACCACTGCTGTGAGACTGAGCCAGCACAGCCCAAACTCCACTCCTGCCCTTGTTGCACGTGAAAAGCATCACGTGCAGAAAATATATCATATCATAAACCTGTAAAACTCCGGGTGAGAACTGTTGCAATCCTAGCAAGAGGTGTTGGCTGGAGCCTGCACACACAGCCCAGCACTTAGCTCTGTGTCCATCAGTAACACTGCAAACCTGCTCCTGTCTGGGCATGGGGTCCTTTCTGCTGCTTCCCAGCAGATGCAGCTCATCTTTAGTGCACACACAGCTGCATTTTCTAATTGGAAAGTGCTGTCCCAAAGGCAGGGGATGCCCAGTTTTTACACCCTCGGCTGCCCAGCTGCACATGGCAATGCTCTCGGGGTAGCAGGAAAATTCTGTTTGCTGCCCTACTCCTGCCTCCAGTGTCCTTTTTCTTAAATTTCCTGCTCACTGGAGCTGGAAAGAAAACTCACCTCTGCTCCAAAAGAGTCTGTGCTCTCCACACCACCCTTGGCCAACGCCAAGCCCTTGGGCTGGGAGGACTCACTCTTAGTCATATTAGGTTAGTTTTTGGCAGCCCTGTGAGGAGCAGGAACTCGGATTTCATGGCCCTTATGGGTCCCTTCCCACTTCAGATACACTGTGGACAGGGCCTGGCTGCCTGCAAGGGGCTGGCTCTGGCCACTGGAGCTCCTGCTGGGCTCAGACAGCTGCTCTTACCCAGCACAGTCGGACCCGGCCCAGAATAACTGCGGGTTCAAAAGTCACTCGAGGCCGGGAGCCAGAGATAAGTGTATTTTGGTTAATGTTTTAAAGCAGCCGGATGCTGCAGAGGTTGTGTTTGGAAAGTTAGCAGCTTGTTTACTGTTGTTGCTGACCCTGTTACTCACCCTTGCTGAAGGACTCCGGGAACAGCCTCTGTCCCCATCCCACTCGAACCAGGGGTTTCCCTTGTTTACCGGAGAGCTGTGGAGGTGACCTCTGACCACAGCGAAGAGCAGATCCAAAGGAACATCAGCCACATGCTTCTCATTCCACATTCCCTTTAAAACTTCTGTTCCCTCGGAGGGAGAGCGGGGACACGTCTGAGCCCCAGCAAACCCCCTCTCCAACGGCCAGGGGAGGCCAGGGGAGAGGTGAGAGCACCTGAAGCCCATGTGCAGGTGCTTGTGCTGGCTGAGAGCAGAGCAGGGCATTACCTGTGAGCTGTTGCTCACCAGGTGACATGCAGAGTGGGGCAGGTGGCTGCCTGGGCCCCAGAGTGACAGGCAACCACAGTTCCATCCGGGCTCAGGTCCACATCCAGTCGGTCGGGGCTTGCCAGGCTTTTATCCTTAGGGGAGGGATTGGGCTCATTTCAGTGCCTGACCACTTTCCTACCTGGGACTTGGGACTCTTCCGTTGGTTGTGGGCACGCCCTGGCACATGTGCCCTGCACATGCCACATCCCTCCAGAACACGGGTTTCCCCACCACTGCCGGGACTTTGATCCGTGCCGTTGCTCCAGCACGAGCTCTCCCTGCACGTGCCTTTGCTTCCCGCTGCTCCTGGTTGTGTGAGTTACTTTTTACAAGTCTGTCCCAGTTCCTCCTGGACGTGCAGGCTGTTCCACGCTTCAGTGGATAAACAACAGCCCTGCAAACCCCTGGGATTCTCCTTTCGCCAGCCAGACGTGCAGCCTCTCACCCTGCCGTGGTCTTGCTGAATTGGTGAGAATTGCACCTCGGCCACTGTTTGCTCAGTGTTTGCAGGGCTGGTAAATTCACCCTGAAAATAAGATGTTTTTGATGTGGCTGGGTCTCTGCCTGGGGAAAGACCCTCGTGGTTTATAGACTCTGTTACCATGAGATGTGAGGGGGGAGCAGGAGGGAGCAGGGCCACGTGCACTGCCCGTCCCTCTGCCTGCTCAGAGCTGCCCAGAGTGCTCTGGGAGGGCGAAACCTGCCTGCAGCACGGATCCAGCTGATATGCTGAAGGTACTTTGCTTCACTGGACAGATAACACAGTGTCAGGGTTCTTAGGGCAAAAAAACAGCGCCGGAAGATCGAACAAGATCTTCTGGCTCTGGAGAACAAACTCCTTCGTGTCCCCTGGCTGAAAACAAGAGCTGAGGCATGTTCACGTGCTCCTGGTTGTCACCACTCCCACTGCACATGGAATCGCTCTGCAGGTATTTGCAGAGACGTGGCTGAGAGCATAAATTAGCAATATCTGTGGAAGATACAAGCTCAGAAAAGTATCTGCCATGGAAACCAAGACTAAAGCTGATACTTTAGGAGTAAGACATCAGAAAACTGCCAAGATCAAGCATGCATTTCCTTGTGAGCTCATCTCACACGGAGCAGTAACAAATGTCTTTGCCCCCTCATGCTTCTCTGCCCACTTTGTATAAATTTAGTTGTGCTTGGCTCTGACGGAGTGATGAAAAATTCCTCGTCTGTTTTTTTCCAGTAATTTTTGTTTATATCAGTCTTTTAATACTGCTTTCCCAGTAGTGCTCAGGAGGAATTATTCATGTGTTGGATTGGAGCAAAACTTCAGAGATGTGATTTCTATCATCGTCCTCCCGCTATTACTGTGTAATTGCTTTGTGAGACGCAAATGCTCCATTTCACCCGCTAATGGGAGGATTAATTCCCATCCCCACCGTCTGCAGAGCGGGGCAGTCACGTCCCTCGGTGTGCTCTGCTCCTCCCTGCGCGACGGGCTGGGGGCACTCCGGGTCTGCTGCTGGGGGGCCGGGCAGGATTGTGCTGAGCTTCGGGGCACAGGGTGCCTTCCACTGGCACAGCACCCCACGGGCACCTGCCCCAGATCGTGGCCATGAAAGTTTTGACACTGAAGCACTTGTAGTTTGCTAAAGCCAGCCCCCCAGGGCTCACTGTCAAAGCCAGGCAGTGCTGGAGGGAAGGATTTGGGAGGGATGGGGACTCTGCCCCCGGGTTAGTGCTCTCAGGTGGTGCAAAGCCTCATTCAATGGACCCAGAGGCTTCTCCCACCCCAAGCTGCAAATTACACGAGGATCTCGCCTGCCCCGGCTGCACCCGTGTGAGGGACAGGGGAGGGCAAAGCAGGGCACCCACCAGGCCAAACACCACGGCAGGGGCTTCTGGAAAGCCCCCAGCCCCTGCAGGGAGCCAGCAGTCCCAGGGCAGGGGGTGGAAGGGAGCTGGGGCTGCTCTGACCACGAGGGTCGCTGGGGCAGCCAATGCCTGTCCCACAGACTCTTGCAGGGAACTTGCTCTGCCTTGGTGCAACTTCCAAAACCACTCCAAAGAAGGTAATCTGGGATGGCTTTGCAGTTCCTTGGGGCATGTTTTGCATAGCTTTCCCTCCACCAGCCTCTGCTGAAGCCTGCAGGGCCTGTGACACCCCGTTGGGATCAGAGGATGCAGCACCCCCCATGGAGCATGGGTGCTGCCCAGACCTCCCCAGCCATACCCAGGATATTCAGAAACTGGGCCTTTGGAAGGGCACCTGGGAGGCTTGGGAACCAGAGAAGAAAGTTAAATTATTGCCTTAAAATATATATATATGCATGTGTGTGTGTGTGTGTGTTTCCATGAAAATCTAAAATTTGGGAAATGCCCAGGATTCTCCAGCCATCTCTGCTCTTCCCATTCTTTCCTGGCTCCATGGTTTGGAACCCTGGCTCCTCACAGCCTTTGCTGCTGCTGCCAGCCTGCAGCTGGGGAATCCCAGCCCTCCTCAGGAGCCAGAAATCCTGCTCCTGGTGTGTGCTCTCTGCTGGGAAAGGTTTCCAAGATGGAAAGGTTTCCGAGATGGAAACAGAGACAGAGACAGCTGTGGCATGGCTCTAAGGTCAAAGAGGAACTGGTTCATTGTGTTCCTCTTGGAATCTAAATTCCTGGGAGGTTGTCAGACACCCAGGTCGTGCAAATGGCAGTGCCTGCCCTGGCTCCAACCTGCCTACAGTGTCTTCCAACTGGAACCCATGTGCCTCTGGGACTCCACCTGGGATTTCTGTTTGTTTGGCTGTTGCTTGGGTTTTTCTGTGGTTGTTGTTTCTTTAGTAGAGCATCTGGGAACACTTGTCCAAATCTCACGGCAGGACACTGTGCCCTTTGCTCACAAAACCCTGTGACTCCTCTTGTGGTCCCCAGTTCAGAGCTGCAGGACAGGGCAGGTGTTTTAAGGGCATTTCTGCTGCAGTTCAGTGGCTGGAAAGCACAGACCTATCTCAGACAATCCTCACACAGCTCCCTGCCACAAAACAGGGAAAACTGGCTGGTTTTCAGACAACAGAAGGCATGACTGCACAGACAAGCCAGTTAGATTTCAACAGAAAGGTTTTTAATAGGGAAAAACTCCGGACTGGCCTGAGTGAGGGGAATGCAGTCCCAGAGCTGTGCAGAGCAGCCCCTGCACTGGGCAAAGAATGGGCAGAGCTGGGTGAGCCCTGGGTGAGCCCTGGGTGAGCCCTGGGTGAGCCCTGGGTGAGCTGAGCATCGCTCTCTGCGGGGAGACCATATAAGAGTAAAGCCTGTGGTGGTGCTGATAATGAATGTCTGCTCATTTCTCATAAATTCTCTGCTAAATGTACGATCACCAAGTTAATAATGCAGTGCAGGACATAATGAATAGCCAGTTACAGTAAGTAAATCATGGCTGGTAAGAAACAGAACAGAAACAGAAACTTCTGGCGCTTTTACCAGGCAGAGCCCCTTGGAAGGAGCATCCAGTAAAGCAGAGCTGAGGACAGGGCTAGTGTGGACCAGATGCCACTCACTGGCACAGGGAGCTGGAGGGGCTGGGGCGGGGGTCTTGGTGTGTAAGGAAGCCACGGGTGGTTTCTCCTGGTGCCTGGGGCTTCCCAAGTCCATCTTGCAAAGGGGAACCCTGGCTGTGGTGCTCCCC
This sequence comes from Manacus vitellinus, assembly GCF_001715985.3. NCBI lineage: Eukaryota > Metazoa > Chordata > Aves > Passeriformes > Pipridae > Manacus > Manacus vitellinus. Next base: position 514,689 of record NW_021940854.1, read on the forward strand.
ACTCGTCACGGGAGATCACTGCTGGGAGCCGGTGGCAGGCTGCCAGCCAGAGCTGAAAGCCTCGTGACAAAAAGAAGAGCCACGTCCGCGGGGATGCAGGGGGGTCTCAG
>NW_021940854.1:515751-522830 GCF_001715985.3 Manacus vitellinus
TGGTCCAGGCTGGGAAACACCAGCTTGGTATTGAGGGAGATGAGTCCACCAGAGCGACAGGCTTCTTGAGCATAAAACCAGCAAATTTAGTTCTGAGTTCCCTAATTTTCTGTCAAAGCAAAGTGGCACGTGCCAGAGGGAGCTCCTGTCCTTGCTGTGTTTTGGGGAGGAGCAGTTGATGTCTGGGGACTTGTAGCTGAGCAATGCCAGGGGAAGAAAACCGAAATTCGGAGCTGAGGGAAAGAGCAAAGAAGCACCTGTGGAGATTTAATCAGGGAATCAACCTCTGCATCAATCGTCTGGGAGATGAGCTCGGCACTGCAGAGTTATCAGCCTTGTAGCTCATTCCTCCACTAACAAAAGAGTTCCTAGGAGGGAACAGATGGTGTTTGGCTCCTACCACCTTCTCCAGTGGCCTGGCAGCCTCATTTTGTATCTGCTAGAAAAGCAATTTCTGTGATCCCCTTCCTGTCCCTGCGGCCATCCCCGAGCCACAGGGGCTTCTGGCTGCTTCTGGGGGCTTTGGGGATAATTTTTGCATGCTGAGGCTCTCCTGCTTATCCCCCTCCAGGGCCCCCTGGGGCTGGCTGTGCTGCTGCTGCTCTGGGGGGACGGGAGCTGCTCCATGGGTGGCACACAGGTTTGTGCCTGGGCTCGGGGTTGCAGCAGGTGACTGAACTTCTGCCAGCAGTTGTTTTCCTCAGAAAACTGCCATGGGCTGTGCACGTCAGCCCCGCTGAGCAGCAGCAGGGCTGTAAAGCCTATCTCTGGGACAGGCGAGGCTGGAACTTTCAGGCACCAGGCTGGTTCACCTGCCACAGGTCTGTGCCGGGCAGAGCCAGAGCTGGGAGGCTCCTACGATCCATGAATCATCTGTGGGGCTGCTCCTGCTCTGTGCAGTCACAGAGTGCTTCCCCTGTGCCCTGGCTCCAGGTAGAACCTCCAGCTCAAATGCTGTGGCCCCGAGGCTTTCCGAGCCGCAGCCCCTGCTCTCAGAGGTGTTTAGCTCTCACAGAGCTGCCTTCGAGATGTTTCCCCACAATCACGTTGCCTAAATGTTACAGTCTCAGTGAGTGATGCCTTGTTTACAGGCGAGCCTTGTCTTTGTTCTCGAGATCTGTCCTTGAGTCCTTGTCAGGTGTCAGTGTGCGGGGGCTCTGGGCTGTCTGTTGGGTTATTTATGCAGCAGTTCAAACAAAAAAGAACCAGTTTAGAACTGCCAGTAGATTTTAGCTCTGTGTAGGAGGGGAGGGAGAGGGGTGATGCTGTGTGTATGGCAAGCAGTGCTTTGCAGTCCCTCTGGCAGAGCCCAGAAAAGCAGCAAAGTGCTGACGGTGAGTCTGGGCTGCGGCTCCCGCTGCGGCTCTGAGCCCTCAGCGGTGCAGGGCTGAACCAGAAACCAGCCCAGCGCTTCCTGATCTGGAGTTGTTGGCATCTGCTGGGGAGAAGCACATCAGATTTGTCTTTGAGTCTGTCCTGGGGAGAGAATCTGCCCGTCACAAGGGTCTGTGTGAGACTGAGGGGGCCGGGAGGCTGCTGCGCCAGGGGCGCGTCGGGAGCCCCACACTCAGGGCTCTGACGTGGAGCACAAATGGAAATAAAATACACTGTCTGTCAGAAAACAGCGTCGAGTGTGACGTCGAGCTGTTGGGGCCGGTGAGCTCATCCCCAGGACCCTCTCTGTGCAGAAAGCTGAGTCAGTTCCGGCCACGATGAGCTCTGGGGAAGGAGCGTTTCCCAACACTGTTTAGGAAAAGCTTATGGAGAAAATAAACAGATAACTGAGCCCCAAAACTTGCCCCTCACAGGCCTCTCTCATCATGGCATCAGCTGGGGAAGAGGGTGCTGGTGCAGCAGAGAGGGTCCACACACCTCGGGCAGCCTCGAGGTGCTTCCGTCGCTGTGATAAACACCAAGTCTCTTGTTCAGCAAATCAATTGGGGAAGAAAAAGGATTAATAGCCTGGCCAACCACCCCTGGGCTGGGGGGTGGGATGGGGTCCTGATCTGTGGGGTTGTGTCCTGGCTCTCAGGGGTGGTGTCCTGACGTGCCCCATCACGGGGTGTCTCATTGTGAGCCACGTCCCGCGTCTCCTCGGGCAAATAGTTTCCTCGGGGACTTTTACTCTCCCACCCCCCAGGGCTCCTGTCTGTTGAGGAAATGTCTTTGATCAGTAGAAATTAAACCAGGAAAATATTTTCCATTTGTGTCAGGATAAAAATGGCTCAAGCCGGGCGTGATTGATAGCTGAAAAAAATGGGAGCAGCCCCCGTGCCGTTTCGGAAGGCTTCCCACTGTCCTTGCTTACAGTAAACACAGAATATATTTAGCTGCAGAGCCCAGCATGACACAGCCTCTTACTGCAATAATAGCAGTGCCTTGTCTCTTTTCCTTTTTTTTCCCCTCTTTTCTAAGAAATGGAATTGATGGAGTTCCTGGGAAGCCGGGCAGGGATTGCCTCACAGGCTCACCGCGCCTCCTGCAACGCCAGTGTCTGTGTTTGCCTTTGTTTAGCAGGTCTAGCAACCCCCGTGGTGACTAACTGGGCAAACAGGCATTGGGGTGGCTGTGACGTGTCCTCCGGGTGACACCCACAATGTGACACCCACAATGTGCCACCGCACAGGCGTCGGTCCAGCCCTGCTCCCGGCGGGAACCGGCACCCCGGGCATCAGGGAAACCATTCCCAGTCCTCTGCCCACTTTCCCCCTGGGCTGACCATGTGCTGGGGCTCAGGTCCAGCCCTGGGGATGGCACCTCCGTGCCAGGGCCCAACAGGAATGCTCAGGCAGCCTGGCACGCCTTGGCAAGCCAGGAAAGGCTGGCAGGAACTGGTCTGCCCTGGCAGTGTGATCCCCCTGAATCCTGAAACGCAGAAGTGACTTTTGTTGTGCCCCAGAATCCCACAAAGCCCTGTTTGCCACTCGTGCCACTGGCGGGGAGCTCGGGGCAGGGCTGTGGGCAGGGGGCTGTCGTGGCAGTCACTGCCATGGTTGTCATCCCCCAGTGAGGTCAGAGACCTTCCTCAGGGCCTGCCTGTGGCTTGTTTCCACTTCTGCCCCACGCAAAGCTGTTTTTATTCTAATGCCAATGTTTGGGTCTCTGGTTCCTTTGTTTCCAAACAGCTCTAACAGTGCAATGGAACACAAACGCTGGCCAGGCAAGGGATGCATGAGCAAAGAGGGTTCAGGGCTGAATGACAGAGCAAGGAGAATGGGATGATACAAATGACAGGACGAAAATAGTGTTGCCAAGAGGTCCTGTGCTGTGTCTGTGTTGGTGGCCCTGGGCTGGGACAGTCATGTATCATCCTTTCTGTGCCATCCTTTTTCCATGATGGCTTCTCAATCTGTTCCCCACTCCCCCTCCATGTTAGGTGCAATTTAGCAACTCCTCTCTCCTCTTCCTTCTGTGCTGTAATTAGCACTTTTCTGCTTGACTCATGGCCTGTAATCATATCTGGCCTGCAGTCACTCAGCCAAGGTGAGCCCTTCCCTGGGCACAGATAAGGCTCTGCTTGTGCCAGGCTGGGTGTTCCGAGGGACACGGTGCTCCCGGCACACACCAACACACAGCTCTGGGCGAGTGGCAGCACCCAGAAGGATGGGGAAGGCAAATATTTTCTGTGCCCTCATGTCCCTCCCAATGGGGAATTGCAAAGCAAACTTGGTTGTTATTAATAAATTGCTTTGAGGCCCCTGGGCGAGGCAGGCAGGACCCTGTCACTGCCCAGGTGACAGGGACTCGTCTGCAGGGACGGCTGTCCCGGCTCCGGGCCCGTGTCCTTCCAGAAGAGCCCTGGGATTGTGGTGTGGGGACATCTGGGCCGCAGATGTGACAGCACTGGGGGCTCGCTGGGCACAGCAAACGGTTCTGCAGCAGGGCAGAATTTGGGATGTGACATCTGGCAGCCCGTGGGTGATCCCAGGAATGCAGCAGGTCTGGAGCTCCCCTCCAGCAGTGTGAGTGAAGCAGGAGCTGGGGAGGGGAAATTGCTCTGAGACAAACTCACCAGCGGATGGAGAAAGACCGGGATACAAATGAGCAGTCCTGGCACGGATCAGGAGCACAGGGAGAGGAATGGCAGTCGTGGCTTGGTCTGGATCTGGCCATGGCTCCAATGGGACCTTCACGATGTAATGACAGCCCAGGGAACCTGAGATGGAGCTGCAAACTCCTGAACACTTAAAGGAGGTTGATCATGAAATAGTTTATAGCTTATGAGGAGGTTGTAAGGCAGCCAGGGCCTGGATAATGGGGGATTTTAATTACTTGATATTGATGGACATAATAAGTGTGCAGCAAACCACTAAGGGAAACCTGTGGCTGGAGGGGAGAGCGAGATTGATCTATGCACAGCATGTTAAATCACTTAAATCATTCAGAGCCTCTTCTGGCCCCAGCTCCAGGAGCAGAGCCAAGTATGATAAATAAGGTCGGGGTTGGGAAGTGTCTAGAATCCAAATGTTTGTATTCCTGTTCAATTTCCAATATTCTCGGGGACAAAAGCAGCAAAGCAGAGCCTGCCCGGGGGCTGTGGGAATCCCTGCGGAGGGGGCTGGCAGCAGGAAAGGGCTTCCACCGCTGGGGGCAGCTGGGGAACTTTCACACAGGGAAAGGTGGCCTGGGGAAAGGGAAAGGTGAAAGGGGAAGGTGACCTGGGTGAGACCCGGGCACGGCGAGGAGGGAACCAGAGGCCAAAGCGACGGAGAAGGATGGAAAGTCTGAGCAAACAGCGTGGGTGGGATGACGGCTGCAGTCTGAGCACGGCCTGTGGGGCAGGGCTGGCCACCTCCTGTGGGCAGCTCCAGGGCTGGTGGGGCTTGGTGAGGTTTGGTGACACCGAAGGTGTGCCCAGGTGAGGTCTCCTCCTGCCACCTTGGCCGGGCACCAGGCTTCCTTCTCCATCACATGGGTCCAACCATCAGATACCACGGGGGAAATCTCTGCTTGACACAACAGGACAACAAGGAGTCAGGAGGGAGATGGACACCCCAACGTGTGGCTGGGAGGGCTGTGCTGGGCCTGCAGCTGCAGCTCCACGATGGAAACGTGTCCGGCAGCGCCGCAGGGGCAGGGCCGCGGCTCCAGCGATAAGGAGGGAGGTTCTGTGTGGGTGGCACACAGAGGTTTCTGTTGGGGCTGGAGCTGCTGCTTGGGGTGTGGCTGGGAGCTGTGACACCCCTCCTGGTTTTCCATCCCCTCCCTGGCACACGTCAGTCCCAGCTGACCCCATGGATCCTGCCGGGCTTGGTGAGATGGTTCAAAATCTCGTTCTCACTCGTGCACAGAGCCTGGGCAGTCTGAGCATCCCAACCTCACTGCAGAGATGTGCCTCTGGGAGCTCAGCACCTCTGAGAGAGGGAGAGGGCTCTGCTCTTTTGCTGCTTTTCCTTTGTTGAGATAACATTAATTTTATTACAGAGCTGCAGGAATGGGCTTAACTCTGCCTGTCCCAGTGTGTGGGGTCTCAGGTGTCCCCCGGGCTCAGGTTGTCCCACCCGGGGTCTGGCTGAGAGATCAGCCAAGCCTTAATGTTGCTGCTCAGTAAAGATGATAGGTAGCTGTGGCTGGGCTCGTCCCACACGTCCCAGGCTCTCCCAGTGCCTGGGAAACAAACCCTTTGGGGCAGAGCAGCCCATGGCAGTACAGCTCCCACTGGTGGGATGTGGCACCGATGCCAAGCACGTGCTTCTCCTCAAACACATCGTGCCATTTTTAGGCACAGGCATAAATTATTTAAATGCCACGTGCTTCCAGTCAGAACGCACCTGAGACCTCAGGCGTCTGCCTCTTGTGATCAGTGTTAGACAGCAGTGGTTTGAAAACAGAGGGAAATCAAAGTGCTCATGGAGCAGCTGTCCCAGCCTGCCAGGAGAGCACATGGGAAAGGGCTGGGCCTCACTGTGCAGCAATGTTTGGGTACTGCCAGAGTGGCAGGATCCTCCCTGAGTCTGATTCTAAAGGAGCTGCAGCTGATTAATCGTGAGCTGGCTCCAAGTGAGCATTTGGTAACAGGAACTCAGAGGTGGGGAGCCCTTGCAGTGTAGTTTGCTGACATGGGGATGCAGTGGGCTGACTCTTTCTCTGCAGTTTCTTAGGCACCTTCTTTGTCCCCCAAAAGTGTTGTACATGAGTGTGCCCTTCAGTGCAGGGAACCCCTTTGGTTCTCCAGAGCCCTCAGACACCTCTGATTTCTCAGTTCCCATTCTCTCTTCTGAGGTGACACAATTCCACCCTCCTTGCTCCTGAGGATCCGCTCCTGGATCCCCCTGGCACAGGGCAGGGGCAGCCTGGGCAGGGAAGGGAGTTTGCAGCAGGAAGAAAATCCACCTGTGGTGGGTCCTGTGGCTTTTCCTGGCATCAGCATCGCTGCTGCCCAGCAGGATTTGTGCATTCACAGCAGAGTGGAGCCCCTGCCCTGCCCTCCTGCAGTGCCAGCCTGCCCCAGCTCCCTCCAGTCCTGGCTGCATTTCTCACTTAGCTGGAGTGATTTTTCCCCCGCTCCAAGTTTGCTGTTTTCCTGAAATGGTCTGAAATGTAATAGACCAAGACAATCATCAGGATGAAATATTTCCTACATGAAATATGCAGCAGCTATTCAGAAATGAAGATCAAGTGGAAGGAGGGCTGCCAGGCAAAGATTTAAAGGTGCTGACATGTTCCCGTGGGTTGTTTACTGAAATCATCTCTGAAGCCCCAGTTTTAGGGCTGCATTTCAAAAAAGGGCACAAAATACAATTTAGCAAGACCTTTAATAATTCAAGCTGCAGCGTGTTGAGCTTCTTGTTGCCCTTATGGGAACGATGCCTCATTTCAAAGGACCTTGACTCTCTGCTGGTAGTGCAGAAGGGGCACTGCCAGGGCTATTTTTGCACCAAGACACTGATTGGGTGTGAAACCTGTCTCTGGTGGCCGTGCCAGCAAAACCTGGGCAGGCAAAATGGAGCCATATGGCCTGATTTCCCTAAAGATGTGGATTCCAAGGAATTTGGGCGTGCTCTCTTGCTATAAAAGGGCAACTTGGCACCTGGCTCTATAAAAGAAAGGTGTAGTCCTGCTCTTGGCGCCAGGCTCTG
>NW_021940854.1:524188-530787 GCF_001715985.3 Manacus vitellinus
GGTTGAAGGCCCCGCGGAGCCGCCTGTCCCTGCAGGAGAGCACGTGCTGCTTCAGGGACGGGCCACGCTGGATCTCCTCCACGAAGGCTCGGTGGGGCGGGGGCATGTAGTTCCTCATCCTGTGCAGGAAGGCGGCTGCAAGACACCGGCAAAGGGTGGAATAAGTTGTAGGTATGTGGATTAAAGGCCCCAGAGAGAAGCCAGGCTGGAGCTCTGCTGCTGGCACGGTTTGACCACGGTGGTTGGTGGTGGTGCTGAGAGCCTGCACAGCTTCCTCTGCTCTGCCTCCAATTCAGTGAGAAAGAAAACCCATATTAGGTCAGTGCTCCATTAGGTTTGGTCTTAACTCTAAAAGACAGGTTTTAGCCCTGCTCTCAGCCCTTTGGTTTGGTTTATTTTGTTTTGGTTTTTTTTTGCTAGTAGAGTGGTTTTGCCAATTTCTGGTAAATATTTCTGTTGTGGGCTGGACCAACACAGAACTCTCTGAATGGATGGGGTAAATCACTGGCAGGATGCAGGCACGCTCTGCTCCCTCATCTCTGGGCCCATAGAGAAACTCAGTAAAAGGTTGACAGGCAAAAAGCAAAGTGTGTCCTTCTGGGAATTTATCACGGTGAGGAAGCACCCACCAGAGCCTCGTTTATAACCTAAGGAACTGGGCAGAGCCCAGAGATGGGCACGTGTGCTGCTGGCTGGCAGAGCTGGCACAGCCGCAGGAATCGCTCTGGCTCGTCTCTCCCCCTGCCCTTATTTGCCTGGGAGAAGGAAGGGTGTGTGGCTCACCGGTGTCCTGGCCGTGGCGGATCCCCAGCAGCTCGTCGAAGGCGTGCAGGACCGTGCTCTGAGCCGCGCTGCCCCCCGAGAACGCCAGGGGCTCCTCGGACACCCCCTCATAGACCAGCCCGGCCGGCATGGTGGGATTGTCCTTCCAGCTGGGCGGGAGACACGGGGTCAGGCAGTGCCCGGGGGGCAGCTGGGGACAGGCACTGTGAGAGGGGGCTCTGGGCTGGCAAGATGGAACAAAACCTTCCTGGCCCGGCCCCTCCTCACTCAGCGGTGCCAGCCCTCCTCACATGGGAGATAAACTCGGAAATCAAATGCTGTGCCAAGGTGCACCACGAGGCCGTGGGCGTAGGGAGGGAGGAATCCTTAATTTTCCTCTGCCAGGAGCTAGGGATTGTTCTCTGGGGTCCCCATGCCCTGGTGAGCACCCTGTGGCGTGGTGCTGGGACACCCTGCCCTGCCTGGCTGCACCTTCTGCTCCAGCTCGGGAAGGTTTATGTGAGCAGAGCTGCCCTGGGGAGGGAGGGGGCACTTGTCTGGGCAGTAGTGGCACAACAACAATTCCTTGAATGCCAGTGGCCATTCGGATAAGCAGCAGGTAGAGTCACCCAAATGCTTCTCTGAGTCCCTGAAGTTTGTACTTTGGATTTTCCTTTGTTCCTGTTACTCAAGGTTATGTCTCTAAAAGCATTTAAAGGATAAGTAGAGACTGGGTCAGGCTGCCTCTATTTATCTCCACAGATAACAAGGCCGGGATGGGATTTCCTCCCTCTGAAGCCAGGAGCTCCCCCCACACGCCCTGAACTCAGAGCCTGTCAGCCCCCACTGTGCAGGAATGGAGAAGTGCTCGCTCCCAAACAAAGAGAAGAGTTACGATTTCAGGGAAACAAAGTGCCTGGCACAAAAATATCTGTTGACCTCCTGCAGAATGCACCGTCCTGGGAGACTGCTCGGGCTGTTGGGCTGTGGGGACACAATTTGCACAAACTGCACAGAAAATAGATTCATTATCAAATACCAGAATATTTTTAGTTCTCCCAGGGTTGTATTTATAGTAACTTCTACTAGTGGGAAGTTCTTATAAGCAGAAGGGAATTTTAAAGGCATGTTTTTCCAGGCTGATGACCATCAAGACAAGGTCAGCTTGGATAAAAAAAAAATAAGAGGAACCTAATCAGGATGCACGGAGCCTTTTGACTTGGGAATGCTGAGACATGCTGGAGAGAAATAAAAATAGAACCCCCCTGAGCAGCCCGGGAGGGAGCGGCGGTGGAAGCTGCAGCCCCGCAGGGATGCTGAGGGATGGTGAACATGCCACGCTGGGCTCTCAGGGCTGGGATTCTGCCTTGCCCAAATGGCTTTTTCAGTATCTGGGGGAGATTTTCTTTTTTCCAATTGACAGAATTGTAACAGAGCAGCAGCAAGAGGCTTGTTAGGGATGTTTCCTTAACGTGCAGTGGGAAGAGCCTCCGCTCAGCTTCGCAGCCTTGTGTGCACAGCGTGGAAGTGAAGAGAAATTCCTCTTCTGCTGTCAAAACTGTTCGGCCAAGAGCAGGAATGATTCATTTGTGCACAATTCTGGCTGTTGGGGCACAGAGACCTTCTCGGGGCTGAGCTGAAGTGTGGGATGGAGAGTGGGTGGAGGGGGGCAGATCCAGCCCTCAGCCACAGTCTGTGCCCAGCAGATCCAGTGCCTGGGAACTCCCAAGGGACAGGATCATGACACCCTGAGGAGCATCACTGCCAGGCACAGGGCTGGTCCCCACCTCGCCCTGGGGGACCCCCTGTCCCACCTGGGCTGCCCCTTCCTGGCACATTCCCAGTTCCCCCCGGCCCTGGGAGCTGCCAGCATGGTGGGTCTGAAGGGGAACCCGCTGCACTTACCCAGAGAGAAAGATGCGGATCACAGTGTAGAACACTGTGGGATCCACGTGGTCTAGGAGGAAATCAGTGAGGTCAGAGCTGGCTGGCAGTCACACCAACACGTGTGATGAGCTGTGGTGTGTGCAGGGCTGTGCAGACACAGCCTGGCTGGGGCTGCTCTCACCGTGCATCCGCCTCAGTGCCTCCCTCATGGCCTCGATGGCCCCTGCCAGCTCCTCCAGGGCTCTCTGCAGGGTCTCCTCATCGTGCTGCAGGATGGCATGAAGGGCCCTGACGATTGCCTGTGAGAGAAGGGAGAACACCAAGTGACAGGGGGTGGGATGCCTGTGTACAGCGGCTCTGGACACTCACTGCCACCCATGCCAGCTCTGCTCATGCAGGGGACAAGGTCACCTCGTGGGTGCGCCTGTGGGCACTTTCCAGGTGAGCAAAAAGCCCCGGGACAGGGTGGTACCCACCTTGATGCCAGGCACAGCTGCCTTCTCAACCAGGAGGGTGACGAGGACGAAGCCCCGCAGGCTCTCTCCCCCGGGCAGGGTGATGATGGGGTCCAGGTTCCTGTACAGAGCAGCCAAGGAGAGAGATTGGTGGGGTTGTGGCTCAGGATTTCCCTGCACACCACGGGACCTGCTGAGCTCTTGGAACAAAACGCTCCCAGGCTGCAGAGCCTCTTATCTGCACCCCAGGCAGAGAGGAGCTGGCACAGAGCAAAGGGGGAGCTGGCCTGGTCTGGTTTGGAGGCACCCACCACCCTCCCCATGCCCTTCCCATGGCCCATGGGTGCTGAACCTGCATGGACAGAGCAGCCCATGCTCCACTGCAGTCACTTCACTGTCATCTCAGTGGCATTTGTGAGACAAACCCTGGTGTTGCTGTGTGTGCACATCGAGAGAGGCTCAGCCTAAGCAGAACCCCGCAGTGCTGGAGAGCTGAGCCCATCCAAACAAAACCAACACCGTGAGAAAATAAATGAGCATCTTAACTACTTACTCGATTTCCAGAGGCCTGAAGGCGTTTCAGTTGTGGCCAACAAATGCACGAGAAAATGCAGGAGAGAGAGAGAGGAGCATTATAAATTGTTCTGGTGACGGGCTGTGCTCTGCAGGGAATGGAGGAGTTGTCCCCAGGGGCTGCTCCCACAGGCACCCACGTCCCCACAGGGTTCCTGTGTCCGCCCGTGAGGAGCCACCCCAGCGATGGTGGGGGGCTCAGGGGGGTTTGGCAGAACAGGAGCAGTTTGGGAACCGTCTGTCCCCAGCACCTGCTCGTTGCTGCTGCCCGAGCGCGGGAGGAGCCGCGCTTCGTCCGCCGGCGTTTGCCCGTTTACCCGTTGGGGTCCTTCCTCCTCCAGTTGGCCAACACAAAGTCTGCGTGGCTGAGGATGGGCGGGAGGCCCAGGGCCTCGGAGACCTCCCAGTAGGGGACGGCGAGGTTTCGGGGCAGGACCTGGACGGCACAAAGCACGGGGGAAGATGGGGACGCTGCCAGGCTGCTGAACAGTGCCCGAGTGTGGGCACCAGCCGGGCAGGAGGGGTCACGCTCCTGCTGCAGCTGCAGGAAAGGGGCTTTGCTCCCGTGGGATGAGTTCCATGGGAGCAGCAACAGTCCCCAGACCCCAAGGAGCAGGTGAACCTGCTCTGCGTTGCCATTACCTGCACGGTGCCCTCCTCGCCCTCCTGCCAGACGTAGCCCATGGTGATGAAGCTGAGCACCAGGTGTGCCAAGTGCAGCTCCTCACGTCCTCGGAGGTGCCGGGCGCTCAGCTGCGGCATCTGCCAGGGAAATCCTTGGGAGCAAAGGGCAAAGCCGGCAGTGCCAAGGGCCCCCGCGGTGGGGTCTGTCCTGCCAACCGGGGTGAACCCTCCTAAGTGCCTCTCTCTACCTTCAAGCCTCCCTTCCCACCCACCCTGCAGGATTTGCTCCTGTTCCACTTCTGCTGGTTTGTGAGCAGGGACAGTAATCCATGGGATTTTCCTCAAAAAGGTGCCCCTCTTCCTGGTGCTGGGATGCCTGTGGGAGCAGCTGATCCCTGTGTGCCAGAGGGGTCCTTGGCGGGCAGCATGGCTGAGATGAGACACAGCTCTTGTGACATCTAGAGGGCCCCTGCTCGCCCTGCTCCAGCCCTCACTGGCTGCTGCCTCCCGGCTCTGCTTCTGTGCCGATGTGAAGGCTTTGCTGTCGCCTGGTGTCAGCCCTGGCTCAGGACACGGCCGTGCTGCTGAGTTGCTTTCCCCCGCGTTTTGCAGATGCTGCCGTGTCAGACCGAGGTTTGAGAGAGCTCCAGAGGCAGGGAGGAGAACACGGTACCTGGTGAACGCGGGAGCGGAGCCGGTGGCTGGCGATCAGCTGGGGCAGCTCGTGGGCCACCTCCATCCAGGGGCTGTAGGGCTCTGGCAGTTCTGTCTTGGTGGAGAGAGGCAGAGGGGGGGCTGTGAATGTGCCCAGGCTCCCAGCGCCCACCCAGCCTCCTGCAGAGTGACTGCTCTTCTCATGCTCCCCAAAATCCCACAGAGCCAAGGCAGCGTGTAAATGGCAAAGCTCATTCTCCTCTCCCCCCTGCCACTTGCTGCAGCCACTTCATCATTTGAGAGTGAGGGGTTTGTCCTATGAAACTGCCTGTGCCAAAACAGCCCCTGCCTTCCTCACTGCTCTTTGTAAGCCGAATCAACCTCCCCCTCCAGAAAGCTGCTCACAACCCCTCTCTTTTCCTCTCTGTAGCATGCAGATGGGGGGCACAGCCAGCTCCTACCAGCGGGTCGGGAAGCAGGAAGCCAAACTCCTCGGAGACCTGGAACCTGGTCAGTGCCAGGGGCAGCGAGGGCTCCTCGGTGCCATCACCAGCCTCCATCGCCGGGCGCTGGCCGTGGGCTCGGGGTGTGCTGTGGCCTGGCTGCCCTGGCAGGATGTGCTGAGCCAGCGCCGCCTGTCCTGCAGCAGGAATGTACCTTGTCTTGGGGGGAGCCAGGCCCGGCCACCCAATGGCTGGAGGGTCTGAGCAAACACGGGTAAAGGTTGCAGATAAGGCTTTGTCATGGAGCAAACACTGATCTCTGTTCCCATGGAGAAGGCTTGGGGGACCTCCCTCACCCTGGGTAAGGGGTGTTTGTCATGGAGCAAACACTGATCTCTGTTCCCATGGAGAAGGTTTGGGGGACCTCCCTCACCCTGGGTAAGGGTTGTCATCAGCTTCCCCCCTGGACCACCCCGAGGGGCTGCCAGGCTCCCATGGGATGCTGCATCGAGGGGGCCTGGGGTGGCAGCTCAGGGACACTGTCCCTGCAGGTGGGGTTCTCCAGGATCCTGGCAATGCCAAACTAGTGTGCCATGGGCTGCTGGCCTAATGGTGACACGCAGGAGCCAACCTCCTTGCCCGGGGCTGATCTGTGCTGAGAGGCTCCTGCTGCCCTCTGGCTGGAGATGGATGAAATGGGGCTGAAAGGGACTGAACAAGGCTGGGACCCCACACCCACCCTGCACTCTTCCTGCTCCTCTGACAAAAGGCACAAACTGTGTAAGCATAAAACCATGGGGCACCAGCCACAGCACCGGCTCTGCCCAACGCCTTTAATCAGTGCCCGTGGTGCTGCTCCAGCTCCAGTGCTGGGCCCACGTCTGCCTTCAGTTCTGGGTCCAGCTCCAGGTCTGTCTGCAGCTCCGGGTCCAGCTCCAGGTCTGCCTTCAGCTCCGGGTCCAGCTCCAGGTCTGTCTGCAGCTCCGGGTCCAGCTCTGCATCTGGCTCCAGGTTCAGCTCCGGGTCTGGCTCCAGCTCCCTGTCCATGTCCTGGCTGGCACTGTGGGGAGATCTGGAGAGGTGCCTCAGCCCTGACTTGACTCAGGGTGGCCTCAGTCTACCAGGGCCACCTCAGTCCAGAGATGACCTCAGCCCTGGGGAATATGCTYGTGCCTCACCTGAGAATCACCCCGTACATCCC
>NW_021940854.1:534547-537892 GCF_001715985.3 Manacus vitellinus
TCCCACCCAGCCCCATCCCTGCTGCCCGTGGGCGAGCTCGGGGTTCTCGGGCTGGCTGGGGACGGGCAGGGGCAGGTGGGACTGTACCAGGGCCACTGCAGCAGCAGCATCTCTCTGACAAGCCTTTCCCAGAGCCGCTGTGCCCACGGGCGCTCCTTGGTCCCTGTACCTGGAACAGAGGGGAGTGCACTGGTCACCCAGCCCAGGACACCCCGTGGCCATGGGTCAGTGGGTCTGTACAGCCACAGTCCCCTCCAGTGGCCCCAATGGTTCTGCTGTCCCTGGGGGAGCTGGGATGGGCTCCAGTGCCAGTGTTCAGTGTCAGAGCCTGTAGAGCCTCTCCTCAGCCAGGGTAGGTGGGATGGGATGGGATGGGGTGGGATGGGATGGCACCACCGTGGCTGCTGCACTGCCACAGAAGGGCTGGTTAGAAGGAATGCCTTGGAAGAAACGCTTCCAGAATACTAAGAAATTAGGAATTGTGTAAGAAATATGGCTTTTTAAAAAAGCATTTGTCATGGGACTCTTCATAGTTCAACCTACACTGGTCTGAGTGATCTCTACTATGTAACCTTTACTGCTAAGGAACCCTTATCTTACCCTAAGAGAAAAGCGATATCATGTGCCTGCAGTGCCAGGGTCAACTGTTTCCACTGTAAAAATCTCTGCAGAAGGTCATCTGTGTCCCCTGCTGTCGGTATTTTATCTCCCTCTGCCCACAGCTCCAGGGAGGACAGCACAATGGTGACGTTAAGGGGACTAAACATCTGAAAGCAGAAAGGAAACACCTTCTCACACACCTTCCCTTTTGAGCTCTGCACACAGACACATGGGAAAAGCCAATTGCTGCTCCCAGTCCCTCAATGACATCTGTAGCCAAAAAGAATGAACCCACCTAAAAAATGGAGAAATATAGCAAGAGGCCTGAGCCAAAGCCCAATAACTTCATAGGAAGGCCTTAGGGATTTACATGAACCATAATGGCACCAGTGGAGTGAAGAAAAGGACTGGAAGTTGCTTATAAGTACCTGAGAGGAAGCAGGTTAATTGGATCAGTGAGAACAGGGATCTGCTGCATGGGGAGGGGAGCAATGCTGGGTTTTGGCAAACTGCCTGTGTTCTGTCCATCTGTAGGAGACACGGCCACTGCATGGGGAAGGATGCTCTTTTGCAGCAGACTGACACCCAGAGGAAAAACCTTCTTGGGAAAGCTGGAATTTTTTACATAACCTCCTCCTAAACCCAAAAGCAGCTAGGAGAGAGGTGACCACTACCAACATCACCCCTGCAGTACAAATCAGACTTTAAAACTCACATTGTTGACTAAATTGAAAGCCTGGATTATCTTCTGTGTGACAGCATTCGGGTCTGACCCCATGTAGTTGTACTGAAAAACAACCCAAGAGGATGTAAGTACAGAACAATATCAGAACACTGAGATGATTCCCAGCACCCAGCCACGGAGATGTGAGCTACAAATTTGCACTCCTCCTTTCCTTCAAAATCCACAGGACATGTAATTTTTCGAAAGGGAAAACAAATCCCTGTACAAGCTGGGAGATGGCACCATTTCCCTGCTCACAGAAGTCAGGCAGAGGCAAGGAGAGTGTCTGGTACAGACTCACCAAAGCGCTGTCCAAAACCACGTACACTGTGAGGTATTTGGGAGATCGTGCTGCGGCCCAGAGGAGCTGGAAGAGAAAATGGGCTCCAATGTACTCCAGTGGACAGATCCCTGTGTTCTCTGGCCCCTCACCACTGCCCTTGGCTGTGCTGCTCAAGCCTCCCTTCAAAGCTTGTGGCCAAGTGTCTGGTCAAAGCTTCCTGTGGGATCAGGCTGCTCCTCAGGGACAGGACAACAGCAGCACTGCAAGAGCAGGTACCACTCACCTTGTCACCCCTGTGGGCCTTGGCTGAGGTCTCCTCTGCCACCAGCCCGCCCAGCTCTCTCCCAGGGGGGCTGTGGGGCAGGAGGGAACCTGCCGTGTCCTCCTCGCCCACTCGATACACGAGGTGCTCAAACTCGGGGGAATCGTCCAGGGGCTCGATCCCGTAGCTGACGTTCTCAAACTGCAGCAAGCCCCTGCCAAGGCAGTGGCACTGGCCATTTACTCCTGGCACTGCCTCCAGGCCATCCCTGGGCTCCCCACAGCAAAGCCTGGCAGCACCCAGGGGCAGGGCAGCACAGGGACGTTGTGGTACATTACCTGAGCCCCGAGCAGGTGCTGAGGGTCACTGCCGAGCTGGGGAAGCCATCGATGTACCCCCAGTAGTGGCAGCCTCCCTACAGCATGACAGAGGACAGGGAGCCCCTTCTGTGCCTGGGAAGGTGATTCTCACCCAGACAGCTGGACTGGTTGCACCAGGCAGAGATCTGTGCCACGACACTTAGGGTACAAATGCCCCAAAGCAAGGCAGGTTACCTCCATCTGGGCTGAATCAGGGGGCAAAGAGCCCTCCTCGTCCGACACGTAAATCTGGAAATCGTCAGATAAAAAGGCACTACAAGAGAAAGGTGCAAAGTGAAGCACTTACAACAACATCCATCACCCTTCTCGAGCTTCTCGCAGGTCCTGCAGCCACCAGGGAATGGGGTAGTGACTGTCAGCAGGGGCAGCATCAGGGCCAACTCACTGCTGCTGCAGGTGGATGGTGTAGGGCCTCCCCTCGATCCTCAGGACGTAGGACACTGTGTCCTTGTGCGTGCAGAAAAGTAGAGAACGGGAGAATTAGGAACAGGGAGTTGGACCAGCACCATCCGAGGCCCCCTACGAACACCAGGGATGAGCACAGAGTGGGTGATGTGCTGGCAGCTCTGCTGTGGTGACACCATTACAGCTGCCAGCACATCTGCACCCCCCTGGCTCTCCTCTGCAGCTGAAGACCTCACTCCCCCACCTTCCCCCCATCTCCCCCTCTCTCCCTCCCCAGCACCGTGCCTGCTGCAGCCGCGTCACTCCGGTCACGTTTGCCGGGAGCCGCTGTGGGATCGTGATCTGGGATGGAACCTGCCAGCCCAGAGGGGACAGAGACCCCCACGGCTGAGCCCAGAGCCGGGGGGTGGAGGGCACGGGGGGGCCCTGCCCAGCCTCATGCAGCAGCTCCAGGAGCAGCAGGAGCAGCAGTGGTGACATCGCACAAAGTGGCCCCATCGCGGGCCAGTAACAGCCCCACTGGTAACAGCCCCACAGCAACTGCCCCCAGGTAACGGCCCCACCGGTCACGGCCCCTCCCTCCCCTAAAGCAGAGGCTGAGGCAGAGCCTTGTACAAAACTGGCATCTTTATTGCTCGTTGGGTCCGTACAAAGGGGGTGGGAACAGCCCTTTGGCCAGAGCTGTGGAGGC
>NW_021940854.1:538083-570703 GCF_001715985.3 Manacus vitellinus
CCGCGGCCGTCCCAGCGTGCAGGCCGGGAGTACAAAAACCCTTTGTCTGGTAAAGGCACCATTTTCAGCACAGTTTAGTTCAGACACACAGCATCACACACAGAGAAGTACATCCCTCTGGATGACTTCATTCCCTGGATCCCCTCCTCCGTCCCACCCTCCCACTGGGGCTGGAGATGGGCCACATCCAGCTGCAGAGCAGACAGACAGACAGACAGCCAGCCAAGGGGGAGCAGGACACAGCAACATTACAAAGAGATTGATTATCTTAGAACAAACAGGAGACCCCCACCAGTACAGTTGGTGAAATTCTAGGTGACATTTTACAGATTTTAATAGTGTTATAAATCTTAGTCTAAGTTTATGGGAAACCACAGGAGTTCAAGTATTTTATTACTGCACACACTATATATATATATATTTATATATGTATATACAGAGGAAAACATGATTTTTTTTGGCAATATTGGGGGGATTTTACAGATTGAGCTGTGCTTGTGGCGAGCACAGAGTGAGACAGCCCAGCATTCTCTTCAGCACTTTTAGCAAGTTGTGCAATAGATTCCTATTTGTGACCACAACATCCAGCTTCTACCCACGGCTCCATAGGATCAGGATGCACAGCTCCTTCTCCTCTCCTAGCACACTGGATGCTGAGCAACTCTGCTCAGGAGGAGTTCCAAACTCGCAGTCTAGTCTGACACAAGGTGGCCTGAAAGCATCCTGACTGACACTACAAAGGTTTGGGGATTAAAAGAGGGGGTGCATCAGTCACCAGGTTTCCATTTGAAGTGCACAGAGAAGCTCCAGTGGTCCAGGTAGAGACTCTTCCTGCTTCCTAGTGTCCTGCAGGAACTGCTGCTCTGTCTTTAGACCTGAATTAAAACCTATCAGCACCCCATTTTTTAAAACCAGAATATGGCCGTGTCTTCTCGTACCTTTATCTTCACTGCCCATCCGTGTATTAGTGGGAATTAGTATAGGAGTCTCATTTAGCCAATCTCTAATTAAAAAGCATTAAACTCAGTGCTCCTATAGCACAGCTTAGTGTCAGTCAGCATGGAATTAAGAATTTAAGTGCATCATTATGCATCTATAAACATATATACATGCACAGACATGTTTAAAATATATCTCTCTTCCTCTGAAAAAGTCCACTGAGACCTCATTCCACTTGTGCCATCAAGGTGTACCCAGGAAACACTTTCTAGTCCATGCAGAGTAACCGTAAATTAACTGACCAGATCTTGCTTTGCAGGTGGGTTACTCCGACTCCTCACTGCACAGTCAGAGAGATGACAATGAACCAGACAATTTCCTTACCAGGGCTCAGGGCAGGAATGGGGAACCCAAAGCGACGCCCCCGTGCCGGATTTCGGGACCATTTCCCTACAGGCGGCCGCGCTCCCGCTGCCAGCCCGGCTGCAGAGCGAGGAACAGGCCGGGGGGTCAGTCCTGGAGCTTTGGTCGAGGTATTTATGAGTGTAGAGTCCTACATTCCTGGTTTGGATCTCCGGCTGGCCCTGCCCCGGCAGCGATGCCAGAGGGGGGCCGCGATTCCAACGGGTCAGCCCACGGGGAGGCCCCAGGGGAGCCACGAGTTATTTGGGAGGCAAAGGTGCCGGTCGAGAAGGGTAATACTGTCCCTGAGGTAAACATTTCTGCTGTGGCAGCCCCTGAGGTACAACCTTCTGCTGCGGGGGTGGGGGCCTGCGAGAGGACAGAGGAGCTGCCATCAGTCAGGGGGGCTGCACCCACCACCCACAGCCCCCAGCCACCCAGCAGGAGAGCCCCCGGCCACCACACCACTGCTCCCGGTCCTGGCCTCCGTGCCAGGACTCCCTTGGAACACACCACGGGCTCAGGCTCTGCCTTCCGCTGCCTCACACCCTCAGGGCCCCCCAGTTTGTTAAAATTCACCTTTTCTCCCCAAATCATTTAAAGAGCCCCCCCTCAAGTGCCCCACCAACATAAGCTACATTTAGGAGCTCCCACTCAGTACCCAACACTCCCCAGGCCCATGTGTGTCATGGCACAGCATTACAGCTCACGAGCACAGTTTGGAAGGAAGATGAAAAATAGAGGAAAACTTCCTGTTCAAAGCGATGAGAAATGATCCTGCACTTGGCCATAACGTTCACAAATCAGCAAAGTGACAGATTTTGGAGTAATTTCTTTTTAAACTGCCTGTTTTGAGAGGCCTTCCATCCACCTGCCAGCAGGGTAAAGGTGGCCCCCCAGCAGGGCTGAGCCCCCTCATCACCAGGCAGGATGAAGGCAGCGGGTGATGGCCCAGCAGCTTGGGGTGAAGGGAAGGAGAAACTTCTCCCGGGGAGAAGTCAGCCCTGCCTGCACACCCCACATGATGGAACACCCCAGTGCTCCCAGGGATGGAGGGCCAGGGGGATAAACCCCTTCAGTGCCAGCAGGAATCTGCAGTAACTCCACTGACCTGCTGGGCAGCCTCGGCGGCTGCGGGTACTGCGGAGGGGGGTAGTAGGGCTGGTGGAAAGCCTGCTGAGGGTGCTGGTTAACTGGGTAAGCTGGGACAGGAAAGGTGTTTGGATCCATATCCTGCGAAGAAAACACAACAGGAACGTTCACAAATGGCACGCAGGGAGTTGAAATATTTGTGTCATTGGTTAAGTGACACTCAAGACCACTGATCAGGAAATAAGTATATTCCCTCTGCTTCTCAGCAAAGAGAAAACACCACTTCCAGAAATGGAGAAGTAACTTCGAGGCTTTTATTAGGGAAAAAATGATCTGTCAGTTGAGAGTAAGAAGTAATGGAAAGGAGATGATTCCTACCGTGGGAACAGCTCTTGGGGCATAAGGGGTGCCGTGGGAGAAGCCTCTGTGCTGGTAGTCCCTGGGTTCGGTGTCTGGCCGAGGAGGAGGTGACTGAAGTGACCTGAAATCCGTGGATAGGGACTGTGTGAGCACATAACAGTGACTGTGCAGGCCATGAACCCTGGCAGCTGGATTTATATTGTCTTATTACACGCCGAATGTCAGGAAGATAATATTTACCACAAATCTAGTAAAGCAACAACCCTTCTTCTGTTTAGGACTCTGAGAGCTTCCCTTTGCCACTTTACGCCAAGATGGGATCCAAAAATATAGACCCCCATCTCCAGTGCATGACAACAAACGTAATGCTAAAGAGAAAATTCTTTGCTCTCTTGATTTAGGGTGAATTTGTCTTTTCTGTCATTGCCAGGGGCAGGCTACACGTGTCACTGGATGCAGGGGCCTTTGCCTGACATCCTGGGACTGGGATATGCCTCCACACCTTGGCATTGGGTTGTATAAACAACATCCACAGGGTGTTCAAAGGGCAGAGAAGGAAGGAAGGAGAAGGCACTCACGAATGGCAGCGGGACATCAACCTCCTGAAGCATCTCTTCAGCCTGTCCCTCCTCACAAAGGCCAGAGCAGCAGCTACCAGGAGTGGGAGCACCAGGAAGAAGAACACCAGCAGGCCATTCCTCAGAGAGGTGTCCTTGTCTGAGGGCACAAAACCATGGGGAAGAAATGAGTCTAATGTGGTGTCACCACCAGCACCTGACTCACAGCAGCAGTGAATTGGTTCTACAACAATTTTCCATTTTATTACAGAAGAAAAACAAAAGAACCCAGTAAGACTGCAAGATAAATGCCCAAAGAGATTCTTTTCTGTTTATCTTTTCACAGGGATTGTCTGGTCAAAGATGAAAGAGCCATATGTGCCATGACACCCTGGGCTACAGCAGCATATTGAATTAGGAGATCAATCCTCATTTTTCATTACTGTGAAGATGTTATGAGAGAGGAAAACAGAGCTTCTGCTCTTTGGTCTGATCCTAAATCTTCCTCTTCTCCAACCACTGTTTGCTGTAGGCAAAGAACTCGGGTTCTTAACAATCTCTACCTTTTCATATGCAACAATTTCTCTCCTGCAGACTGTACTAAAACAGCCTTTCCCTTTTTTGCCTGATGATTTGAGGGATCTGCCCATGCTCACTGTGATTATCCACTCTCTTATTGTATCAGTGTCTAGCTTTCCCCTAACCCACATCATCTCACGAAAAACAGTCTTCAAGATCATTCTTGCAGCTCACAGAAGCTATTAAAACAGTCCCATCTTTATACAGTCCACGTGGACACAGCACAAGTTTTCTCCAAACTAAAAATTGGCTTTGGCTTCCTAATTCATCTTCAAACCCTCTGCGAGCAAAGTAAGCTTTCCTGCTCTGTCAGTTTGCTTTCTCACATGCAAGAATCGTGGTCCCCTTCACTGGGGCTTCCCTTCCCAGCCTGGGTACGGAGAAGCCCAAGGTGGCAGAAATCACCTGAACTAAACCAACCCAGATCCTCACACATTCCAGCCCAGCATCCCAAGGGAGAGAACTGCAACACCTGCAGCCCAAAACCTCCACTAGGATTGTTCACAGGTGAAACCCAGTGCAGAGCCATCCACCAAACCTTCCCCACGTGTGTGGGTGCCCAGCCCAGCCCCAGAGCCCTCACACCACTTGCCATTGTAGGGAGGGCCACTGTCCACGCTCCCTCCATAGCCTTTGGTGTCACAGAAAGGGGGGGCCCAGCCTGCTTCACAGTGGCAGTTCCTGTTGTTGTTGCACACCTGTATTCCAAAACACAAACACCACAGCTCAGTAACTTCCATTTCCATGCATTTGGAGCAGCTGTGCAGCAGCCACAGCCTGTTCTGTCCTGTTCTGCTCAGCCAGGAGAACTTCACCCAGTAACTCCTATGTCAGCTCCAAACTCTTGGCCAGGCATCCCAAGGTTTCACATGACTGAGCACGCACAGCACTGTTCAGGAAAAGCTTCCAAGGATTAGCTATCCCAAAGCTTACACACCATGGCTTTTGCTTGCCTCTTTTTTTTTTTTCTTTTTTTTTTTTTTTTGAGATGCAGAGTCAAATTTCATTAGTAATACTGGATTTGGGAATTCTTGCCTGGCAAAGAGTTTCGTTGAAGATTTTTTTGACACTGTTACAGGCTCTCTGGCCTAGAGACATTTTATAGAGAGTGTTACAGTTCACACAAGACAGAAAAATAAAAAGTTACTAATCACCATTTAAAAACTTGCTGCCCCTCCTGCCCTGCTTACCCCGTGCCCGTGGCACTGCTTCTCCACATCACAGTCGTAGTTCAGGACAGAGGCACTCACACACTGGAAGTGCCTGCAGATCTGGGGAACAGAGATGCACAGAGATGAGGGAAGATGCCATTTCAGTGCCCCCCTGCCTGCCCAGCTCCCTGCTCCCAGCCTGGGGCTCTGCAGCCACACAGTGCTCACTGCCACAAAGCCTCTCACACTCTCGCTGATAAACCCCAACTCTGCAGAAACTCTGTCCCACAAAAGGCCTCTCAGCATGGGGCCTGAGCTGGCACTAGAGCCTTTTGTCTCTAGTCTGAATGTAAAGGAACAGCAATTAAATTGTGCCCAGTAAGGACATGTGGAATGCACATTCCTCTGCTTGGGCTAAGCCTCTGTGCTCTTTAGTTTAGTTGGATTTTAATTGAAAGCTGTCTTCAAGGCATTTGTGTGGGCCTGGCTCTTCCTGCTCATTGACAGAGCAAAGATTTTGGCTCTCAACAAACTCAATTTCTTTCGCTTCACCTACAAGTGAAAGGCTCATTAAGTGTTTGATGCACATGCAGTGCAGTCCTGGGCAGTGGGGGGAATCAATGGACTCGTTGAGTTTTAAATTAACTGCAGGCATCAAAAAATAATGCTCATAAATATGCACCAAACAATGCAGCTGAAAATTTTATTCCCGTGAACATCCCGAATTATTACATTAGGATATCACTTTTTAATTGTTAATTACCTTTCCATTACCACACTTGGTGCCTTCATTCACCATTCCTGGGTCTGGGACATCAGAGCCCAGCTGGAAATCCACCCCCCAGCACATGGTGTCTGTGTCTCTGCTGAGGGGAGTTTGGATAATGGCAGGCTTGATTCCAAACACAGGCATGGCTTTCACATTTTCACACTGCAGCTTCCCACACATGGCATTCCTACAACAGCAACACAGGAACACTGTAGTGACACTTCAATTCACTCTGAGAACAAGACTACCACACGTTTGATTTGATTTTTTCTTTGTACTTGAAGACACTACCTGAAAATAAACTTGAGGCAACTCAACAAATAAAACTGAACTGGGCCTCATTTCAGTGCTGCAAGAGCACCCTTCTTTCTGTAAGCTGTTGGGATCTTTACATTAAGGAAAACATGCTGATTTACTGCTCCTTTGCCCACATGTGAGCCCCCAGGACAAGCACAATCCATGATGGGAGATGTGGAACACGCTCTCCTCGCCACAGCCCCACATCCCTCCTGGGTGCACCCGCTGCAACACCCCAAAGGGACACCACAGCACCCAAACACAGGTTCCCAATGATGCATTTCAGAACTTCCCAATGCACTGGGCTCAACTCACCAGCTGGAACATTTCTTGTAGTCATGGCCATGGAAACCACAGTTGCCAAATCTGTCCCCCTTGGAATTCACTTCATTAAAGCAAATGTTTGGGGCTGCTTTGGCTTCTGCAAACAACAGCCCATCCCCAGAGGGAGAAGACACATTACCCAGGGACAGAAACATCTCACACCATGTCTCCCATACCCAAAGCAACTACCCTGCTTCCCCGAGTATTCACCATGCAGCAGGGAGCTTAGGAACCACGAGGAGGTGACAGTGGCTCCAAGTTTACAATTACAAGCTCCAAGTTTAAAAAGAGAGAAAAAACCAGTTGCTCAACACTGAGTCAGTTCTACCACTTAATATTTCTTCATGGCTTCATTGCAGCCCCACAGAGCAGAAACCCCACTGCACCAGGAACGATCAACGACTGCACTTTAAATAAAACTCAGTGCATTCTTCAGTTACACCTCCTAGAGAGGCTGGAACAGCGTGCTCTGCCTTACTCGAGCCGAAGATGTCCTGGCACTGGGCGTCGTGGTGCTGGCACACCCCGTTGTAGCAGTAGGCCTCCTGGTTGTGGCAGGGGTGCCCGTTCTGCACGGTGAAGTCGGGCTGGCAGAACTGGGACGTGCCATTGCAGTACTCGGGCAGGTCACACTCGTTGTTGCTCGCCCGGCACTCGGTTCCTCCAGGAAGGAGCTGAGGGGAGAAGGGAGGGGAAACTGCATCAGGAAACGGGAACCTCACGGCAGAGACAGACACTGCAGCCGACCCACGGCACGCCCCACATGGGGGGCTGAGCTGCAGCCCTGGACTCACAGGACACCTCCCTCTCACAGATGCACTGGCTGAGCCAATACCCTTCTTTCCTCAACTTCCAAACAACAGGCTGGAGTCTCCTACCTGGCAGTTTTTGCAGCAGTCACCGTAAGCACATTCAGCACCTGATCGGAGCCTGCAAGTTCCTGGCTCGCAGCACGGGTCACTCTCACATTCCTGAGTACAGAAATACTGTGAGTGTCACAAAACTGTCCCCCCTGAGCAAGGGGCACAAGGCTGCCCTAGCAATGCCCAGCTCCGAACCTTTGGTGAGCCACAGTCACAGTCCTCCCCAGCATCCACCAGCCTGTTCCCGCAGTACGGGATGCTGTAGGTCTCGTCGGGCCTCGGAACGTTGAGCAGGCAGCTCCCACCCTTGTTGAGTGTCAGCTTCTCAAAGTCTTCTGCACTGCAGCTGCTGAAGTTCCTCGATCCCCTGCAACAGAGAGCACGAGCTGAGCTTTACTCTGAGAAAACCCATGAGCATCCCCTCTGTCTGCAGAACATGGGTGGTGTTTGCTCTCCCCATGAGCTACAAGTGTGACACTGCTCTCTGAAAGGGGAATTTGAAGACAAAAGTAATCCACAACAGTGAAGTACATGGATGGGGTGTTTTGACCCTCCTTTGCCTTCCCTGGGTGAGCTACTCACGATGCTCCAGAGCTCATGATGCAGCTGCTGGCCCCGCAGTGACAGCCCCGCTGGTCATCGTGGTTCATGCCCAGGTTATGGCCAAGCTCGTGAGCCATGATGGATGCAAACAGCTGGATACTGATCCTTCCAAACTGCACAGGAGTGAAACAGAAGGCAATCAGAAGAGAACTTATACTGACACAGTCAGTGTTTACATATGTGCCAAAGAGACACTTCTGCTGTTCTGCCTCTACATTATCAGGACTCTCAGATCAACAGTGCCGGGTTTCCAATCAAGTGCATGGAATTTGCTTAGTAATAAGAGCCTTCAGAGAAATCTCTTTGGGACACTACCCAACAACCTCTGCTTTCTGGAGCAGCTGCAACGTTAACACAAAACCCAGAATTCTCCACACCAGCCCTGATCTCCTGAAACGTGCAAATTCCAGCACTTCTGTCACTAGTCCAAGGAAACCAGACTGCTGGGATTGCCAGTTATCCAAGACCAGCAGCTCAGTTCATTAAGGCTCTGCAATTCCACATAAAACAGGCAGTGAACTGGCACTGCTCAGGGAGGTCATGGCTGCAGGTTAGACAGCACAGGACAGATTTGAGAACACCCACAGCTCCCACACACTTCCAAGTCAGGAGTGATTAAAATATCACAGAGAAATCCTGTCCCTTTTGCATGAGTGCTGCACACTGAGCAGAGAAGTTGTGATCCAGATATCCTAGAAGTGTCAGAAATGGTTGAGGACAATATAAAAGCCCCCAGTAAGCCACTTCAGCTTGGTTATGAAAGATTCTGCACTTCCAGGAAGACTTCTGGAGTGCAAAACTCCCATCTTGATCACATTCAGAGATCACTAAAGAAATCTCACCACGTTAATGCCTCCTGCATGGCTCTTGGAGCACACTGTTCCCACGTAGGCCATTCCAGCTGTGCCACCAAACCCCTTCTTCCTGTGGTCATGGAGAGAAAGGAAAGGCCATCACCTGACTGTTCAGACACTCACAGCCCATCAGCACACTGCTCCTGCCTGTGGGGCACAAATCCTGCTGCTCCAGCTTTCCAGGGCTGACACAGGAGCACTGCCAGGAGTGCTGCTACTGACTGCAGCCATGAACATACCAGTTCAGCTTTAGCTTTCTGTTCAAAGATTCCTTTATTCTGTTAACTTAAGTGTTTGCAGGAAGTCAGCCTCTTCCACATCTCCCCTGCACATAAAAAGCTAAATGATCCACCCTTAAAATCACTTGGTTTAATTTGTTGTCAGCTGCCTTTCTGCTCTGGCCAGCTCCATGGATTTCTCCCTCTGCCAACTTCCTTCTCATTACTCTCTCACTTTGTTCTCGAAGCTGAAGTGCCACAGCACACTTGTACCACATTTTACTTCATAGAGAACAACTTCTAAAATTAGCATTTTCTCAGCCATTTTCCCTATCACCTGCATGCTGCTGTTCTGCCTTGGAGGGGAGGAGGTTCCCAGCTCCCAGAGGAAGGAAAGGGCAGTCTGGGCTGTGCTCCTGCCTCTGCCCTTTCCCTGCTTTGGGCAGTGACTTCCCAAGGTCTGTGCTATCTGCAGGAGTAGGAAGTGCACTGGGGCACACGTCCTGGAACAGGGCAGAGAACAGCTCAGGAAGCTCTGGGCTTGCTTAAGGCAGCAGGGACAGACAGATTAACATCCTGTGCCAAATTCAAACCACGTCACCAGCTTCTGGTGACTGCACCAACTGCAGAAACAACTTTTTCCCTGTTAAAATGCAATGCTCTGCACCACGTTTGTGCTCATTTTCAAGCTGAAAAGGCCCTGGATCACAAGCCCAATCTGTTACAAAGTGACAAAGGATTATCTGAACAGAAATACAACACAGAACATGTGGGACAAAAAAAACCTGTGTTGTTTATCAACACACCTGTCAGAGGGCACCGAAATCAAAGAGCACAGAAACCTTCTCAAAAACGCTTCACTTCACTTGGAATGTTTCCACAAGACACGAACCACTGCAGGCTGCCCAGCAGCTCCTCTTGGCACTACAGCTGGGCTGAGCAGGCAGGAGCAGAAGGAGTTTCCTGGCCTGCCAGGGGAGGGTTGGTACTCACAGCACTAACTGGGCGCTGTCGTGTCTCCGCCGCACCACGAGGTTCTTCTCTCGCCACTGCACGAAGTTCCAGAGCACATCCCCAGCCCCCCCGTCCATGCTGATCATGTTTTCGTACTTCCAGATCTCCAGCCCGACCAGCACGATGCGGATGTTCAGCATGATGTACATCTGGGGGAGGAAATAAAGAGGAGAAGTGTTTATTAACGCCTTCAGATAAAAACAAGTGGCTCGGTGCTATAGATCTTATTGCAAGTATCCACCTTTTTCTGTGTGGGTTTGATTTTTTTTCCCCCCCCACAGCTAGCACACAATTGGAATCAGCAGAATGCATTTGCCCTGTAGTTTAGACCTTCATTAGGTGAAGGATCAATGCTTAAATGCCACACTGTAAAAAAGACACCAAACAGAAATAAAAAGGAGTCTCAATCCTGAGAAATATCATCTGAAACAGTCAAGTTACAGATTAACTCACTTACCCTAACCTTTACACAGACACAGGAATTGCAATAATTGCAACAATCTGTCCTGTCACTTGCTGTACTTCGCACAGATTGGAAGAGCTCCCTAAACTAACTCTCCAGGTGGTTGGCTGCAGATGAATTTAGAGGTGGAAAAGCTTCCACGGTGATGCATTCCCTGAAGTGGTACCAGAACAGACCCTGAGGGGGAAGTTTACAAAAGGCAGCAGAGCTGCAGCACACAGCATCCCTGCTACTCACACTGTCAAGCAGGTTTGCCAGCTGCACCATGTGTTCTCTTACTTCTGTTTCACTCTTCCCAAAATCTTCGAACTGCAAGACAAAAAAAAAAAATATTAGTCATGAAGAGAAGAGATAAAAGATAAGAGTCAGAAGAAGGAACAGAACATTTTAAGACTACGAACATCAAAAACATTTTTGTCTGGCTCCAAATCTCCAAGATGCTGTGAATCAAGAGAGCTCAACAGCTCGATATTCCAAAGAAAACAGCAGAGGCAGTTTTTTACCATGTGCTTTCCTTTCATTACAAGATTCCTTGCTGACAGAACCTCTCCATGTCTGTTAGTTTACACCTTTCCTGAGGAGGATTGCATAGCACACATTCATCCACTTCTAGGGTAGCATATTTGCATAATCTTGGCTAAAGTGTCAGTGTTTTTCAACAAGCCATTTGGGAGTAACAAAGCCTGAGGGCTTTCCAGGCCCACTCCTGAGGAGAAGAAAGGGGAAGCCACACACAGTCCCTACCTTTTCTTTATCCACAACTATGAACAGCTCCACATATCTTGTCTGGTGCAGGACTGCTCTCTTTCTCTGGGGAAAAAAAGTTTTAGACAACTTCAGTTTTATTAATTCCCATGTAAACAAGAAAAAAAAAAACCCAAACCTCATGACATTGTCATATTTCACTCGATACAACCAGTGGTTTGAGACACACCCAAAGCACAGGGTGCCAAACACAAGCAGTGTAATCCAATGCAATGACCATTTCTGGGTTTTACACTAAAACTCAGCTTGCACAAAGACTTCCTGTGTCTCAAAAGTAAGGGATCTTTTCACTCTCCACACAGGTCACTTTGAAAAGACAGCACACACTTTAATAAAGGGGCACAAAGATACTACAAGCAAATGCCAACAACCTTGAAGTGAAACACAGCGTTTCTCATTCCCCTGCTTTCACTGGAATCTTGTTCCTGCACAGCCAGTCCTTGAAGGGCAAGGAGGACCTTCACACCAAACTGCTCTTGTGGTGGTGAGGAGGATGGAATGAACACCACAATGTTCTCCTGGCTCCTGATGCAGCACTTCCTTGACAAGCCTCCCCACCAGGGTGGTGTTCCTGGCCTTAAAAGCCCCCCCAAAAGGCCCAGGAATATTCTAAGCAGCTGCTCCCCCCTCACTGCCCCGTGCAGAGGCAGGAGGAAACTGCAGCTGCTTTTGGTGAAGGGACTGAGTTTTCCAGCAGTGCAGAAACCTCCCAAATCATAAACCTTTAGGTATGTGCTAAGCCCAAGGAAATCTGCTAAGCTGCTTCCATCCTCTGAGGTGAACTCACAAAACCCATTACAGGGGACTGGGAAGGGCTTACCCGGAGCAGCTGGGTCATACTGGGATGGGGGTTTCCCTCTGCCTGTTCCTCTTCCTGGCCTTCAGTGCTCGCTCCACACGTCGTGGGCTCTTTCTTCACATTATCCAGTCGATACAAAATGTGTTCAGAGCCAGAGGAGGAATCCATGGGCTCAATCCCGTAAGTGACATTCCCTATTGTCACCAAGCCCCTAAAACATGGCAGTGTGTGAGAAACCCAGCACTAAGCACAGAGGGCAGTTACCCAGAAAGCAGAACAAAGGAACAGTTATTGCTGGATAACCAAGGCCTGCCTGTATCTCAGTCCTTGCAAACCAGCACACTCCACTTCAGGCCTGGCAGCAGCCTTTCACTGGAGGGGGCCTTACAAATCCAGTAAATTAAACACTTCTGTAGGAATCTGCAATGCCCCAGGAATTACATCACAGGCCTTAAGCAGAAATGCTTTAGTTCAAATACACTATTGCCACTCTGGTGCCTGGCATGGCCCTGCAAAAAAAAAAATCAGTGGCTCAAAACATTAGACCAAAAGGCAATCAGACCAAAGCAGAATAAATTTTCAATCAAACTTGAGGTGCACAAGCTTTAGGGCCAATTTGGTGAAATTTGCAGACTAGTGTTTGACTTTTCATTTCTGCACTTAGGTCCAGTTCCTTGACATGACCATCTGTGCAAATCAGAAAATAAGAGAAATCTGTGTCAAAACCAACCTACTGGTAACAAACTGCAGTAATAACTTAATAGTACTTCAAATATCTGGGAACTCCACGAATAAAAGATGCCATAGGACAACAGCACCAAGGCAGCTCGGCCTGGCCAGTGACCCCCTGACTGGCTGAGCTGCAGCTAAAACCAGCAGAACTGGGTTTCAGGGTCAGCAGCCACGACATGACAGACAGGACACAAAGGATGAGGTGTGCTACCTGAGCCCTGAGCAAGTGCTGACAGCCACCACGGAATCCAGGGTCCCCTCCACGTGTCCCTGATAATGGCAGTGATCCTGGGGGGGAAAACAAGGGCGTGTTACACACGTGTTCCAGGAGTACCTGCACACCCAGGGGGACCTCTGACCCACCACTGACCAGCTGTGACTACAGTCTGAGAAAACAAAAGGCTTGCAGTTAGATTCACCACATGCCTTACAGTCTGCAGCTTCTAACACTGTTCCAGCTCTACCACATTTGCTCACGTGCATCTAAAGGTTTCCTCACCTGCCTTGGTCCCACGAGAACTGACACACATGGCACCAGCCAAGATGCCAGGACACAGGACTCAGCAGGATCCCTGCTCCTGTAAAGCAGACGCTCCTCCCAGCTCAAAGGGGCCAGCAGCTCACTATGGGTTTCAGTTTGAGAGCCCACTGGCCCCTCAGCCCTTCCTCCTGCAGCCAGACTCGGAGCTGCCGACACGGGAGGGACACCAGGAGAGCAGGCCTGGAGCCTTATCCAGCAGCTGGATTTCTTAACATGAC
The DNA here is from genome assembly GCF_001715985.3 of Manacus vitellinus. NCBI lineage: Eukaryota > Metazoa > Chordata > Aves > Passeriformes > Pipridae > Manacus > Manacus vitellinus. The sequence goes on from NW_021940854.1 coordinate 551,624, forward strand.
CCAGGCTACCCCTTCTCCTGTTCCATCCTCCACCCTGCCTCAAACATTGAGGCCAGCCCCTCCCTACAGATTTGGGCCAATTCAGTCTTCTGGCAAACAGTCCGGCTTGTCCACGGCCTCTCTGCAGCAGGAGGAGGGACAGGATCTGCTGTCCTCACCCACCAGCACTGCCACAGCTCTCTGGCTCTGCAGGACAGCCCTGACAGAGGGAACACTTTCCCTGTGCCCTCCAGATACATGTATCTTAGAAACTAGACAAGGGTAGCACGGGGCAAATACACTCCATTTTCTCTGGCAGGGGCATTTCTGGACACTTACAGGGGTTTATAATACAGACTCTGTCACCTGTTGCTCAGCAAGGAAAGCAGAAAGCACTTAAGGCATGTGCTAATCCTTCAGGGCCACTGTGACTCTCACGACCTCGTGAAGAAAAAGCATTTTTCCTCTGCTCAATCCCTTTTAACTAGGAAGCAAATACTCAGTTGACTCAGGTGTTCTACTTTCAAGAACAAGATCCTATGAATCATGCATGACTAACACTTCCCTTTCAAAGGAAGAGTGGAGCCATCAGAAATACTCTCATGCATTTTGTATCACACAACCTGCTTTTTACTCCCATTCCACTGGAGCAGTTACATTTCCACAGGCAGCCTGTCAGGCAGGCTGCTCGTGCAGGAGGAGGCTGCAAATGCACTTTGAGGGGAGTAACTCCAGTGCTGCACAGATCACATCCTCTCAGAGGTCCTCCATCTCAATCATCCCTTCCAGCAGCTCCCAAACTTCAGGACTAATGGGTCTCCTGTCAGCCCCCCAGAGGGGTCAGTCACCACGAGCCAGCCCTGCTGAATGGAGGGTCAGCAGTGACCGTTCACGCTGGCTCGGGGACCCTTCTGGAAGCCCATTGTGTGCAAAAACAAAGCAAAGCTGCTGTACAGTCCCCAGAGCACCCAGTGCTGCCCCACAGGCTCCTGCCCTTGGGAGAAGGAAGGCAGAAGTGACACCAGCCCCACGCTGGGCTGTGTGACAAGGACAGGACTGCTCTGACAACGAGACAGCGACAGCTGAGAGCAGCACTGCCTTTTAGAGAAAGAGCAGCTTTTAATGAGACAGCAACCACCTCCACATCAGAAAACACGTGTCTATTACAGGCTAGATCCTCATCCAAAATTAAGGATTCTCTCCAGGAAGAGGGCAGTGGGTCCTGAAGGTGGCCCAGCAGAAAATACAACTATCCTTTTGTAATCCTTGACTTCATAGATTCTCAGTGTTCCAGTCACCTTCAGTGCAGGCATGAAAAGAAAGAAATCCTACCTGGACATCTGGATATTCCAATTGCAACTTTCCCTCCTTGTCATAGGTATAAACTGTGAAATCTTTGGGCAGCAGTTCTCTGCAAGGAAAGGGGAGAAGGAACACAAGAGGAATTTCACGAAATGACACTTGAGCAGAGGACCAAGATGATACTAATCAAAAGTGTGACAAATATGTAAAATGCAATTAAATAAGGAAGCGCTCAAAAGGAAAAACCTCCAAAATTAACGAAGAAATTGTGCATTTCCACAGCAAAATCCTAGAGAGCAGAATAGTGGAACTGTTAATGAAATCAAATGAACCACTCAGAGGGTAAAACAAGCAGCAAAACCCATTCAATTGTGCTAAAAGCCTGTTTTCAAGCAAGAAAAAAAATCCCAGCCCTCAGTCTGCTGCACATGCCTTCTCTTGCCCAGTTTTGGGAGAAAGTGCACTGGGAAAGTCTCCCACGACTAAGATTGCTGCGCCATCCTGGTAATTCCATTGATGTGGTGCAGCTGAATTCCCACGTCTCTGAGGGTCAGAGCCTTGGCAAGTGGCAGCTGGAGCTCCCCAGGGACTTGTACAGTTGTGTCTCTATCATGAGGGCAGCTTGGAGCAGCAGTGGCCACGTGCTGGTGCTCTAAGTGGCCCTTTAACACTTCAGCCCCAAATTGACAGCATCTGTCTTGGCTGGGAGCTATCAGTGGCCCTGGATGGAAAGTCAGTTCCCTCATTTATTAGTGTCCTTGTGCTACTGAGACAGGAAAAAACACAAGCCTAAAGCAATAAACCAAACCCAGACAAAAGTGAAAATATTTACTCGAAATGCAGTTCAGCTTGTTTATTTTTAGCTGTGAATGGAAAGAGTCGCGTCCACGGTTTCCCAGATCCCCTCTGAGCAAACTGCAGCTTCCTGCTCTGAAAGGGGATCCCAGGGCTGCAGGAATCTAAAAACGTCTCTGGCTGATAGCCAGGACTCTGGGACTCAATCTCTTCCCTTTTTGCAGAGCTGGGATGTTCCTGCACTCCCCACAGAGAACCCCAGGAAGTGGAACTCGTGTGCTACCTGCCAGCTTGTCACCTGGACACCACAGATGGAAGGAACTCATCACTTACTTGTTCTTCTCCAGATGAATCGTGTATTCCTGTCCCTCGATCTCGATCGCATACGACACTTTGTCCTGAATATAAAAACAAAAAAAGTTGCATTTTACTCGTGTCAATGAAAAAAACATTCTTGGAAATCCACAAAAGCGAGTGAGCCTGGAATCTGTTTTATAATTGTCCCTGCCTCCAGAAGCTGGCATCCCTTCCTGTGTAACTGGGGAATGATTTCTCGACCCCTCTTGAAGCTCATTCCAGTGCTGAACAACTCTCATGATGCAACTTTTTACACCCAGATCAAAAACCCACTGCAGCAACTGGTGGTTAGCTACAGGCAGTGCTGGAGGTGATACCCTCTGCAAGGATGGATGCTTGCCTGCTGCAGGATGAGTCTGACAGCATTCCATGAGCCTTTCAGGCCAGTTTTGGGTGGATCTCGTTAGGAAGCAGACACTAAACTGAAGGTGAGGCTGCCCAATACCTGCACTGAGGAGCTGTTGGAAGCCTCTCGCCGTTCCCTTCCCAACCTCTGCGGGGTTACAACTTCATAGGAAGAGAGCAGGGAAATCTGCTGGAAACCTGGAAAGCAGGAGAGAAACGCTGGCTAAAGGAACAAAGCAATCAGAAGCACCAGGCACAGGGAAGAAAACACTGTCTCAGGAAAAGCACAGAGGAAACCTCCCAGCAAGACACGCCTGGATTGCACACTTGGGTTGCCTTGTGAGGGGCCAGAGAAAACAACACACAAACAGCAGAGAAGACACCAAATTTACCAGAAAGTTTCAAAACTAAACCTTCCCATTCCAATTACTGCCTTACCAGCACCCATCTCCCACACCACCACCCTCCACCAGCAGGAATGGAGCATTTAAAGGGGGTCAGTGCAGGGAGGACTCGCCCAAGGACACCCAGGCAGTGTCAGCCCAGGTGTCCTGTGCTGCAGAGCTGCACAACTGCCCCGGCTCAGNCCCTTCTTTCCTCAACTTCCAAACAACAGGCTGGAGTCTTCTACCTGGCAGTTTTTGCAGCAGTCACCGTAAGCACATTCAGCACCTGATCGGAGCCTGCAAGTTCCTGGCTCGCAGCACGGGTCACTCTCACATTCCTGAGTACAGAAATACTGTGAGTGTCACAAAACTGTCCCCCCTGAGCAAGGGGCACAAGGCTGCCCTAGCAATGCCCAGCTCCGAACCTTTGGTGAGCCACAGTCACAGTCCTCCCCAGCATCCACCAGCCTGTTCCCGCAGTACGGGATGCTGTAGGTCTCGTCGGGCCTCGGAACGTTGAGCAGGCAGCTCCCACCCTTGTTGAGTGTCAGCTTCTCAAAGTCTTCTGCACTGCAGCTGCTGAAGTTCCTCGATCCCCTGCAACAGAGAGCACGAGCTGAGCTTTACTCTATGAAAACCCACGAGCATCCCCTCTGTCTGCAGAACACGGGTGGTGTTTGCTCTCCCCATGAGCTACAAGTCCGACACTGCTCTCTGAAAGGGGAATTTGAAGACAAAAGTAATCCACAACAGTGAAGTACATGGATGGGGTGTTTTGACCCTCCTTTGCCTTCCCTGGGTGAGCTACTCACGATGCTCCAGAGCTCATGATGCAGCTGCTGGCCCCGCAGTGACAGCCCCGCTGGTCATCGTGGTTCATGCCCAGGTTATGGCCAAGCTCGTGAGCCATGATGGATGCAAACAGCTGGATACTGATCCTTCCAAACTGCACAGGAGTGAAACAGAAGGCAATCAGAAGAGAACTTATACTGACACAGTCAGTGTTTACATATGTGCCAAAGAGACACTTCTGCTGTTCTGTCTCTACATTATCAGGACTCTCAGATCAACAGTGCCGGGTTTCCAATCAAGTGCATGGAATTTGCTTAGTAATAAGAGCCTTCAGAGAAATCTCTTTGGGACACTACCCAACAACCTCTGCTTTCTGGAGCAGCTGCAACGTTAACACAAAACCCAGAATTCTCCACACCAGCCCTGATCTCCTGAAACGTGCAAATTCCAGCACTTCTGTCACTAGTCCAAGGAAACCAGACTGCTGGGATTGCCAGTTATCCAAGACCAGCAGCTCAGTTCATTAAGGCTCTGCAATTCCACATAAAACAGGCAGTGAACTGGCACTGCTCAGGGAGGTCATGGCTGCAGGTTAGACAGCACAGGACAGATTTGAGAACACCCACAGCTCCCACACACTTCCAAGTCAGGAGTGATTAAAATATCACAGAGAAATCCTGTCCCTTTTGCATGAGTGCTGCACACTGAGCAGAGAAGTTGTGATCCAGATATCCTAGAAGTGTCAGAAATGGTTGAGGACAATATAAAAGCCCCCAGTAAGCCACTTCAGCTTGGTTATGAAAGATTCTGCACTTCCAGGAAGACTTCTGGAGTGCAAAACTCCCATCTTGATCACATTCAGAGATCACTAAAGAAATCTCACCACGTTAATGCCTCCTGCATGGCTCTTGGAGCACACTGTTCCCACGTAGGCCATTCCAGCTGTGCCACCAAACCCCTTCTTCCTGTGGTCATGGAGAGAAAGGAAAGGCCATCACCTGACTGTTCAGACACTCACAGCCCATCAGCACACTGCTCCTGCCTGTGGGGCACAAATCCTGCTGCTCCAGCTTTCCAGGGCTGACACAGGAGCACTGCCAGGAGTGCTGCTACTGACTGCAGCCATGAACATACCAGTTCAGCTTTAGCTTTCTGTTCAAAGATTCCTTTATTCTGTTAACTTAAGTGTTTGCAGGAAGTCAGCCTCTTCCACATCTCCCCTGCACATAAAAAGCTAAATGATCCACCCTTAAAATCACTTGGTTTAATTTGTTGTCAGCTGCCTTTCTGCTCTGGCCAGCTCCATGGATTTCTCCCTCTGCCAACTTCCTTCTCATTACTCTCTCACTTTGTTCTCGAAGCTGAAGTGCCACAGCACACTTGTACCACATTTTACTTCATAGAGAACAACTTCTAAAATTAGCATTTTCTCAGCCATTTTCCCTATCACCTGCATGCTGCTGTTCTGCCTTGGAGGGGAGGAGGTTCCCAGCTCCCAGAGGAAGGAAAGGGCAGTCTGGGCTGTGCTCCTGCCTCTGCCCTTTCCCTGCTTTGGGCAGTGACTTCCCAAGGCCTGTGCTATCTGCAGGAGTAGGAAGTGCACTGGGGCACACGTCCTGGAACAGGGCAGAGAACAGCTCAGGAAGCTCTGGGCTTGCTTAAGGCAGCAGGGACAGACAGATTAACATCCTGTGCCAAATTCAAACCACGTCACCGGCTTCTGGTGACTGCACCAACTGCAGAAACAACTTTTTCCCTGTTAAAATGCAATGCTCTGCACCACGTTTGTGCTCATTTTCAAGCTGAAAAGGCCCTGGATCACAAGCCCAATCTGTTACAAAGTGACAAAGGATTATCTGAACAGAAATACAACACAGAACATGTGGGACAAAAAAAACCTGTGTTGTTTATCAACACACCTGTCAGAGGGCACCGAAATCAAAGAGCACAGAAACCTTCTCAAAAACGCTTCACTTCACTTGGAATGTTTCCACAAGACACGAACCACTGCAGGCTGCCCAGCAGCTCCTCTTGGCACTACAGCTGGGCTGAGCAGGCAGGAGCAGAAGGAGTTTCCTGGCCTGCCAGGGGAGGGTTGGTACTCACAGCACTAACTGGGCGCTGTCGTGTCTCCGCCGCACCACGAGGTTCTTCTCTCGCCACTGCACGAAGTTCCAGAGCACATCCCCAGCCCCCCCGTCCATGCTGATCATGTTTTCGTACTTCCAGATCTCCAGCCCGACCAGCACGATGCGGATGTTCAGCATGATGTACATCTGGGGGAGGAAATAAAGAGGAGAAGTGTTTATTAACGCCTTCAGATAAAAACAAGTGGCTCGGTGCTATAGATCTTATTGCAAGTATCCACCTTTTTCTGTGTGGGTTTGATTTTTTTTCCCCCCCCACAGCTAGCACACAATTGGAATCAGCAGAATGCATTTGCCCTGTAGTTTAGACCTTCATTAGGTGAAGGATCAATGCTTAAATGCCACACTGTAAAAAAGACACCAAACAGAAATAAAAAGGAGTCTCAATCCTGAGAAATATCATCTGAAACAGTCAAGTTACAGATTAACTCACTTACCCTAACCTTTACACAGACACAGGAATTGCAATAATTGCAACAATCTGTCCTGTCGCTGTACTTAGCAAAGGTTGGAAGAGTTCCCTAAACTAACTCTCCAGGTGGTTGGCTGCAGATGAATTTAGAGGTGGAAAAGCTTCCACGGTGATGCATTCCCTGAAGTGGTACCAGAACAGACCCTGAGGGGGAAGTTTACAAAAGGCAGCAGAGCTGCAGCACACAGCATCCCTGCTACTCACACTGTCAAGCAGGTTTGCCAGCTGCACCATGTGTTCTCTTACTTCTGTTTCACTCTTCCCAAAATCTTCGAACTGCAAGACAAAAAAAAAATATTAGTCATGAAGAGAAGAGATAAAAGATAAGAGTCAGAAGAAGGAACAGAACATTTTAAGACTACGAACATCAAAAACATTTTTGTCTGGCTCCAAATCTCCAAGATGCTGTGAATCAAGAGAGCTCAACAGCTCGATATTCCAAAGAAAACAGCAGAGGCAGTTTTTTACCATGTGCTTTCCTTTCATTACAAGATTCCTTGCTGACAGAACCTCTCCATGTCTGTTAGTTTACACCTTTCCTGAGGAGGATTGCATAGCACACATTCATCCACTTCTAGGGTAGCATATTTGCATAATCTTGGCTAAAGTGTCAGTGTTTTTCAACAAGCCATTTGGGAGTAACAAAGCCTGAGGGCTTTCCAGGCCCACTCCTGAGGAGAAGAAAGGGGAAGCCACACACAGTCCCTACCTTTTCTTTATCCACAACTATGAACAGCTCCACATATCTTGTCTGGTGCAGGACTGCTCTCTTTCTCTGGGGAAAAAAAGTTTTAGACAACTTCAGTTTTATTAATTCCCATGTAAACAAGAAAAAAAAAAACCCAAACCTCATGACATTGTCATATTTCACTCGATACAACCAGTGGTTTGAGACACACCCAAAGCACAGGGTGCCAAACACAAGCAGTGTAATCCAATGCAATGACCATTTCTGGGTTTTACACTAAAACTCAGCTTGCACAAAGACTTCCTGTGTCTCAAAAGTAAGGGATCTTTTCACTCTCCACACAGGTCACTTTGAAAAGACAGCACACACTTTAATAAAGGGGCACAAAGATACTACAAGCAAATGCCAACAACCTTGAAGTGAAACACAGCGTTTCTCATTCCCCTGCTTTCACTGGAATCCTGTTCCTGCACAGCCAGTCCTTGAAGGGCAAGGAGGACCTTCACACCAAACTGCTCTTGTGGTGGTGAGGAGGATGGAATGAACACCACAATGTTCTCCTGGCTCCTGATGCAGCACTTCCTTAACAAGCCTCCCCACCAGGGTGGTGTTCCTGGCCTTAAAAGCCCCCCCAAAAGGCCCAGGAATATTCTAAGCAGCTGCTCCCCCCTCACTGCCCCGTGCAGAGGCAGGAGGAAACTGCAGCTGCTTTTGGTGAAGGGACTGAGTTTTCCAGCAGTGCAGAAACCTCCCAAATCATAAACCTTTAGGTATGTGCTAAGCCCAAGGAAATCTGCTAAGCTGCTTCCATCCTCTGAGGTGAACTCACAAAACCCATTACAGGGGACTGGGAAGGGCTTACCCGGAGCAGCTGGGTCATACTGGGATGGGGGTTTCCCTCTGCCTGTTCCTCTTCCTGGCCTTCAGTGCTCGCTCCACACGTCGTGGGCTCTTTCTTCACATTATCCAGTCGATACAAAATGTGTTCAGAGCCAGAGGAGGAATCCATGGGCTCAATCCCGTAAGTGACATTCCCTATTGTCACCAAGCCCCTAAAACATGGCAGTGTGTGAGAAACCCAGCACTAAGCACAGAGGGCAGTTACCCAGAAAGCAGAACAAAGGAACAGTTATTGCTGGATAACCAAGGCCTGCCTGTATCTCAGTCCTTGCAAACCAGCACACTCCACTTCAGGCCTGGCAGCAGCCTTTCACTGGAGGGGGCCTTACAAATCCAGTAAATTAAACACTTCTGTAGGAATCTGCAATGCCCCAGGAATTACATCACAGGCCTTAAGCAGAAATGCTTTAGTTCAAATACACTATTGCCACTCTGGTGCCTGGCATGGCCCTGCAAAAAAAAAAATCAGTGGCTCAAAACATTAGACCAAAAGGCAATCAGACCAAAGCAGAATAAATTTTCAATCAAACTTGAGGTGCACAAGCTTTAGGGCCAATTTGGTGAAATTTGCAGACTAGTGTTTGACTTTTCATTTCTGCACTTAGGTCCAGTTCCTTGACATGACCATCTGTGCAAATCAGAAAATAAGAGAAATCTGTGTCAAAACCAACCTACTGGTAACAAACTGCAGTAATAACTTAATAGTACTTCAAATATCTGGGAACTCCACGAATAAAAGATGCCATAGGACAACAGCACCAAGGCAGCTCGGCCTGGCCAGTGACCCCCTGACTGGCTGAGCTGCAGCTAAAACCAGCAGAACTGGGTTTCAGGGTCAGCAGCCACGACATGACAGACAGGACACAAAGGATGAGGTGTGCTACCTGAGCCCTGAGCAAGTGCTGACAGCCACCACGGAATCCAGGGTCCCCTCCACGTGTCCCTGATAATGGCAGTGATCCTGGGGGGGAAAACAAGGGCGTGTTACACACGTGTTCCAGGAGTACCTGCACACCCAGGGGGACCTCTGACCCACCACTGACCAGCTGTGACTACAGTCTGAGAAAACAAAAGGCTTGCAGTTAGATTCACCACATGCCTTACAGTCTGCAGCTTCTAACACTGTTCCAGCTCTACCACATTTGCTCACGTGCATCTAAAGGTTTCCTCACCTGCCTTGGTCCCACGAGAACTGACACACATGGCACCAGCCAAGATGCCAGGACACAGGACTCAGCAGGATCCCTGCTCCTGTAAAGCAGACGCTCCTCCCAGCTCAAAGGGGCCAGCAGCTCACTATGGGTTTCAGTTTGAGAGCCCACTGGCCCCTCAGCCCTTCCTCCTGCAGCCAGACTCGGAGCTGCCGACACGGGAGGGACACCAGGAGAGCAGGCCTGGAGCCTTATCCAGCAGCTGGATTTCTTAACATGACCCAGGCTACCCCTTCTCCTGTTCCATCCTCCACCCTGCCTCAAACATTTCGAGGCCAGCCCCTCCCTACAGATTTGGGCCAATTCAGTCTTCTGGCAAACAGTCCGGCTTGTCCACGGCCTCTCTGCAGCAGGAGGAGGGACAGGATCTGCTGTCCTCACCCACCAGCACTGCCACAGCTCTCTGGCTCTGCAGGACAGCCCTGACAGAGGGAACACTTTCCCTGTGCCCTCCAGATACATGTATCTTAGAAACTAGACAAGGGTAGCACGGGGCAAATACACTCCATTTTCTCTGGCAGGGGCATTTCTGGACACTTACAGGGGTTTATAATACAGACTCTGTCACCTGTTGCTCAGCAAGGAAAGCAGAAAGCACTTAAGGCATGTGCTAATCCTTCAGGGCCACTGTGACTCGACCTCGTGAAGAAAAAGCATTTTTCCTCTACTCAATCCCTTTTAACTAGGAAGCAAATACTCAGTTGACTCAGGTGTTCTACTTTCAAGAACAAGATCCTATGAATCATGCATGACTAACACTTCCCTTTCAAAGGAAGAGTGGAGCCATCAGAAATACTCTCATGCATTTTGTATCACACAACCTGCTTTTTACTCCCATTCCACTGGAGCAGTTACATTTCCACAGGCAGCCTGTCAGGCAGGCTGCTCGTGCAGGAGGAGGCTGCAAATGCACTTTGAGGGGAGTAACTCCAGTGCTGCACAGATCACATCCTCTCAGAGGTCCTCCATCTCAATCATCCCTTCCAGCAGCTCCCAAACTTCAGGACTAATGGGTCTCCTGTCAGCCCCCCAGAGGGGTCAGTCACCACGAGCCAGCCCTGCTGAACGGAGGGTCAGCAGTGACCGTTCACGCTGGCTCGGGGACCCTTCTGGAAGCCCATTGTGTGCAAAAACAAAGCAAAGCTGCTGTACAGTCCCCAGAGCACCCAGTGCTGCCCCACAGGCTCCTGCCCTTGGGAGAAGGAAGGCAGAAGTGACACCAGCCCCACGCTGGGCTGTGTGACAAGGACAGGACTGCTCTGACAACGAGACAGCGACAGCTGAGAGCAGCACTGCCTTTTAGAGAAAGAGCAGCTTTTAATGAGACAGCAACCACCTCCACATCAGAAAACACGTGTCTATTACAGGCTAGATCCTCATCCAAAATTAAGGATTCTCTCCAGGAAGAGGGCAGTGGGTCCTGAAGGTGGCCCAGCAGAAAATACAACTATCCTTTTGTAATCCTTGACTTCATAGATTCTCAGTGTTCCAGTCACCTTCAGTGCAGGCATGAAAAGAAAGAAATCCTACCTGGACATCTGGATATTTCAATTGCAACTTTCCCTCCTTGTCATAGGTATAAACTGTGAAATCTTTGGGCAGCAGTTCTCTGCAAGGAAAGGGGAGAAGGAACACAAGAGGAATTTCACGAAATGACACTTGAGCAGAGGACCAAGATGATACTAATCAAAAGTGTGACAAATATGTAAAATGCAATTAAATAAGGAAGCACTCAAAAGGAAAAACCTCCAAAATTAACAAAGAAATTGTGCATTTCCACAGCAAAATCCTAGAGAGCAGAATAGTGGAACTGTTAATGAAATCAAATGAACCACTCAGAGGGTAAAACAAGCAGCAAAACCCATTCAATTGTGCTAAAAGCCTGTTTTCAAGCAAGAAAAAAAATCCCAGCCCTCAGTCTGCTGCACATGCCTTCTCTTGCCCAGTTTTGGGAGAAAGTGCACTGGGAAAGTCTCCCACGACTAAGATTGCTGCGCCATCCTGGTAATTCCATTGATGTGGTGCAGCTGAATTCCCACGTCTCTGAGGGTCAGAGCCTTGGCAAGTGGCAGCTGGAGCTCCCCAGGGACTTGTACAGTTGTGTCTCTATCACGAGGGCAGCTTGGAGCAGCAGTGGCCACGTGCTGGTGCTCTAAGTGGCCCTTTAACACTTCAGCCCCAAATTGACAGCATCTGTCTTGGCTGGGAGCTATCAGTGGCCCTGGATGGAAAGTCAGTTCCCTCATTTATTAGTGTCCTTGTGCTACTGAGACAGGAAAAAACACAAGCCTAAAGCAATAAACCAAACCCAGACAAAAGTGAAAATATTTACTCGAAATGCAGTTCAGCTTGTTTATTTTTAGCTGTGAATGGAAAGAGTCGCCTCCACGGTTTCCCAGATCCCCTCTGAGCAAACTGCAGCTTCCTGCTCTGAAAGGGGATCCCAGGGCTGCAGGAACCTAAAAACGTCTCTGGCTGATAGCCAGGACTCTGGGACTCAATCTCTTCCCCTTTTGCAGAGCTGGGATGTTCCTGCACTCCCCACAGAGAACCCCAGGAAGTGGAACTCGTGTGCTACCTGCCAGCTTGTCACCTGGACACCACAGATGGAAGGAACTCATCACTTACTTGTTCTTCTCCAGATGAATCGTGTATTCCTGTCCCTCGATCTCGATCGCATACGACACTTTGTCCTGAATATAAAAACAAAAAAAGTTGCATTTTACTCGTGCCAATGAATAAAACATTCTTGGAAATCCACAAAAGCGAGTGAGCCTGGAATCTGTTTTATAATTGTCCCTGCCTCCAGAAGCTGGCATCCCTTCCTGTGTAACTGGGGAATGATTTCTTGACCCCTCTTGAAGCTCATTCCAGTGCTGAACAACTCTCATGATGCAACTTTTTACACCCAGATCAAAAACCCACTGCAGCAACTGGTGGTTAGCTACAGGCAGTGCTGGAGGTGATACCCTCTGCAAGGATGGATGCTTGCCTGCTGCAGGCTGAGTCTGACAGCATTCCATGAGCCTTTCAGGCCAGGTTTGGGTGGATCTCGTTAGGAAGCAGACACTAAACTGAAGGTGAGGCTGCCCAATACCTGCACTGAGGAGCTGTTGGAAGCCTCTCGCCGTTCCCTTCCCAACCTCTGCGGGGTTACAACTTCATAGGAAGAGAGCAGGGAAATCTGCTGGAAACCTGGAAAGCAGGAGAGAAACGCTGGCTAAAGGAACAAAGCAATCAGAAGCACCAGGCACAGGGAAGAAAACACTGTCTCAGGAAAAGCACAGGGGAAACCTCCCAGCAAGACACGCCTGGATTGCACACTTGGGTTGCCTTGTGAGGGGCCAGAGAAAACAACACACAAACAGCAGAGAAGACACCAAATTTACCAGAAAGTTTCAAAACTAAACCTTCCCATTCCAATTACTGCCTTACCAGCACCCATCTCCCACACCACCACCCTCCACCAGCAGGAATGGAGCATTTAAAGCGGGTCAGTGCAGGGAGGACTCGCCCAAGGACTTCCAGGCAGTGTCCCCCCAGCTGTCCTGTGCTGCAGAGCTGCACAACTGCCCCGGCTCAGCTCTCTCCAGGAGCTCCAGCAGCTCCTGCACTTCCCGACAGCACAGCTCAGCCTCACACCCTCGCCCTGCTCAGCACAGCCAAACCCCTGACACGAGCCTGATGCTATTCATTATGTCCTTAAACAGCTCTCAAGGGCCTCATCAAAACAACTGAGGTGAAACAAATCCCTGCAACAAAGTGGCCCTCGCGGATCCCTTTAGGTACTATTTGCATATGCAACATCAGACAGATCCCCTGAACCAAACACAAATCCAGAGTTCAAGCTCCCTCCATAAAACATCAGGTTTTGCAAGCAACTCTTTTACATCAACTGTGTAAACAACAATAAACTGCACATGCAAATCACTTTTCCTGTCATGGTGGTGTCTGCCAGTGCCTGGCTCGGGAGCTGCTCCCCCAGGAAGCAGGAGGTTGGTCGCCCAGGATCGAAGGCAGGATCCAGAGCAGTGGTTTTACTGGCTCATGGCAATGGAATCAATGAGCTCATCAGAGGAGCCTGAGCTTCCCGACAAACGTAGGGGGAAGGGAACAGTTATCCTCAGCATCTGCCTCCAGAAATCATCACCGTGTCTGGGGCAGGTGAGTGAGTGTGTGCTTGGTGTCCGAGATACTCCAAAAACTCTCAAGTGGGACTAGGATGCTGCATCCATCTAAAACCAGCCCCTCTGGGCACACCAAAACTCACACCACACCTCCAAAGGGCCTTTGGCTTCTCCAGTCAAAGGACAGCTCTGTGAGCTCAAAGCCCCCATGGAAAGCCTGTTCCATCCTTTGGGAATTGGGCAGAGTCCCCACAAAGGCTTTAAATGCCAGGGGTTCCCCAAAGGCCCCCAGGCTGCAGTGACATTCTGGCTCCTGCAGATGCTTTTGCTGCCTCTTCCCATCCTGGCAGGCTGACACACATCACCTCAGGTCAGCACTCAAACAGGAATCCCACGGGAAAAGCACATCCACTTCCGCACTCTTCCCACCAGTCTCCCCAAAGAACAAGCCATGGGGTCACTTCCAGCTTCCCTCCCATAACTGTGTGTCCATGTCTGGAGGCCACGGATCCACTGCACTGCCCCAGCCTGTCACACTGCAATTCTGCCCCCTGAGCACAGGCACAGCCAGGCTGCTTCTTGGGAAATCACACAGGGCAAATACTGCAGCAGAACGTTCATTAATTACGGTGTTTATCGAACAAAAGGTATTTAAAAGCCAGAGATAAAATTCCTGAAAGCAACCCCTTACGGTCACCAGCTCCAGAACACAGTGTCAATACCTCCTTGGCCCGAAAACAGAGGAGGGAAGGGACGTTTCCTCCCCTGGGATGAACCTCCAAAAGCACACACTGCAGCAATCACTTCTCTACATCTGTCATTTCCAACCACACACTCCACTCGTGCCCAGCCCCAAGCTCCTGCAGGTCACTGCTCTGCACTTGTCCCTTCCCCCTGCCAGCCCCAACTGCCTGTTGTAGTGGGATGTGACATTGTGGCACCTGGACCAGGTCCTGGAGGTCTCAGGGCACAGGTTACACAAACAGCAGGGCACAGCCAACCTTCACAGCACTTGGAACACGACACGTCTCCCCAAGAGCTGCTTGGAAGCAGAAGACAAAGAAGTGAATCATCACATGAAGCAGAACTGGGAGGGATTTCTGGGAAGACTGCAACTCCAAGAAGATCCTCTTAGAGCAGAGGCACTAAAAGAAGCCAATTTTCAACTCTCTGAATACTCTGACAATTCTCTCCCCACTTTCTGCCCTCCTTCCCTCCCTTCCCACCCCGAATTTGGGAGGTGATGGGGAGTCTCCAGCAGGGAGACCACTGCAATACATCAATGGTTCTCTAGCACAGCCGTTTGTAATAAATCTTTCAGCAAGTTACAGGACTTCTGGTCCTCAGGTGCTTCCTGCCACTGGCCAAGGCAGCTGTCAGAGCTGGACCACGTCACCACCGAGAACACGCTGCTGCTGCTCCATCCCCGGCTGGAACACGGGCTGGGATCGTGTTTCCCAAGAGAGAAACACCACTGCATCCGCCACACTTATCTCATTAAAGGCTGCCATTAATTACCAAGCATTGGATTCGTGAATCACCTTCCCCTCCCAGCCCCAAATCCACCGTAGGAATTCTGTGCACGCTCCATGGCATGTGGGAGCTTGAAGAGCACGGGAACACATCACAGCCATAACGGCTCCCCAGACACTGAGGTGAGCTCTTGGGGTGTTCACTGCCTGACAGGTAAGATCTATATTCAGCAAAGGTCATGCTGCATCCCCTGTCCTCCTTGACCTTGGCATGCCCACGGGTTGCTGGCTCAGCTACAGAGTCCCAGCACACAGCTACATCCACCTACACTCACCTTTCCCCTCATTATCATCCTTCCTGGGCTGTGACTCTTTCCCAAGACTACCAAAGGGAAGTCAAAGATACGCTCTTAAATGGAAGAAGAAGACAAAAAAAAAGTTGAGACTGTGGCCTATTACACCCCCAACTAAACTAATTTCATAAAAACCAGCTTAGCAGCACATGAGTAGCTCAGCAGCTTGGGCTGCAGGCAGATGCTAACAAGGGACATGCCATAAACCCCACAGAGGAGGAAGATTGTGTGACCCAAACCATGCTAAACCCAGGGCATCAGTCCACAGCAATGAGTTCTAACCTTCCATCAACCACGCACGTGAGTCAAGAGATACACATTGCTAAAGTATTAAATACCCAAACTCATCAAATTGACCCTGGTTATCATCAATTACAATTAACAGCCGAGGTCAGCCACACCAGTCCTTCCACACTCTGGCAGGGGATTGCTCACCAGAAGTGCCAAAAGCCTTACACACCATCCAGCCCATCGGGGCCCAGGGCAGGACCAGTCCCACAGAGAGCAGCTCCACTAAGCAATCTGATCTCCCACAGATCATGTTTGTTGTGCTTTAAGCCGTACCTCTAATCCCCACAGGAGGTGAACAGTTCACTCCCTTCTCTCTGGCTGCAAATTTTTAGATTTCCACAGTGTGCTGTCACAATTCCCTCTCCTTTCCTTCAACTAAGGAACACCAGTGTTCAATATTTCCTTGTGGAACCTATATCTTACACCCCTGCCTGTTCATATTAGGCTGTTCTGGCTCCACTCTCCAGTCGGACCGTACCTATCCCAAAAAAGGACCCATGACAGAACACAACAGCCCAGTGAGACCTCACATGTACCAAGGCATGCATGCTTTGTGTGTTTATGGATCTCCACAGGTTAATCTTCCTCCAAAACAGATGGCATGTGGCTGATTCACTTGTCATTTAACCTACTCCAACACTCACTCCCTTTCCGGCCAACACACTCCTGCTCCCCGTTTTTCACCCTCTCATACTTGTGATCTCGTGCACACAATTATTTCCACCTCAGCAGAACACTTTGCACTGTCCTTTCAAAGCCACTTCTTTCTGCCAGATACTTCTCTCATGTGTCCAAATCACTGGGAGTGCTATCCCTGCCTTTAAGGAGCCTGAATCCCAACCGGCTGGAAGGGCACCAGCTGCCAGATCAATCTGCATTCTCCGTATCCTATTTTCAGAATCATGATGGACTTTGCCAAGCAGTGTCTGTTTGAGGAGAAACTTCCATGGCCTGGCTTACAGACGTCCTTCAGAACAACAGAACCACCACTGCTTCCTCAGTGGATTTCTCCAAGCAATGACACACCAGGAAAAGCGTTTTCAGGTGCAGTTGACTTTTCCACTAAGGTCACAGCTGTAGTAGGATTTACTCTTTGGGTTACTGGAAGTAAACACCTCCTTCACTTTCATTATGTAAATATTATCCAAGTCCACTTAAAAACGTTTAGAGGTTTATACAAAACACAAAGCTAGTGAGTCTTCCACTAAAAGTAGGAACATGTCCTGTGGGGTCAGCAGTTCCAGCTCCTCCCATACCTCAAAGGCTAAAAAGAGTGCCTTGGTGGTTCTTCATCTTCAAAGCACCCAGGAACATCTGGCCAGCTGTTCTTCGACAAGGGACTTTTCTTTCCATCTGTTCCCTCCCCTGTGCTCAGTCCTCAGACCTGCTGGGTCTCCTGCTGTCCCAGTGCCTCTCAGAAGGCAGGAAGAGGTGACCAACCCTCATGGCACCATCTACTCCCTGGGTTGCTCACCTGGAATATTTGTGTAACATTAAAGCTGGCCAGAACAGTTAATGCAGTTTCTCTCAGTATCTCACTGGGGGTGTTGGACACTGATGAGGTTACAGGGCTCTTCCACAGCAATATTTCCTAGAAAATTCTTACCTTCCCCTTGCTGAAATCCAGACCTATGCTGTAAGTGTTTCCTGTCTAGACTCTCCCCATTCCTTCTGCCCTTCCTAAAGCAACACCAATTTGTCTGCAAGACAACAGCTCCCCTTGTTCCACAAAAAGGACTGTCACACGTGTCTGCTGGTACTGTCTCAAGATCCTCTGCACCCTGGAACCTTCTCACAAGGAGAAGCAGGGCAGAGCCCAATACCCTGTGGAGGAAGATGAATAACCTCACCGTGACACCCTTCCTCTGCATCAATGGCCCTGAAGTCCCTCCCTTCCAGCCCTGACAACGTGTCCATGGAGAGGAGCTGAGCACATGGAGCCCACTCACTTCCTGCCCACCTCAGCAGCTGTGAGTGTCAGCTCTGCTGACACAGCAGAGTCCGTGGGGACCTTCTCTTTGGAGATTCTGGCTTTACATTTGGCCACCAAAGGGAACCGTGCAATGCATTTTTTTTTTATTTTTTTTTTTTAATTTTGGCTTGGGAAATGAGAACGATGGAGATGGGCAGAGACTCCAAAGTAATGGTTCAAACCTCCTTTTTCTGAAAGCAAAGGACTACAACAGGCAACATTAGCCACACTGAAATGTCTTTCTTCTCATTACTCCTCACATGGAGGAAATAACCACAAACCCCCTCTTTATTCTGCTGAATGATTGTCTCAGATTTGTTGAAATATGGGTGAGGCAGTGCTGTGTTTTCCATGATCTAAACAAAAGATTTATCTTAACCAAACACCATGTCTCCCCAGAAATTCAAACCCAAGCATTAAGACACTTTGAGAATTCCTTTAAAAACTGGTAAGGTGTGGCTGGAACATCGTGGTATGTGTGTGACACCAAGTAAGAGATCAGGTAGCAAAAAACACAGCCCCTGCCTATGATTTCTTTTTTCAGTCACAGAGCCAAACCCTGAGGCCTCCTATGGACACAAATAGGAGAGGAAAAGCCACACTCCACAAATCCCTTAAGGCTACACATCATCATGTGATTATGGTCATTCAGGAAGTTTCAATTAATAGTTTCCATTAACACTGCATTTCTTCCTCATCCCTATGTGTGTACAAAGCACTTGTATTATAACCCAAAAGTTGGAGGTTTCTGCCCTCTCCTTCGTGCTCAGACTTCAGACAAAGGAGGTTTATTATGTTTCATGGCAGGTTTGGCATTATTAGCTGGGACAGAGGTTTCCGAAGGCAGAGAGGACCACTGCCATCCACCACTGGGAACTAGTGCCTGTGTTTCCCTCCGACAGGTAGGAACTAAAATCAGACTCCTCAAAACACCAACCACTGCACTGGAAGCACCTGATATCCCAGAGATGCACTATTTCAGACTGTGTTCCTTGGCCTCCAGCCAGGCTGTGCTACCTCCACCCCCAGCCACCTCTCAAAGCTTGGCTTTCACCTCACATTGCTGGCAGGTGTGGAAGCAACACCCCTGTAAGTGAAAGAAGAGATTCCAGCACAGAATCCCTCAGGGAGAGGCACCCACCACACGAACACTGTCCTCAGCATGAAGCACCAGTACCTGCTTTAGAAGAGATTCCTCAGTTGAGAAGCCCTGACTATAAAAACACGCATTAATGACAAGCACAAAAGTTTAACGTGGTACGTGTGTCCCTGCAGGAGGGGGAAATGATGAGAGAGAGACAATTCTGCCTGTTGTGTACGTATAGCCTTGAATCAGCACCGTAAGAGCCCATGAACAGAATGGTCTCAATCCATAAACTGCCCCTGAGGACACACCAGCAACAACTCCTTAAAAGCCCCACCGAGCGCACCGTGTGAGCGTGTCCGAGTCCTGCCCCAGTCCCCGGGACAGCATCCCTGCCCCGAGCCCGG
>NW_021940854.1:573733-579790 GCF_001715985.3 Manacus vitellinus
ACCGGGCACTACTTCATCACCACGCTGCTCTACTCCTTCTTCCTGGGCTGCTTCGGCGTGGATCGGTTCTGCCTGGGCCACACCGGCACGGCCGTGGGGAAGCTGCTGACCCTGGGGGGCCTGGGCATCTGGTGGTTTGTGGATCTGATCCTGCTCATCACCGGAGGGCTGATGCCCAGCGATGGCAGCAACTGGTGCACCGTGTACTGAGGGAGGGGTAGGGCTGGAGCCCCCCCAGGGCACCTCCCCTCGCTCCCAGCACAGCCCAGACTCTGCCTGGCACAGCGTGGACTGACAGAGCTGGAACTCACCGTGCAGAGCAGTTCCTCTCGTTAATGCTTCTGTACAAACCTTGGACACGTTGTTCAGTGTATATTTTGCTTATTTAAAATAACCTGGATTCTCTCCCCCCCCACTCCCCACATGGTGACAGCTTAAGAAATCAGACCTTGCAAACACAGGAGGTCAAACAAACCTTAATAAAATCTGGAAGGAGCTGACTCCAGGTAGTTTGGGGATTAATAGAGTCACAGCCACACAGAGATGGAGGCCAGCCCCAGGGCCCTGGTTACCTCAGGGTCATGGGCCACTCGGCCAGGGGACACAGGGTCTGAGGCTGGAACCTGTAAGGTTGAGTAACCCCTGTGACAGGGACTCTGTGGCAAAGCCAGGAGCTCTAATTCCAAGTTATTAACACCCTGTTCCCTCCCTCAGGGGAAGCTGGGTTAGGTTTGGTAGAACCTGCATCCTCTGGAGAATGTTACTTTCCCCACTCTGGCCTCTCCAAAGCAGCTCTTGTCACTCATTAGTGACAGGTCTCATTCCTGCCTGGAGCTGTCTGGAGCATCCAGGAGCTGTCAGAGCACTGGGAAGGGCCCCAAGCTGCCCAGGGGCAGCTCCTGTCCATGTGCCAGGCACCCCTCCAGCCCCAGCCCCAGCACGGGCTGCCTGTGGGAGCTGCAACAGCCTCGCACCCAAAAGAGGAAGCCCCACCAGCTGCAGGCTGAAAACTTACCCAGCTGAATAAAAAGGGGAAAAGGAAGCTGCAGCAAGTCCCAACCAGGGCCAGACACAAAAATCCGTGTATGCAAACGTCGGGTCACACTTGAGGTGAAACCGCAAACACACTGCTGGTCTCACACAGCTCTGCAAGCTGAGGCCCCTCCAGCCCTTTGCCTTTGGCCACCTTCTGCCTGTGGTTCTTCTCCTCCTGTGGAGCTGCCCCGGGGCTCAGTTTGGCCGGGAATTCTGCCTGTTCCAGTTTTGCTTTGTGGCTCATTGCACCAACTCCTCCTCTCGGGGCAAGGGGGGGTTGTTGCCCAGTTAGGTCACCACTGATCTGAGTTTGGCAGCTTCGACTGGGGTCAGGGGGTGGCTTCCTCCTGAAACTGCCACATTCCTCAGCAGAACAACTGGGCTGAAAGGTCCGTGGAGGGGAAAAAATTCTGCAGCAAGCCAGAAAAAAAAATAATAATCCCATGTGCAAAAGCCCATTGTCATGAACAGCTCCCACGTCCCAGCCCCCTGCTGCCAGCTCACAGTGGGACCCCAAATTCCTTCCTGCACCAGGCCCTCCTGAGCTACACTGAGGAACACTCAGGGCCTTGGTCTGGCAGCTTCCCTCCTTTCCACACCTTCAGAAAGGCAAAGAGAGTTGTGACATCCCTGTCCCCCCAGACCCAGAGCCCCCGTGTGTGCAGGGCAGCAGCACCCTGAGAGTGGGGGGCACCCACCAGTGGCCTCGGGCTCCCCCAGCTGCTGCACCCTGTCCCCCCACCCCAGTGGGGACAGCGTTCAACACCCCGGCAATTCTTACCCAAAATACACAGTGCAAAGGGACAGCCTGGGAAAGCAACTGGGATTTCCCTCTTTATTTAAAAACACAGGGAAGAAAGGGCCCTCCAGCATTTCCAGGCGAGGGGCGGGGGGCAGGTACCCCACACCCTGGCAGTCACAGAGCATCACCCACACGAGGCCCCCGGCCCTAAGAGCACTTGAAATCCCCAGCCAGCACTCACAGGAACGGCTGCAATCACCTGGGAACACCCATCAGAACAGAGCAAACCCTTCTCTCACACCACTCTGCCCACAAGGCACCCCAAATCTGCAGCACCCCCAGGAGAGCCCCACAGCACGGGAGGGATCAGCTCCAGGGAGGTGTGTCCACGCCAGAGAGCTGGGAGACAAATGTAGAGCTGAGAGGACACCAGTTTGCTTTAAAATCACCACAAAGCTCATCGAGGTCTGGCTGCATCCGCCCTGTCCTTCAGGATGGGAGGGAAATTCCTCTCCCCAACACCACCTGCATAACAGATGGGTCTGGAGCGCAGCTCAGCTCCACACTTGAAATTCATCTGCAGCCTTCACGCTGTCCTGGGGATGCAGGAGGGTGGGAATGAGCAACAGGAATGTTGCAATAATGCTGGAGTCACTGGTAGTTTCTCCTCCTGGATAATTAACCCTAATTGTGCAACAAGCTTCTGTTTTACCATCCCAGGCCTGAGGAAACTGTGCAATTATCAAGCACCAGGAACACTCTGGACTCTGTGGTTCCAAGGCCTTGCACGAAGGAACCATCATCCCTCTGCATTCCCTGTTCTCCAAGACTGAGGTCAGAGCGCTGTCACCAAACACTGTGACTCTGATGGATGGGCTTACCAAACTACTAAATCACTCCTGAAACACTGTGTTAGGAGCCAAACAGCAAGTCAGCCTAAAAAAATTAAAGATTTCAAACTCTAGTGCAAATAAAGCAAAAAAAGAGCAGAAAAAGGAACAGCAGGATCTGAGTTGCTACAATTAAATAACAAGTACTAACACTTGCCCTGTACCGTTTTCATCGATTCCCACTTGTTTTCATCATCTCGATGTTCTCCAGCACCTCCACACAACCCCTTTAGAGACCCCTGAACTTGGGGGGCCCCATCCCTGCCTCCCCCAGCTGCACTAAGGCAGCTCCCCTGTGCCTGCCCTGGAGCAGCAACACCGCTCCCCAGAGGGGATCAAGGCAGGAAGGTGCAATTTGAATCATGTTAAGGTCAGTTGGGCTAATCAAGGCTCAGAGCTCAACTGATAAAGCTCTGCTCAACCCTGGGCTGAGGCTGAAGCACAGCTGTCAAACAGCTGGAGGCCCCAAAAGGGCAGGGGGAAGCCAGATGTTGTGCTCCTGGGGAGCACGCTGGGCTGAGTGTGCAGAGCAGGGGATGTGCAATGGCCAGGGAAGCGAAAGGGGAGCTGTGCCCTCACTCAGCACCCAGGGATTGCACTCACTTTCGGGGTGAAGGTATCAGACGATCTCGCTGCCAAGGGAACACCTGGATTTTCTACACACTATTTATCACACCTACAGGAGCTCATTTGGTTATGGAAATGACGATTCACGTTGCTCTAAAAACTCGTGGTGGTTTCCACCTCGGGCAGGCAGGGGGTGAGTCAGCCAGACAAGTCTGCCCAGTTCCATCAGGCACTCGGTTTTCGGTGCTTTTTGCTAAAAGCCCTTCACCACCCAGCACAGCTCCCTGTGTCCAGGTGTGCCCAGTGCAAAACCAACACCGTACCTGAGGATGCTCCCACCTGGGAGCCACCGCTGCTCCAGCTGCCTGCTCTGGCTCGTGCTCAGCAAGTACCAAAAAACATCTGGGGAGGCTGAGCACCTGCCCGGGCTGGGGTTCAACAGGAGCCACACATATAAAAGGACGTAATTAAAAGCCAACAGATTGCTGATACACCCCTGGGCAGGCGGTGGGAAGAGCTGGTCCGAGGGGAATAAGCCATTGGAAGGGGAAGCTGCAGGGAGTCCCCTGTGTGGGCAGCTGTGGGCTGGTATCTCTCAGCTCTGCCCCACTCCTGGGGAGTCTGAGCAGCTTCAGAGGGGACAGAAACGTTTCTCAAACACAAGAAAGGCCACACTTCCCTTCATGCTTCCAAGACCTCCTGCCGCTTCCTCCAGACTTGGTTTTTGGGGGAAATTATGGAGTTGCAGAAGATGTCCCCTCATCCAGGCCCCCAGCACCTCCTGCCCCACACAGCAAGTGCTGGCAGTGCCCGGAGGCACCTTCCAAAACATGGAGCCACCGGGGCCAAGCCCGGGCAGGAGCAGCCGGGGCAGAGCAGGGCACCAGGATGCAGGTCCAGACCGACCCTGCCTCGCAGGGAAGGGCTGTGGGGAGGGAAGGGACCACCCTGCACAGCCCCAGTCGCCCCTCAGGGACCCCCGGCAGCCGCGGGTGGAGCGGGGGGGTGGCTCGGTGCCCGGTCAGACGTCGGAGGTCCGGATGCTCTCGTCGTCCAGGTCGAAGGCGAACGGCTTCTCCTTGAGGTGCTGCGGCTCCGACCTGTGGCGCAGGCGCGTGCCCGGCGCGGCTCTGCCCGCGCGCTCCGTCAGCGCCGGCACGAACACCGAGTCCCTGAGCGGCTCTGGCCGCTTCCCCTCTGCTGGTGGCACCTGCGGCACCGGCGTCCAGGGCTGCCAGGAGGAGCTGGACGGGGCCTTGCACAGGGCTCTCCGCTCCTCGGCCGCCGGCCGTGCCGGGGATGGGGCCGAGGAGCCGCCGGGCCTGCCCATGGAGGTGGATCTCATGAAGGACATCTCCTGCAAGGACAGAGCAGAGCCAGGCTGCCGGGTCTGGGCGTGGACGCTGCGCCCTGCCTGT
The DNA here is from genome assembly GCF_001715985.3 of Manacus vitellinus. Lineage (NCBI taxonomy): Eukaryota > Metazoa > Chordata > Aves > Passeriformes > Pipridae > Manacus > Manacus vitellinus. The sequence continues at coordinate 578,386 of NW_021940854.1, forward strand.
TTCACACACTCTGCAGGAAAGAAAAGGGCCCAGAGCAAAGGGAAAGGCAGAATTCCACAGCCTTTGCCACCCGTCAGGCTCTCGCTTGTGCCTCGGAGCAGAGCAGGGCTCATGCAGGTCCACTTTGGCACCTGAATGTCACTTCTCCAAAGGAAGCTTTTCCAGTGACTGGCAAACCCAGGGAGGGCAGGGATCTCATCCTGGAATAATCAGTCTAACCAAGCACTTACACTAAATAAATATCTCACACATTGGCCTGAGCTCCATTAGACACTAAATAGGAAGCAGAAAGGACATGACCTACCCTGGGGCGGGTCTTCAGGGCCTGGACTGCGCCCGTGATCGCCCGGATCCAGCTGTGCATGTCCTCGGGGCTGTCTGCCTGCAAACACAGCAGCCCAGTGAGGCTCTGCCTCCTGCCACCCACGATGCAGCCACGCAGGGGCACACGAGGCACCCGCTGTCCTGGCATTCCCAAGGCTCAGCTCTGCCTTTTCCTGCTCTCAAACAGCCCCCATCATAAATAAGCCCAAGGGAGAAGTGAACAGCTCTCACCGTGTGTTACAGCCCCACCTGCCCATGTTCACTGCTGAGGGGCTGCAGGGAACAGCCCATTTGCTGAGAGCTGCCCCAAAAACTATCCCGGCCTCGGCTGCTCACCTGGATGTAGAAGGTCCTGGAGCTTGTTATGATTTCAAAGAGGTTGTCCCGCATCAGGAGGTCACTAGAAGCAGTGAGAAAGAGACAGTCACCCCAGCAGCCATCGTGGATGGAAAAAACCTGTGTTTATCCTCATCTCTGGGGCATGCCAGGGAGAAACATATTGAAGGCAAACCTTGGGTCTCATTGGGACTTTGAGAAGACTCCAGGTCCCCAGAGACCCTCGGCCACACATCCTCCCCAGCTCTGCCATCAGCAGGCAGACCCCTGCCCTCCCTCACCATAACCCACCGCGTTCCCAGCTCGTTTTAAACGTCAGCTTGCTATCACTTATTTGGAATAAATAATTCAGAGATACATCAGTACAGTATATCTTTACTTTAGCCACGGCCGGAAAACACGGCCAGGAGCATTACCCAGACTTGACCAGGCACTCGTGGGTCTTGCAAACGTCCTTCAGGAGAATCGAACGCAAGGGCTCCTTGTCCTGCAGAGGTGAGAGGAGGCAGTGATGGGCTCGGCTGGGATGTGCCAGGGCCCCGCGCTGGCACAGCAGTGGTGCCAGAGCTCTGCTCGGGGTCCCAGGTGGGGGCTGCTCACCTGCTCACACTTGTAGTAACTGATGGAAAACTCATCCAGGACGAAGTACCGCCGCTTCCAGCTCTTCCTCTGGAAAAGAGGAGGGAATCGCTGGGCACTGGGCTCTGCCACCCTCCCTACCCACGCCGTCGTGGTGCTGCACGCA
>NW_021940854.1:580189-589601 GCF_001715985.3 Manacus vitellinus
TGGTGGCCGAGGGGGGGATGTAGCTCTGCGAGCGCCGCAGCAGCGGGTGGGCAGCCCCCACCTCACTGCCCTCCCCTCCGTCCCCACCGTTCTGTGAGCAGAGAGAACAGAGTCACTGGGAGCAGGGAGGGGAATTCCCTGCTGGAATGCAGGACACCCAGCTGCAGGGAAAAGCCACCTGATGCAATATGTGAGCCAAGGGCTACCGGCGGCACTGGACACTGGCAGGGAATGAGCCAGAGTCCAGAGCTGATGTTCTCTCACTGCAGGCAGCTTTCCAGGCTGCTGCCTTGGTACTCTTCACCCTTTTGGCACCCACATGTTAAAAAAATCAGAAAGGCTACAGAAAAGCAAGAGAAAAATCTCTTGAAGCGGGGGAGTTAAGGGAGCTCATCTGTCTGGCTCATCACACACTGAGAGGTGACTCAACTGCACCACTGCAGGTACGAGGAGAACAAGAGCCACCAGACAAACCCAAGTTAGAAAGCAGGGATGTTTTCCAGCAGAAGAAGGCAATATATCATGGGAATAAACTGCTCAGGAAAGCCATACAGTCTCTGCTCCACATTTTCAGAGCCAAATTCTCCCAAAGACACTGGGGTGCTTGGAGTCGAGGAAGAGAAGCTGTGACTTCTCTGGCCCCAAGCTGTCTCTCCTCAAGTGCAACACTCACTGCTACAGGCATGGAGGGGCTGTGGTTGTGGCCGTGTGCCCAGCACTCACCCCTGGCTCCCCCCAGCACGTCCCAGAGCACCCCAAGGGGTGGACCCTGCCCCGCTGCCAGCATCGCCCCGCCAGCGCCCTCCCTTCCCCCCAGCAGCCAAGAGGATGGTTGAGATGAAACATCTGCTGCACTCAGCTCCTTCCCCGTCCCTCCAACCCCTTCCTCCCGCTGGGCTGAGGTTTGAGCATTGCCATGGCAGCGGGGTGGCCCTGGCTGCCACCAGCCTTATATGGCCCCGTGCCGGTGCGACTGCCGGTGCGGTTAAGCCGACGGCCTGCCTGCCCTGTGCCTTCCAGCACCTTCCAGAGCTGCTTCAGCATCCCCAGGACAGACAAGCAACCTTTTGGTTGGCCCTAAAGTGCTGCCAGCCCCTGGGGAGAGCAGCGGAGCAGAGCTCCAGCCCTGCTGGGACGGGGACACCACCTGTGCCCCTCGCCTGGGGCTGTGCCAGCTCTGCTGGGTGTTACACAGGTGGTGTCCAAGCCAGAGGTGAGGACACTCCTGCCACAGGGAGGGTCACAGCCTGGAGCTGGGGTGATGCTGCTGGCCAGCCTGGGGGTGCAGCCAGAGTGTGGGGCTCCCCCCTGCAGCCCCAGAGCAGCACCAGCCAGGAAACCACAGACGCACCCAGGAAGCTGCAGCAGAGGAATGGCCATTTCACACAGAAAGAGGTAGCAAGAGCACAGAAACGTTCTGGCAGCTGATGCTCCACCTCCAAAAAACCCCTGTGCACCCCACTGCCCCCTGCACACCTCCACAACCCTGCTGAACCCTGCGGCCAGGGACGTGTTAAAAGCAGAAACCACTGCAATGATCTAATTGTCTGCTCTATTTTTAGTGCTGCCACTGATCCGGGCTGAAGTGAGACCCGGAGCTGGACGAGTGCCCAAAGGTGGGCGATGCCAACGGCCACGTGCACCCCCAGCCGTGTGCCAGGGAAGGGGGTGCAGAGCCACAGCAAGCAGGGCCAGCCTCCCCCCCCAGGACAGGCCAGTCCCTCTGCCCTGGGCACCTGGAGGCAGGATTTGGACCCAGGACGAGGGGGTGGATGGCGATGGCCAGGAAGCCGAGCGGATTTGAGGCTTCCTCCTCCTCCTCACACCCCTCATCTCATCACACCTCAGAGCAAGACAAAGCAGAGGTGTCACAGGGTGCTCGGAGCAGCCCTTTATACCCGCAGTGGGACAGGTACCACGCTGGTTTCCAGAAACATAAGTGCATACCAGCTCACCTGGTTGATGGAGATGGGCGTGTGGACCACCACCCCCCCCACAATCTCTGTTTTGTAGGCCACCTGGGGCTTCCTCTCCTGGGCCTGGGGGACCACCGGGGGCTTCGCAATCTCCGTGGCTGGTGGGACACTGCCGCTCCTTATGGCACCTGTGGGGAGAACAAAGGGATGAAGGGCAAGGGTGCAACCGCAGTCAAAGGCTCTTTTAGAGTGGGCAGCCGACGCTTTCACTGGGCCCCTGTCTCTGTCTAATGCAGAAACATCCCTTCAAAAAATAACACCTGAACAAGCACCCCAGTTAGGAAGGGTGTGGGCCCCCCTGGGCGGCTTGCAGGAGGCACCCAGATGGGAGATGAGAGGTGCTGAATGATTAAGCACCATCTCAGAGGCGCCTGCGATTCGCCTCTGCACCTCAGTGCCTTTGTGGGACACTTGCTCCTTTAATTGTCCCCGCTCCACTTACAGCCAGGCTTAATGAGGAGCTGGGTCTGGCTAACGAGGCTGAGCTGCACGTCCACAGCCGACAGCCGGGCGCTGCTGAGCCCCCCAGCCTGGCTGTGACCCTGCTGAGAGCAGCCCCACACCCCTGGGCACAGGCTGTGCTGCGGGGACCCGGCTCCCAGCACTGGCATCTTCCCTTTCCCCCTCCCAGCTCCTTCCCTCTGGCACCTGGCTCTGGACAAAAAGGCGTGTTTCCAACTTTCCCTTCCCGAGCCTGCACTTCCACTTCCTTACTGCCATTAGTGGGGTCCCTGGCTCCAAGCCACCCTCCTGCTTTCCCCCCAAAGCAGGGCAGAGTGGCAGCGTCACCCACATCCCAGTAGCCCTGAGTTTCCCAGCCAGCCTGTGACAACTCCTCCCTGCAGGGCTGGAAGAGCCGGTCGGCCAGCTGGGACACAGCCAGAGTCGGGAAGGGCTGGCCAACACCAGGGTATGGAAATCACCACAGTTTCTTGCAGAGGCAGAAGATGTATCTCATCTTCCCATCACCCCAGGTCCCACCTCTGCCAGCCTGGCAGACCCTCCACCCCCTCCAGGCAGCAACCCCTGAGGAAACTACACTGATGGTAGAGCCAGACACACAGCCTGGGCAGGCTCTGGTTACAGCTCTACCCAGCTCTGGAGGTGAAGGTCGTGGCCAATATCACCTGGACCCAGAAAGAGAAGGCACAAGCCACAGCCCCTGCAGTCTGGTGGCTGCAGGCACAGAGGTCTTTGCAGACAAAAAAAAGAAAATACAAGCCAGGTCTGATCTTGCAGGTGAGTTTGCCACAGAGGCTACAACATGGCACTCCAGGGATTTTAAAGAAAAATCTCATCTGATAGGCCCCAAACCTAAGCTGTTTACCGTGATTTTTCCTTGCCCTTGGTTTACACACCACAAACAACACGCATCAGTGCACCATCTAGCAGAACTCTGCTCGCATTAAGCATTGGCCCCACTGCTCACTGCAGCTCAGCAGAAACCCCCAACCCCTTCCCAGGGACCCCCCCATCCAGGTGCAGGGAGAAGTCATCCTGGAGCTCCCAACCCTGAGCCCCTGGAGCGGGCACTGCCAGCTGAGCATCACCCCCAGCCCTTGGAGGAGGCTCCCGTTCAGAGTGCAGCACATCCCCCATCACCGGGAGCCCCGGCAGCTGCAGAGCACAGACTGCACAGACTGCACAGGCTCTGCACAGGCTCTGAGAGCTGCTGGGTCAGTGACCATCAGTGCACGGCTCCCTGAGCACAGCAGCAGACGAGAGGAGATGGCAGATGAACCCCGCTGGATGCAGCACAGCCCGCCCCGCCGCTCCCCACAGCGCAGGGCACTCGCTGCGCCCCGCCACGAGACCCGGCATCCCAGGAAGAATAAAAATGGAGTAAATAAGTTATTGAAGCACAAGAGAGACGCCCTTTGACAGCCACAGTGAGGAGCTGGCTGGGCTGGATCCCAGTCAGCAGGAGCAACAGGAGGGAGAGGGCCCTGGAGCAGGCGGGGATGGGGACAGCTCCAAGACTGGAACCTTCCTGGGGCGCAGCCGCCGTCCCCCACAGCTGGGCTGGGAGGGTGAAGAAAGACACACCCAGTAAATCCCAACCAGGAGGATCCCTGGGGATGGTGGAGGCAGCATCTGAGAAGAGCATTAAGTGACCTACCGTGATCTTACTGGCCCGGTTCAGCGCCTCCACCCAGTCCTGCAGATCCTTCTGATCGCTGGCTTGCAAGAAATAGCGCTGGGATAGAGCGTTGATAACTGCCAGGGAAGGGAAGGACAGGGACAGTTGGCAGCAGCCAGGAGGGCTCACGGCCCATGCCACAGTCTCTCGTGGCAGGGTGTCCCCTCACAGAGCCCACCAGGGTCCCCCTCAACTCACCAAAGCAGAACGGAGTTTTCGGCTTCTGTTTCGGGGTGGCGACGCTGACCTGTGACAGAGCAAATCGGGGACAAAATTAGAGATAACAGCCCATGTTCATGGGGGGCAAGAGAGCTGGAACTTTCCACCCACCCACCCCGCTGCGTGCCACTGCCGGGCACTGCGCCCAGCCTGGGCTCTGCCCCCCTGGGCAGGACCCCCTGTGCCCCCTGACCCATGAGGTGCAGCACAGCTGTGCCAGCTGTTGGGAGCTGGCCCGTGTCAGAGTAACAGCGAGCACAGGCAGCAGCGGGCGCAGGGTCCCAGGGGAAGGTCAGCACGGAGCCAGGACTTTCATCCCCCACGTCCCCCCCGGCACCGGCAGCGCTGCACAGCAGAGCACAGAGAGCTTTCAAAGGCCCCGGAAACATGAGTTCTTCTGGACTAACACAGTTGCTCTTGTCAGCAATTAAGAAAATTGAGGGAAAATAGCAGTGGTTTCTGCCTAAAGAGTAGGAATCATTTATATAAGAATAATATTCCTTGGGGCTCCAAGCACAGCATTCATGGAGTATTTATTCTGACAGCCCTCCTCCATCAGAGCCAGTCCATAATGCTTTAAATATGTTTTCTCAAGCAAACCTCCATTTTTCTGGTATATTTACTGTTGGTAGTTCCAGCTGCTGGCAGAACCCAACCACGCAGCTTGTGACCAAATGCTGTCCTGCAGCAATTTTCATTTAAACTAAAACCTATATAATTTGTAAGTGAGGCTCTTTCCGAAATGGGGAAGGCTCAGCCTCCCGGCGTTGCTTCATCTGTGCTTAATTTATAAATCATGATTCAGCAAGAACAGAGAGATCTGTCCAATTCTTTATCCGGCTCCAGGATAAAGCCGAGCTGAGCCCGGCGTGGCAGCCACGAGCCCCCCACTGCCCCCACAGCGGCCGAGGGGCCACTTGCAGGAGGAGGACAGTGCAAGCTCCACTCTCTGCACTCGCAGCCACGGCTCCACGTGTCTCACTCACTGGTCCTGCAACAGTTGTCACTTATTGCACTATTTCTGCCTTCTCCTGGAGGCCGAATAACACTGTTAAGACACACAAAAGTGAGTTTCCAGAAGGTCTTGTCCTTCAGAGCGCTGCCCTCTGAGCACAGGGGAGAGCTCCTGGTGCACCACGGAGCCGACTGCCAGCTCCATGTCCAGCTCATGCCGACGCCATGCTCCTGTCCCCACTTGTCCCTGGCTGCCCCATGTCCTTCCTCTTCCTCCTGCAACCCGACCTCGCATCCTGTCCCACGCTAGTCCACGGTTGAAGGTGAACACGGTCCCAGTGCTGGGATCCCTGTGCTGTGGAGACTCCCTGCTTCCCACAGCCCTGCACAGGCTCCATCCCAGGGAGCTTGTCACGAGCTCAGGCAGGACCAGGACCTGGCCCCGGGTGCTTCCAGGGCAAGCCATCGCCTCTCCTGGGAACGCCGCGTGGATAAGGGGATAAGAGGGAGCATTCACCTTTCCCTCCGCCCCACCCCGACATTACCTTGGAGATATAGGTCAGCTGCAGAGATCCCACAGCACCCGCTCCGATGGCCAGGTTCTGCAACACAGGAATGAGCAATGGGAGGTAAATGACAGGGAGGAGGCGGCAGGGGCGAGCCAGGCTCTCGTTTGTGTCCTCGGGGTCAGGCAGCAGCCTCGGCCGCTTCCCTCCCTGTGCCCTGGTTCAGCTCAGACCCCCCAGCAGCAGGACCAGCCCTGCTGTGCTGCACCCCAGTGCTGTCCCCACCTCGGCACAGTCCTGGAAACCACAGAGGTCACAGAGGGGCTGGAGCCTGGTCATGGCCACACTCAGCCACAGGACACCCCAACAGACAGCACACACTGCAGGCAGTGACCTTCAGGGACCTGGGGGAGATGCCTCTACCAGGGAGGCCAGGATGTGCCTACAGACTCACTGACAACTTCCACAGACGTGCCCAGCACATGAGCCTACCTGAGGGTTGTCCATGTACCACAGGAGGTGGTTGGCCTGGGTGTCCAGGATAAAATACCTCCGCAGAAACTTGCCACAGGTCTCATTTTCTTCAATGTCCAGGAACCCGCAGATACGGTTCTGTCGGTCCAGGTACGGCATGCCGGGTTCCTTCTGGCATCACCCTGCGGAGCGAGGACAGGCAGGGAGAGGTGGGTGCTCTGCTCCCACAGCCCCAGCTTTCCAGGGAGCTGCTCCCACACTCAGAGCCATCCCAACCCCTTGGAGCCAGATGTGCCAGGATGCCAGCGCAGTCACTCAGCCACATCTGAGCTCACCAGAGGGAGAGGAAAGGGATAACCTACCAACCCATCACTCAGCCCCAAGAGCCACCAACCCCCAGGACAGAGGACAAAGTAGCCACAAAGGATCTGACGTGAGACACCAGATCCCTGGGAACTGTGGCAAAAAGTAATCCCGAAGCAGACTGTGCGCTAGAGAGAGCCCGAGCACACTCCCAGGAAATGGGAAACAATCTGCAACTCCAGCAGAAAATCTGTGCAGGCAGGATGCCGAGTCAGCAGGGCAAACAATGACCCATCACAGCGGGGCCACACCGTGCCCCCAGGTCTGCCACGGGCATGGGCCCTCCCTGGCACTGTCCCCTCCCTGGCACTGTCCCCTCCCTGGCACTGTCCCCCAGCCAGGGGGGTCTCCCCCGAGCCTCCCCCTGGGCTGCAGCAGGAACACCTGTTCACTTCTATTCACTTCCAGCCCCACGCAGGGATTGGAAGTGGCACTGAGAGCCACGGGTGGGTGGGCAGGACACGTCCCAGCGCCCGGGCAGAGCCCCCCATCCACGGGGCAGGGTGGAGGGAAGGGCTGGGGGCGGCCGTTACCCAGAGGATGAGAGCGAAGCCGGTGTGGTTTGTCTGGCAGGAGAGGGGTGATCACGCAGGTGCCAGAAGCGGAGCCACACAAATAAAAGATCTCATGCAGAAAAGGAGGAAATACTATTTTTGAGCTGCAGTGGAGTGGGGCCCGAGGAGGCAAGGGTTGTGCAAGAGCTGGGGTGCAGCTGCAAAGGTAGAGGAGGCAGAACACAAGTCAACCTGCTGTCAGGACCTCAGTTCATCACCAGTGTTCCAGAGATGGGTATTGGGGCTTGGCTCAAGGGGAACTGTGCTGCTGCAGGGGGAGAGGTTGGTTTAGCCCAGCACGGGTGCCCCAGTGCGAAGGTTTATGTGGGGCACTTCGTGTCTCACTGCTTTTTTGTGGGGTTATTTTTGTGGTGGGGAAGCACGTGGAAAGCCAGTTGCCGGGTGCCTTCAACCACACCAACACATTCAGAGCAAGCCTCATAAACTCTCTCTTCCTTCTGCTGATAATAAAAGTCCAGACATTTCTGCTTAGGAGAGGGATGAGGATAAGCAGAGTGTGGCACAGGCAGTGCAGGGATGAGCCCTGAGCCCCCAGCCCCATGGGACCCCTGATGGGACCCCCTAGGTCCCTCCCCTGCCATCCTTCATTACCACAGGCTCGTCTGGGACCCCACAAAACAGCTCAGCCCTTCTGTGCACACTGACCTCAGGTTGCACTTGAATGTGCACAAACCTCTGGGCAGAGGAGACAGGGACTGCCCTACACTCAGCCCCCAGCCTGCCCCTCACATCCCACAGGACACAACTGGTCTGTGTTCTTGGGGCCACCGAGAACTTCACTTTTCCATAGGAAAAGGATAAAACTAGCATTTCCAGCTCTGCTAACACATCAGTCCCTCTGCTCAGGAGGGCCAGAACTCCAGGAGGGCCATAAAATGCTCAGTTCTCACCAACATTGACTATTTATACAGCACTTTGTAAATTCCAACTCATAAATAATAAATATTTCTATGTGAAACCCAAACAGAAAAGGAGCATCATTTAAAAGTGTGGATGAGCCCCTGAAGGCGTCAGAGTGAGGAGGAGCTTCAGCTTCTGAGGACATCCCATATGGAAACATGATGGACATAACACTGGCACTGGGGGCAACGATTTATGGATGATGCTCACCCTGATTCACAGAGGCTGATCTGCCACCCAACAACGACAAACTTTCTGAGCATTACATGGAATCCAACCCTCAGGAGCTCATTACCAGATCCTGCTTAGGAATGCATGCCATCTCCTAGTGAAGCACATCAGAGGGTGTGCACTACCAGGACTCCTTCCTACCTCTGAAGCAACCAACTTTCGAGCTTTTTCAGTCCTAATGTCCCAATAAAAAAGACACCCCTTTCCTGACGCAGTGAACAAGATGGCAAATAGTTAGTCTGTAGAAGTTTACAGCAAAACACTCTGGGGATGTGCTTCCCAGGGAGAGGCAGGAGGAGCAGGGCACAGTCCACACAGCACCCAAGTCCCCTCTGCGGCCACGGGTGGCTCAGAGGCCTCGTGTGCAGCCACACAGCCAGACTTTCCGGGAAGAAGCCCAGGACACCAGGACTCCACCACACCGTCACGGCTGCTCGTGCCCTGCTCTGTCCTGCTCCCAGCACAGCTGCAGCCACAGGAGTGACCCAGGGACACTCTGCTGCAGGAAAACCCGAGGCAACGGGAGACCCGACATTTGGAGCATCACAGCTGCGCTGCCAGAGCCATCTCCCCGGCACTTCACTCCACAGCACCCATCACACCTGAGGGCAGCCACTGCATCCTCCTCCTCCTCCTCCTCCTCTCTCGCGCCTGTCTGCCCGAGCTGCCCTGGTAGCGGCTGGGGTGCAGGAGGACCCCCCGTTTCGGAGGGCTGGGAGCTGCGATGCCCGGTGCCCCACTGCCCCACGAGCTGAGCCGCAGCCGCGGCAGCTCCACTTCCTCCGACTGCTCTTGCAGAGCAGCTCCAAGAGCTCGCGCGGCGACGTCTGTCCCGACCCGCGAGACGGACGGGGCAGGCAGAGCCCAGCAGCTCGCTCCTGCTAATTCCAGACGTTTGCCTTAATGGAATGATTAACCTGTTGGGAGCAGGCTGGGAGCAGCCAGGATACAGCTCTTTATCTGGCCACGAAGAGTCGGGGAGCAGAGCAAATAGCTGCAGATCCCTGATCCCCGCCGCACGTTTGCTTCCAACCCCACAGACTCTCGGCGGCGATGGTGCCCACAGTACTCCCG
>NW_021940854.1:592841-598560 GCF_001715985.3 Manacus vitellinus
TTGCAGTCGTTCTCGTTGGACGCAACACATTTGTGGCATTTCAGCGCTTTACCTTGGCAAAAGTGAGGAGGAGAAGGAGGAGTGAGAGCGGTGACTGGAGCCCCCAGTGCCCCACCAGAGTCTCTGGGTCTCCACAGGCACCAGTGACCCCCAGCAGAGGGACCGGGAGTCACAGGTGAGGGTTGGCACCGGGCAGAGCCAAGCCAGGAACAGGCACACAGCAGGATGCAGGTTGAGCCCCTCCTGTCCGTAAAATTAATGCAAAACTCTTCCAAGTGTGACTGTAAATGATGAGAGCTGAACTGAGCAGGTGAGCTGTGCTGAGTCCTTGCTCTGCAAAGACTTCCTGAGAGTCCTGAAATTCCCTTTACAGTAAAAACAGGTAGACATAATATTTAAAAACCACCCTAGATCCTTGTCTTCTTGTGCCAAATTTCATTTTAATGAGTGCTTTATGGGGTAGAAGGGAGGATCCATCCAACCTGTGGGAGCAGGCTTTGTGTATTCGTGCCTGTAAATGACAGCAGCTCCCACACTGTACTCAGGAAGCTCAGCCCAAGGGCACTACCTGGGGACAGGAGTGGTGACAGGCAGCAAAGGGAAGGACGAGCCACCTCCAGATCGTCCTCAGAGGAGGCTGTGGGCAGGTTAGACAAGAGCCAGCCCCTTGCTCCTGTGCGTCAGAGCCGATAGTGGTGCGACCCCTCAGAGCACACACACAGACCAGGAAAACCCAAACCTGAAGATCCTGCTCTCTCCTGAAATTATGAATCCTTGGTTTTGATGCGGATGGGTAAATTGCCGCTGGTGTTGGGAGTAAGACTCGTCTCTGCTTTGCTGGCGGAGCAGAGCCCTCTCGTGGCAGTGGGGACCGGCTCCCGGCCAGAGCTCCCACCTTCATCTTGGGGAGAGGAGAAAAACCACGAATGGGGAAAATTGGGATTTCACGGGGTCAGATGCGAGTAAGCACCTGCCATTAACCCACAGTGGCCCGGCTGCCACTGAGGGGCTGCTTTGCATCTCCTTTGCGGTTCTTCACAGCCTTTCATCTGCCCTGAGCTAAAAACACAGGCAGGTTCATCTTGCCTCCGTCCAAAGACCCCAAAACCATCCAGAGCTGCCCCCACTCCATGGCATTGCTCTGAGCAGTGCAACCACCCTCCTGCCTTTAACGAGGGCTTTTTGTGATTCTGCCTTGAGGAACCAAGTTTTAGCTGGGAATACACAGCCCCAGCCACGGGAGGCTGCTGTGTTTTGGCTCAGTTACCTCCTCAGCTTCACTGGAGCTGGAGAGGAGAGGCTCTGCAGTCCCTGCTGGGCACTGCATGCCCAGGCTTTGTGCCAGTGGCAGAGAGGCAAAGGGCAGGGGGCTCCTCTGCGTGCTACTCGAAGGAGAAAGCCACTCTCCCCCCCAAAGACCATCTCGTGCAAGGGGTGGGAGCAGTGTGGGGCAGGGGCACAGTGGGAGCCCTCAGGTGGGTGGCAGGGACGGGACAGCAGCAAGTGCAGGAGCAGCTACAGCAATTTACTGCCTGGAGCCAAGGGACACTCACCTTCTCCAGCCAGGGAGGTGACAATGGCCAGGGCCAGCAGGGTCCTCAGGGCGGGCATTCTCAGCAGTGTGCAGCGCGGGGCTGTAGCTGCTGTTTTGTCTTAAGCTCTCCCAGCTAATCTGCTTGGGTGATTGGATAGGGGGAAGGGGATGACGCCTCACTGCAGCCCCTGGATAATGCCCTCTTAGCTGGGGAGGATGGGACACAGCTCCCCAAGGGCACGGGCCAGGCTGGGGCGCAGGAGCAGGCAGAGCATGGGAGTGGTGCCGGTGGCTCAGCATCATCACAGCATGGTGGGAGTCGTGAGGGCAGCAAAGTCACTCCAGGTCTGAATTTCAGAGCTCAGGAACATGGGTTTCAGGAACAGATGATAACTGCGCTCATTTGAAACCAACTGCAACGTAAACCACGTTAACAAACACGAGGCAGAACGTGGCCCACCCTGGAAGGTAAAGCCAACTCCTCCAGACGCCCTTCCCCGACCTCACAAACACCAAGAAAGCTTTCAAGAGGTGATAAACACAATTTTTACTCAGGCAATGAAACATGGAAAAAAAATATATTAGTAATCATTATAATAATCTCATTTGTGTGAGTATAACTCTTACAAATATTTACCTGACATATAAAAGGGAAATTATCATACATATAAAACTGATGGCCATGGCAGTTACACGGGTGGCACGAAGCAGCAGGGTGAGGGTCAGAGCAGAGGGAGTTCCTGCCTGGGGGGTCACACTGGGGGGGACAGGGGAAGCCATCGGTGGCTGGGGGTTGGCACTTCATTACAGACAGATCTGCTGGCAAATGCACGAGCAACGAGCAACACGGGCGGGGCCTGTCACTGCCAGAAAGGGGCATTTAAACTCTACTGCGAGGAACACACGACAAACACACCCAGGCTGTGACCCCACGCGTGGGGACCGGCCCTTCCCGTGCTGGTCTTGGCACTCGGGAGTGCAGCCCGTGGGATACAACAGCCCTGCCCATTTGCAAACACCCCCCTTCTGTTTCATATAACTATACCCATTACGTGTGTATTTATACACATGTAACTGTAACCATATTACAGTTAACAAATCATTCCTTAGGAATCGTCTTTGCCCAGGCTGGGGTGTGTGTGGACAGGCCCAGGGACGGACAGCACCGGGGAAGGAGGCAGCAGGACGGGGTGACACGGGGCAGCAGGGACAGGAGGGACAGGAGGGGTGGAGGACTCTGCCCTGCAGGGGATCACGGTGGAGCCCTGCTCTGCAGGCAGCCCAGGGGGAGAAGGTTGCAGCAGTGACCACGCCCTGCACAGGTCAGGGCTCTGGGGAAGTGCCCAGTGGTGAAACCCAAACTTCTGCAATTACCTGCAGGCTCCGAGGGCCAGAGCAGCGCCCCGAGGAGAGACCAACCTCAGGCTGTGACACTGGAGCCAAGCCAGCACACGAGCAGCACGGCCCTGAGCAGAGCAGGAGGCTGAGGGCAGCTGCAGTCCCTACCTGGGACCTGCACTGGGGCTCCCCCAGCCTCACACCCCCAGCCTCACACGGCACCTTGGGAACTGCTGTGGGCAGAACAGTGAGCTGGTGTGCCACACCAGAAACCAGCCCCAAACCAGCCTTCCACCAGCTCTGAGAGGTTGTGCAACACTGCTCTCCAGTTCCTCAAGAGCTGCAAAGACAAAAACCCAACTGCCCAAGAAACCCCTGGGTCTCAGGTGTTTGCTTTATCAGATCCCACAGGTGGGACAGAAACAGTCTTTGTTGATCGTAGGACTGAGGCTTCTCCACCAGCCTGGGAGAGGGACACGTGGGGAGTCAGGGGGGAAGAAAAAAGAGGGAAAGAAAGGCTCTTCCTGTCAACTGTGCAAAGGGTGAATATCCAGCACAAGCCACAGGTACACAGCTCTGAGTGGTGTCAGCCACTGGCTTCCCATCACACAGTGACCAGCCCATCACTGGGATAACTGGGAGCCTGGAGAACAGGCTGGGAGGCTGCATGCTGGGGCAGGCTGCTGGCATCTTTGCTTAGGTGTATAATAAACTCTCTCTATACATTATATAACTAATAAAATATAATCAAGTGTATGGCTCTGGCTTAAACAGGTGTTTGCTCTGCATGCTCAACACAGGGAATTAGAAAATAGAAGGAAAAGAGCTCAATTCTGTTACAAAAACGTAGCAGCAAAAAGGTTTGTGAAAGTGTTCAACAGGCTGGGCAGGAAACAGTCCAAACTGCAAATATTTCCCTTATTTCACACTTCAGGACTACCCATTCAAGGCAGAGAATCCACAACTGTAGCTACTTCCCGATCCCATCAATCTGCCTCCTGCAGGAGGGGATGGGTCTGCCCTGACCCTGGGGGGGCTGTGCCCACAACCCACAGCTCACCCTGATCTGTGGCACACACACAGGTCACCAGTCCCTGCCCGAGGCTGGGCACCCAGTGCTGCTCCCAGGGCACCACAGCCAGGGAAACGCGGCACTGCACGGTGGGAACAGTGCCAGAACTCCCCAGGGAGGGCTGGCTCGTATAATGGCACTACCAGGAGGGCACACACGGGATCTACAAAGGGATTTAAACACGTTGTGTCACCCCAGAGTCCCCCAGTTCCCAGCTCAGTGCACAGGCAACCTCAGCAACTCTGCCCCTGGAACACAGTGGGCAGCCTGCCTGCACAGAAAGTCAGATTTTGGGCTGCATCCAGGCAGATTTCAAAGGGTATTTTAGTGTCTGGATCTGCCTGTGCCTGTAAAGGCTGGGTTTTGTTGGGTCCTCTTAATATTCAGTGCTGTAAGGGCAGTTTTGACAGCAGTGTGGGAGCCAGGGCAGCACTGAGCTCCTTCTGCCCTTCTGGAAAAGCTCTCAGTCAGCAGAGCCGTGGGGCAGCTCAGGCTCTGCTTCCTTCCTCCTACAGCCTCTGAAGCAGTGCCCTGACCTCGCCACGGCACAGGGAGCCAACAGCAACAGCCTGGGCTTTGCCCACGTCCAACCCCGGGTCACCCAGGGGAGGACAGGCAGTCCCAGCCCCCCAGAACCAACATCTCCCCTGTTTCTAAACACCCCTCGGTGCAGCAGCCCCCTCCCTCCCCTCACCCGGACTCTCCTCTGAGAGGACTGAGGTTCCTGCTGGCCACGTGCCTGTTTTGGTGCTCTGGGGGGATCGAGGCGTGCAGCAGGGCTGTGCCTGGCTGGAAGGAGTGAGCAGAAAGCCTGAGTGAGTGCCCATAAATGCTCATAAAGTGCACGAATGCAGAGATGTTGGCTCCCTTCCTCTGAGGCCGGCACGGCCAGGGACAGGGACGGGCTGTGCTGTGCTTCACCCACAAACCAGAGACCGGCCACGCCTGTGCCAGGTCCCCTTTCCCAGTGCAAGAGCCAGCAGGTCCAGCCCTGGCATCACCCACATCCCAGGGCAGGACCTACCACGTGGCTGAACCTGTGCAGCTGAGCATGTGAGGACAGTAAGTGAACAGAGCGTGGTGGGGACACAACTAGACCCAGCCCAGCCAGGGGGGACAGAGCCTGAGGTGTCACCTCCCAGCTGAGAGGTGGCATTGGTGCAGAGGGACAGCACAGCAGGCCCTGGGAGGGACACACAGAGCCTGGGTGACCGCAGAATTCCCAGCCTGACCACAGGGATCCCAGTCCCGGAGCTGTGGGAAGCAGACAGGGACAGCAAGGGGAGCAGCTCTGCTGGGGAGCCACGGGTCCAGCAGCCAAGGGGGGCAGCTGGAGGCGTGTTCTTCGCTGCGGGGGGCCCTGGGGGTAAGGCAAGGTGCTCGACGTCACGAGAAAAGCAGCCAAGTGCAGAGTGCTGGGCGAGGGCGGGGGGCTCAGTCTGACTTCCCCAGCTTCGCGATCAGCTCGTCACAGATCTTGGTCAGCTCCTCGATCTCCTGGTTCTGGAAGGAAAGCAGACCTTGGGGACTCTGGTGGGGGATAACACCTGGTCCCATCTGCCAGCGAGCCTGTGTGGGAAAGGGCAGCCAGCTCCTAGACCTGCCCCTGTGACAGCTCCTCTGTGCATCCAGGCACCGTGGAGACCCCTCCTCATCCCTGTCAGACCCTGGTGCTGCAGAGACCTGCAGCTGCCCAGCCCCAGCCCACCACGCTGTGCCCAGCCCACATCTCTGCCAGCAGGCACACGTTAAGTGAGCTCTGCCCATTCTGCCCA
>NW_021940854.1:598860-610324 GCF_001715985.3 Manacus vitellinus
CGTGTTACCTTCTGCTGGAGGGCTCTCTCCAGGGACTCCACCTTCATCTGCTCCTTGCGCAGCCCCGCGTGCAGCGCCGCGCTCTCCGCCTTGGCCTTCGTGCGCACCTGGGCAATCTCCTCGTTGGCTCTGCAGGGGGGGAGAGAGGGGGATGCTGCTCAGCTCTGGGCACAGGCAGCAGCATCACGGCACAGCCTGGGGCATCAGCAGAGCCCTGCTCCTGCTCGTGTCCTCCCGGATGCACCAGAGGTGGCTTTCCCGTGTGGGAGCTGGATGAAACTGGATTAATTCAGCTCCCCCAAGCTCCTGTAGGAAACTCTGCTCTCTCAGAGCGGAACTAAACCAGTTCCTCACCAACTTGGCTCAGAGCTACAATGTGCTGGTGAGCTCCTGCTCATCAGCTGAGCCCTGGGGCTGTGTGGCCTCTTTGCACACCACAAACAGGAGCTCTCTGAAACAGGGGAACTTGGTAAGTGACTGTAAATAGACCGTGAACCTCAGATTCTCCATTAAAAAATAAATAAGTGGAGATCAGAGAACGCATTCAGGGATTTGTGCTGCCTTAAGAGTCACTTGAGCCTGAGGTTGTAAAATGCAGCTTTTCACACCGTTCAGCTCCTGCCTTCCAGCCTCTGAAAAGTGAGTGGAGCTGCTGCCCTACAAGTACTGAAGCACCCAGCAATCTCATGCATGACCTTACTTGTCCAATTTTTCTTCTGCATGGACTTTCAGGGCCTGATATCGCTGCTCTTCCTGCTTGACCCGGGTGAGATAATCTTGAGCACATTTCTTCAGAGCTTCTTCATTCTGGAAAAGAAAGTACATCCATCTACATTGGGACTGGGCACAGAGACATTGCTCTGATGGGATGATAGATCCTGTTCTGAGTGTAAAAATAAAGGCTTTAAATAGAAACAGCTTCTGCCTTATGCTGGAGCCCCTTATCCAGCTCAGCAGCATGGCAAGATATAGTGTGGCTTTATGGCAACCCTGTGTCCAGGGACCAGGGCTGCAGGGACAGAGGGGAACCCAAGGTAAGGACCTTCTTAAAGCCTTCCAGGACACCCTTCAGATTTTCATATCTCCTGAACAGATCCGACAGGGACCTCTCCACCGAGTTCAGGTCTGCCAGAGCCTGGTCCTTTTCCATCGTCAGCTGCTGCAGATTCTTCTGAGATGTCATGTTGGTCCTCTGCTCATCCTCTGTGGTGGAGAACAAACAACAAGGACACAGTGACCGTGCAGGGATGGCTGTGGCAGCCACTCCCTGCCCCACACCCCTGGCCAGGGGACAGCACAGTACCTATCATCTGGGCAATGGTCTTCTCATACTCAGCCACGATTTTCCTGGAAGGAAGAAAGAAAAAAGGCAGGTGAGAGGCTGCAGTTTTTTGTGGACACACACCTCCAGCTCTGCTGGCATCAACCTGCCCCATGGGGGCCCCCAGCACCACCACAGCCCCACAGCAGCGTGGCCACAGGGCCCAGATGTCGGGGCTGTGACCCCATCACTGCTGCTCCAGGCTGAGACCCCCCCTCTGCTGCTGCCACCGGGGCTGGCACAGCTAATGGGCTTTTATTCCCACAACAAAGGAACGAGCAGGCTCCACACGGCACCGGCACAAAGAGAACATCTCTCCCGAGACATCCCACCCTGGCGATGCTGATCCCGTGTCATCCCATCCCATCCCATCCCGCCCTGCCTCCCCCCGCCGGGAATGCCCGGGAATGCCCAGAGCCCCGGAGCCAGGGGCACACGTGGAGGGGATGGCCCCTACCTCATCTCCAGCACTTCCTGCCGGCTCTCCTCGTATTTCTTCTTCCACTCGCTGGCCTCGATCTCCTTGGTGATTATCTGGGTGGCAGCAGACACGGGACCCTTGGGATGTGCTAGGGGGGATTTCCCCACGCAGGGGACCAGAACCCCCCCAGGGCAGAGCGGTGCTGCCCCTGCTCCCCCCCTGGCAGTGGCCAGGTTGGGGTCTGGGGAGGGGCAGCCCCGGGGAAGGGGGCCCTGGCTGTTACCTCCTCCCTGATGAGCGTGAGCACGGCCGTCTTCTCGGACTCGCTGAGGCAGATGCCGTCCAGGGGACCCTCGCTCCTGCTCACGCCGGGGCACTTGTCCGTGGGGCACAGCCCGGGATTGTCCTGGGGGAATCACCCAGCTGGGATGCCACGGGAAGTGTCTTTTCACCCCACCTCCCCTGTTTGGAGTGTTCTCCCCTATTTTACCAGCCTCTGGTCAGGCACTGAACTTCCCTTCCTGCACACATGGATAACCCAGAGCCTGTTGCCATTATGGGTGCCCCTACGGGGGCTGGGGTGGTTGTACCCACATCATTCACTGCTTTCCCCTCCCAGAGCCCAGCTCCTGAGCACCAGTGCTGCAGCCACAGAGACCAAACTGGGGGGAAGGCTCAGCCCTGTGGCCCAGGCACCAATTCCTGCCTGGATTCCGGCCCCATCACTTCCCCAGGGGGTCCTGCAGCCTGACAGGTCTCCAGAAACATTCCTCCAAGCTGGGCTGACACCACCGCCTGTTCCTGCTCTCATCACCCAGCCAGTGACAGCCCTGCAGTCAGTGCACTCATCTCCTTGGGAACGGGCTGCCAGGCCATAAATAGAGAAGTGCTCGGAGGAAGGAGGCAGCCTGCTCCTCCTGGTTTGGAAACCAGAGCACTGGAGCACTTCTCCCCTTCCCTCCTCCCCAGTGCTTTGGCTGCTGCTCAATCCAAGCACACCCAGCCCCTCGTGGCCCTCCCAGCCCTGCTGCAGCCATGGCCAGTGGTGGGAGTCCCCCAGGACCACCCATGGGGGCAGTTTGGGGTCCAGGCACCCCAACACTGAGGAGGTTCAGCCTGGTGTGGTTTGGCAGTCACCTCCCCCAGCATCTCCCAAAAGCAGGTGCACACCTGAGCACCTGCAGGTGCCTTTGGGAACCAGTTTGCCTGTGGGACTGAGGCCTGACCACACTGCCCAGGGCACAGAACAAACGGTTCACTTTGCCTGATGTCCTTGTGGGGCTCAGCACAGTTAAATCTGTCTCAGAGAAGCTGGTTCTGCTGATGTTGCTAATCTCATTGTCATCTGCTTGTCACCTCGAGCAGCTTTGGCCAGGGACAGCTAATCTGGCACTGGGTCCCCCAGCAGTGGAGGAGTCTTGGGGCTCCCTGGGGCATGTCAGGGGTGCCCCTGCACAGAGCTGCCACTGTGGGGGTGCCAGGGTCAGGGGGGCTGCAAAGCCAGGGCTTCTTCATTAATCCCCCATCTCTGCTGTTGGCTGCCTTCCCCAGCACAGTGGTTGAGGATCCCATGGAGAAGGCACTGTCACAGACAGGCCATCAGAGCCAGCCCTGGACTCTCCATGTGAGTCACAGCCCGTGTCCAGCAGCTTGTGCCCTCCCCATGGTCTCCTCTGCCCCCTCCCTGTCCTTCAGCCATTCCCCAGCACATCCCTGGCTCTGCACCAGCCCTACCCATCCCCAGCATCACCCCCTCCTTCCCTCCTTCCCTCCCACCCCCAGCGCCCACCCAGGAGGGATCAGCCTGTGCCAGGCTCCTCCAGGCCTGCCAGGAAATCTCCGCTATTTTTATCGAGTCCCTGCGTGGGCTTGTCAAGAATTTTACCTCCCAAAGAAACTCATTTCAGAGAGGAGGAAGCGAGAGGCACTCACAGGGAAGATACCAGGCCCGTCCTTTTCCATCTGCTTGCAGATCTCCTTTTCAAAGCCTAAAGACAATGAAACACAACCTTTTATTGACTTGGAAACAGGACCCTCGGACACGTGAAGATTTTCCAGGGGGCAGGAGGGAACCCCTGAGCCTCTCCATCCCCTGAGCTTCCCCTCCCAAAGGCTTCTTTGCCCCCAGCTCCTGCCCTTGCATGGAATTGTTCTCATTGGAAAAGTCCTCTAAGACCATTGAGGACTTTTCCAACCATTCCCCCAGCACAGCCAAGGTCACCATTAAACCCTGTCCCCAAGTGCCATCTCCTGCACCCTGCCAACCTTCCTGCACTCTCTGGACTGGAAACCAACACTCCCCTCTGGTGGCAGTCCAGCCTGTGCCCATGTCCCCATGGCTGCCACCCATGGCAGTCCTTCCCTGAGACCACAGTGGCTGAGGAGGGGGAAGATGCACGAGACATTCTGCACTTGGGCAGGATGCATCCCTGGGCTGGACCAGCTGCTCAGACCACTCTGAACAGCACAAGCCTCAGCCCAAGCCAGCTGGTCCCAACACCCTCCAAAGGAGCTGCCACAAGGCCCCTGCTGTTCTTGGCAGCAGAGAGGAGATAAAGAACATCTCCTCCTGTCTCAATGCATGGGACACCCTGTCCTGTGGGACACCCTGCCCCGAAGGAGGGACACCCTGCCCTGTTGCCATGGTGCTGCCTCACACAGCACGAGGGGTAATTTATGGACCTCACTCACACAACTGCAGACATGGTTCAGACGTGTATTGGGCAGAGAACAATGTATTTCGAGAGCCCAGCTCAGAAAGGAAGGAGGTAACAAAATGCTGGTGACTGCAGATTTCCCACTGTTTCCCTCCATTTATCCCTGTACCCTGACCAGTGGCTGCATCCACAGCTCCCACCCTGTCCCTGCAGCCAACATCCAGCCCATGCACCTGCCTGGCCTCTGAGATCAACAGCAATAAATAAACCCTCCCAGCCTCTCTCTTGGCTGTCAGGTTTTCCTCCCTTGAGGACAAAGGACCATTCTCCTCTCCCTGGAGCTGGCAGAGCAGCACAGCCATAGGAGAAATGATTAATGGGTCCCTGCAGAGGGGAGGGTTGCAAACCTCCTGTGGGGATCTCTCCTGCTTGCACCTAGGGCTTGGCTATTGATTAAATGTCATGTTGCCTGGCTTTTAATTATTTTGTAATGGCTTGGTCAGAGAGGCTAATTACATGGGAGACTGACAGTGGAATTCCTCCAGGAGCAATAGCGGGGTCTCTGTAACATCACTGAGATCTCCATCAACCACAGCTCCTGTGCCAGGACACTGAGTCCTGGCAGCTCTGCTCCTGGCACAGGCTCTGAGCATGGATCCTGCAGCCTGGGGGACAGGGCAGGTTCCCTGGGGGCAGGCAGGGTGCATTCCCAGAGGGGCTGTTCCTTACCTGCCTCCGGTCTCTGCTTCGCCGCGGGCACAGGGACATTCGAGCACTCAAAGTACTCCAGGTCATCTTCTGGCTCAGCCTTCTTGTCCAGCCCAGCCAGTTTCTGCACGGAGGTGGTGGAGGCCAGCTTCTCCTCATCAGTGGCACGTCCATCCCTATTTGCAACATCTGGGATTTCTGAGATCAACACTCCTTCCTCCTGCATGATCAAGGTGCGCAGTTAAGCAGGACTGGGCGAATCCAGGGGGATCAGGCCACAAGAGGAGCTGCTGGATACTCCATGGGAAGCATGGAAGGTTTAAAATCCACCAACAAGCTGCTCCCCACCAGCCCTCCTCCCTCCCTTCCCACCAGGACCTGCCCATGGAGAAGATGCAGCTCCGGGGCCGGGACCCCACGTACCTGAGCGCTGGCATCCAGGACCAGGGGCTTTGCCTCGTACTGCTTCACCTTGCAGCCGCTCCTGTGGGGGAGAGAAGCAGCGGCTGAGGGGGGCTGGGGGGGTTTGGGGCAGGCGGGGGCGTGTGCGGGACAGCCCAAGCAGGGGGAGGCAGCCCCAGCCCCAGCGTTGCACCCGCCGCGTGCCAGCACCCCACTCACCCGGGAACACCGAGGCAGAGCAAGTTCTGGAAGGAACAGAAGGAACAGGCAAACAAAAGACACGACTACAGAGCGGTTGGGTTTGTCTGTGAGGTGTTTATTCCTGAGGAAGGTAAGGAGCGGAGCAAGGACCCCGAGGGGCCGGCGGCGAGAGAGGCGACTGCCGAGGAGAAGGATTTCCCTCGCTGCACCCTCGCCCCGTGCATCCAGTGCAACGGCACCTGAGGCCTCAGTGGGTGTTGATTTTCTGCAGGAAGAACCATTTCCAGGCTGTCCCTGCAGCTGGAGGTTTGTCTGGGACTTCTCCACGGCATCCACACGTCTCCCAAGTGAGTCAGACCCATGCAGCCGGGGCAGAGGGTGGGAGAGCACCGGGGCAATGCACCGTGCCTCGAATGAACACTCCACCTGGAGCAAACACTGTCCCATGGAGAAGGGCCTTGTGGGTGGGAAGTTTAGCCCAGGTGGGTCTTGCAGGTGGTCCCCTTGCCCTCCAGCGAGGAAGCTTTCCCTGGAACTTCATCCCACATTCCTCAAGACACCCATCCGGAGGCCGCCTGCGCAGGACTCCAGGCAGAGCTGCATCCCAACACACCGGGCATCAGCACCTTGAGCAGCACCAGGCAGCGGAGGGACAGTCCCAGAGGGAATGTGGGTGGCAGAACACAAGCTCTCCTCCTGCATCTCATCCCCTCTCAGTGCACACTCAGTGATCTCCCAGGCTCGTGGCCACGTTTGACCACCCGGGAGCCACTCGCTGAGCTGGAACAGCTCCTGTGACAGCCCCTGCAGGGACCCGGGGAGGGATCCTGGCCCCAGACACTGCGCTCCCCATCGTGGGGACATGGTCAGAGGCTTGAGCTGTTCCCAGGTTTAGGGAGTGGCCCCCACCCACTGCACTCTCCAGCCTCCCCCTCGCACACAAGCGCAGCAGAGCACAGCGACGGCGTGGCACGGCCCACGAGGTTCCTCTGCACGCTGCCATGCACTCCTGGCTCTCACCGAGGAATCACCTGGGCTGCTCTCCTCCCTCGTGCCCTGCTGCAAGCAGCCAAACTCGCTCTGCCCTGTGCCCTCTCCTGCACCACGGTTATCACATCACCTGCTTTGAGTTCCCCCCCAGCACCAAGACGACAGCTCTGGATTGCACACAAACCTGCTCCCCCTCCATCAGCTGAAGGTTGTGAGCACTTGTCCACCACCAAAAGATGCTGCAAGGTGCATGCTGTGAGGGCAAGCACAGGCCCCCGGTGCGGCTCAGCTCAGCTCAGCTCTCCTCTCCTCCCTCACTCCCAGGCACTTGCCAGGCTAAGCTGCCCCGGGGACCCGGCCGAGGGGTGCGGGACACAAACCAGACAGCAGAGAGCACAAGTCAAAGGGCAGGAGGAGCCGGCATGCCATGGAGACAACTGGGCCAGCACACACCCAGGGAGGGGACAAGAACAGCAAAGGAAAAGAAGAGGAATACAGGAGAGAGTACTTACAACAGAAAACAGAGAAATTTCACTTGCTCAGTAGTCCTGACGCACCAAAGCACGGACAGGGAGAGAGACGGACAGATGGAGAGAAGAAGAGCGTGTGAAAAGACCTGGATGTTAACTCTGCTCTGGAGAAGCACAGTGAGCTGCCCAGCTCAGTCTTTGGGAAGGCACACACACACGGGATGCTCTGATCCTGCATTTGCTCTCCACAGCAGTGGGGTGAGATCCAACCACAGACCTCACTGCCAGGGCACTGAGCACCCAGAGCTGCCCACACTGCTCCAAAGGGATGGAGAGGGAGCAGAGAATTCCCTGCTGCTTCCCCTCTCCGTCAGCTCTGCTCGCCCGCAGCCACACGTGGGAACACCAGCTCTCAGAAAATTTGTATCCACTCTCTGCAAAGTATTTCCAGGACAAAAACATCCAACACAGCCTGATTTCTGCCTGCAAGGTTTTCTCTCTCTCTGTAAAAACCCACTCTCTAGTTTTCCCACCGGAGAATCGGACGGCAGGGTAACGGTCTGCCTGTCCAACCTGTTTTCTTCCCCTGAAATAACACAGAAATCCAGTGGCAGCTCACACAGTGTCCCAGCAACACCTGACCAATGACACACCCATGTCCAGCAGCTCCTGTGAGCCGGCAAACCCACCGGCTCCAGCCTCCACTGCAGGTTTCCTCTGACACCACACATGCACCCACCAGCTGGACTCCCGAGGGGTTTCCAAAGAGGTGATCCTGCAAGCAGGTCCCAATCCAGCCTTCCCCACTCTGCCCGGGGCTCAGGACACTGGCACCCCTGCAGGACACTTGTCCCTCTCCTCACAACAGGGAGAGGGGACCTGTCCCTCCGCCAGGACAAGGGGCGGATTAAACAGGGGCAGCAGCAGAACCTGAGGGGCACGGTGGGATTTTGGGCTTGCTCAGAAGGCACCGGAGCAGAACCACCACCAGCACCAGCACCATCACCACCAGCACCAGCACCATCACCACCAGCACCAGCACCATCACCACGGCTCTGCCTGCTCAGGGGGCCGCAGCACCGGCTCCATGCACACCAGCACTCACGTTATCAGGCGTGACTTGGGCTTCTTGGGGGAGTCTCTGCCTTTCAGGGGATCGTCCTGCGCCTCCAGCGTCTGAGACTCGAGGATTTCATTGAGGCTGTTATCTGCAGCGGAGCAGGAGTCGGGGGCAGTGCTGGCGAGTGTCTTGGTGGGCTTGAATGGATCCACAGAGTCAAAGTTATCGGGGTCAAACTGGTAAGAGCCCTTGGGGGGAGCTGGTAAGTTTTGCAGTGCTGAGCTGCCACTGAGGGAGTTGTGACCAGGACCCAGCTGGGGGGAGTCCCTGGGTGGTGGTGGCTCCGTGGGACCCCTCTCTGCATCCTCAGCTGGTTTCTTGGGGGACTCTCGGTGTCTCTTTGGTGTCAGCTTGCTGGCCGGGATCCTGCTGCCCCTCCTGGGTGAAGCTCTCCTGGCCTCTGTGCTCTCTCCCACCTCCGTAAAACCAGCCTCAGGGTTTGGGACCTGCCCTGTGGGCTCTGGGGCTGGGTCCCCCCCCAGCTCTCTGGGATGGGGGAGATGGCATGGGGCTGCCAGGGGAGAGCTCTGCAGCTGGCAGTTCCCTGCCCCAGCGGGGTTCACGCTCCTGTCGCACTGCTCAGGCTCAAGCTGGTGGGATGTTTGGGGCATCGGGGGCTCCTCTGTGGCTCCTTCTGTTTTCCTCCCCAGCGAAGGCGTTTTCCCTTTCCCAAGCTGGTCCTGGGCCAGGGCATCAGCCCTCAGCTCCACCAGCCCCGTGCCAGTGTCTGCCACGTCCCCTCCTGACATGACCCACTCCCCGGGGGCTGTGCCCGCATGGGGCACCAGGGCTGGCTCTGCAGTGGGCACAGAGTTGGCCCTGCAGCCCTGCCCGGCCAGAGGCTGTGTCAGGGATGAGTTGTTGGGGTCAGTGTCCCCTTCAGCATCTGAGCTGGCTTTGGGGGCTCCGGTCTCCGGTTGAGCCTCATCTTTGGGGTGCTTCACAGGAGAGCTGTCCAGGCAGGCTTCCCCTACCAGCAGGTCACCATGGTCACCTGGCTCTGAAAAATAAAAGGAGATGGTTAAACCTCGACCTGCAGTGCACCCCCTTGCAGGAGGGTTTCTGTCCCCTCCTCACAGCTGCTCCAGGTTCGGATTTTGTGGAGAATCCACTGACTCAAAACTCAGTTTCCCTCCTGCCAGATGACAGAGTCACTTCTCACCTGAGCAGAGAGTTAAAAATTAGCAAGGAGTGTTTAGGGAAGCACAACATGAGAGAGCACCATGAAATGTGAATAAGCAGGCCCCAGGGAGAAGGGGAATGGAATGGTGTGCTCAAGAAGAAGCAGAAATGGGCTGCAGGGGGGATTTGGGGGTCACCCCCCTGGTACTGGGGCTGCAGAGTTGGGTGTGCACCAGGCAGGGGGAAGCTGCCAGATGCAAACTGACTTCACCTGCAGAAATCCTGCTGCAGTCACAGCAGGCTCTCCACACTGCTGTCAGCATCTCCTAATCACAAATCCTGATCCATGACTTAATCACTATTACTCTGATCCCTTCCCCTCAATCCTTTTACTGTTTAATCTTTTCTTTGCTATCAAGGGATGGGGGAGAGATCCTTTATCTACTGAGGCATCCTGAAAGCTGCACCCACTGAGCTCCCAGAGCCAGGATGGTGGTGCTGGTGTGCCAAGGCTCTGCCCAGCTCACCTGTACCTCTTCCCCTGCACCCCAGCCAGGGACCATTGCCCAGGCTCCTGTGATGAGGCAGAATGGGGTGCCCAGCACCCATCAGGGAGCGTGTAGGACCCACAGCTCTCACAGGCACCTTTCTGGGGAGGCACAGTCCAGCTGAACCCTCCAAGGGCAGGATGGAACCAGTGCTCACCCAAGGACCAAACTGGTTTGAAAACCTGGCTGTGAAGAGCAGCCTGGATAATGGAGAGCTTGTGCCAGGGAATGCCGACCCCCAGCCCTGAGCTCATCCCCTGGGAAAGGCTTTTCCTATCACCAGGCATTTGCAACCAGCTCGTGTTTGCTGGTGACAGAGTCACAGCCTGGCAGAGGAAGAGTGCATCAGGCAAATATCTGGTCCTGAGGCTAACCCGGGACATGGAGCCAACGATCCTGACTCAGCTGATGGCTCGTGGTTTGCATAATTGATCCCCAGGATGCTAAAAGCCATGGAAATGAATCATGAGGGTCTGTGTGCTCCCTGAGACTGCAAAAACGCTCCCTCTGACTGCAAAAAGAGCTCCCTCCAAGTAGATGTTGCCTTGATGCCCCAGAAAACGCATCAGTAAACACAAATCCAGTGGATGAGTACTTGGAGTGCAGCCAGTCCAAGGCAGCGCCTGCCAGGCCTTCCCATCATTAGGAACCAGGAAAACTTTCTTAACAGACCCCAAAGAAAACTCCATTACACTTGCTGTGTTGCTCAGATGTTTGAAGCCTCCCTGAGACAGCCCTGAACAGAAGAACAGGCTTCAAAGTCGGGGCAAAAGGACCTTTTAAGTGCATTTTGCGTTCCCAGCGGAAGGTTTGGCAGCCGCCGTTCTCACAGACATGAGCCCATCCTGGTTTCTAACCCAAGCAATGAGTAATTACTTCTTGAATAACAAGCAGTCGGCACGCAAAGCACCTCCCTGTGCTGTGGTGTCTGCAGGGCGGGGAGGGAAGGAGCGATGGCACATGTGGCCATTGCTCAGAACGACCATTTTGTCATCAAAATCAGAAGAACCACCCACCCAGGTTTTCCAGTTTCGTGATTCCCTGTTTTCTGCACCTGAGAGAGCTCGGCTGCTCCATCCCCTCCCACAGAACAGCCCATCCACTCAGCCAGTCCGGGAGCTGAGGAACTGGGATACACTGGGAGGTGTGGGCGAAGAGCAGCTCAGGTGCTTGCCTATGATTTTGGAAATCTTTTGCAGCAGAAACATCCCTCCTGCGAGCTCGGGGGAGTTTTTCCTCCATTTCCCTCCATTCCTCCCCCTCTGCATTTCCTCTGCCTTCAACGCAGCACGATGGGAGCGCAGGTTCCTGCGGGAACAATTACACAGGATGCAGAGCCTGGTGACCTGAAGGGCCTTGGGGGGCTTGGGAAGAGCAGAGCTCTGCGCTCCAGCCCCTGCCTGGCAGTGCTGGGGACGAGCACAGCGATACCTCAGTGCAGCACCGTCCCACACAGAGCCCTCCCCAGCCCCAGCACGCTGCCTGTGGCTCTCCCTGCTCCTCC
>NW_021940854.1:611630-614583 GCF_001715985.3 Manacus vitellinus
GCGTGGGCAGGAACAGCCCCTCCACTCTCCGAGCCCCGGACTGGGCCCAGGCGCGGTGCCCGCCGTGAGTCACACACTCCCCCGGCCCAGCACAGGATATCTGCCCCTGCATCCAGCTCAGCCCTCGTCACCAACGACTCCTTTCCTCTTTTGGCTTTCCGCTGGTGTTTAACAGTCGTTGATCTATTTTTAAATCCATTCTGTTAAGAATTAGCATACCGGCAAACGCTGCTGCCGCCGCGAACGCACCGGAAAACACGTGCCCCGTGTCGGGGGGACGGCAGCGAGAGCCAGCGAGCTGCTCCCAGCACTGACAGCTCCAGATCTGCTGCTCCTGCTCATTTCCTCGTGCAAAATACCTGCTGGCAGGTGACCGGGGATAACTTGAGCAAGAACGGGACAGAATTACAGCCCCCACCACGAGAGGCAGCAAGAGGAAACTCTCTGAGTGATCCTGAGTGGGCACAAAGCCTCACCGCAGCCCCCTCTGGGGCTGGAGTTTTGTCCCCAAGACCAGGGTTTAACGCACCCAGGTCACCTCTTGGCTGTGTGTGGAGCAGCCAGCCCTGGAGTCACGGCTTCTGTCTTACACATTGCCTCACCCATCTGTTCCCAGGCAGGGTGAGACTGCAGCTGCACAGCAGGCAGTGCCTGCTCCTCGCTGTCCCTCCGGGCCGGGAATGCCGCGCCTGCCCGCAGGTCCTGCTCTGGCACTGCCCCCACGCACCCCAGCGTGGCCAGCAGCTATTCCCCAGGGGCTGCAGGGCAGTGGCTCTTGCTGTGGGTGACAGCTCAGCTGCCTCGGTGCAGACGAGCAGCCATTACACTGGATTGCCTCCATCCAGGCATTTATTCCCACTGCTGCTCCCGAGCTGCAGCCAGATGGAAGAGCACGGGCTGCTGTGATGCAG
Organism: Manacus vitellinus; assembly: GCF_001715985.3. NCBI lineage: Eukaryota > Metazoa > Chordata > Aves > Passeriformes > Pipridae > Manacus > Manacus vitellinus. The sequence continues at coordinate 612,542 of NW_021940854.1, forward strand.
CATCACAAAGATGAGGCCTTAATGTACAGATTACATTGGTAAGGTGGTGGAACACCCCGGGGTGCCTCTGCACACTGCAAACACATCTGCATCTGGGCAATCCCTTCCCTCCACCATTCCAGAGACACTGAAGAGCCGCAGCCAGAAATGTGGGCAGGAAGGGGCCAGAGCCGGGTGCGGTGGCACCACAGTTTGGCTCTGCTGGTTCCAACATCCTGCTCTCCACCAGCCAGCACAGAAAAACAGCTTTTGCTGGAGATCATCCCCTCGGCTCCACAACACTGGGAGCTTTGTGTGCAGGAGCAGCCTCTCCCTCGCTGCTGAGCAGGAGCTGCTCGTCCCAGGACGAGGGGCACAGGCACACACAGGGACAGGGACACCCTGGACAATGAGGCAATGCACTTCCCTGAGCTTTGGCAGAAATTATCCTCCTACCTTCTAGGAAAGCCTTATCTCCTTCTCCCCCTCCCCAGACATTATCCCCAAAGTAAAGATGCCTCTATCATCCCCTCTTAAAAGGGAAGGATTATTCCAAGAGCTGTGATCATCGGAAGCGTGAACTGAATGCTCTCTCCATCACAGCAAACAAACCTGTGTTTTCCACAGGGGTGGGTGAGCACCCAGATCCATCCCATTAGCAGAACAACATGACAGGAGATGGTGAGCCATGGCATCCCGTTACTGCCACAATCTACAGTACCTGGGCTCCTGCACGGAATGACCCAGGGTCTGGATCAAACCCACATGCTCCAAAACCAGCCCTACAGAAAGCTCCCAGCCACTGCTGTGAGCACACTGCACGTGGCATGCCAGGGCCCACAGCAGTGGGAGGCAGGAGAGGGCAGGGGATGCCCAGGACAGCCTGTGCTGAACTTCCAGGCCCACCACGTGCTGCCTCACACCTTAGAAAAGCTTTTCTCCCCCGGGCCCCCCTGGGGGCTCACAGACACCCTGACACTGCCCAGCCACCCTGCCCTGCTGAGAACAGAGGGAAGAGGAGGTCTCCTCCCTGCCCTGCCCCGATAACCTCCAGTGGTTGCTGCAATGGTGCTGGTGGTGGAGCTTCAAAGCTTCCTCCCAGCATGAAAACAGAGATAAACACCGAGCTCAGCCACGGGCACCAGCACGTCCCCCTGGAGAGAAGGGTACAGAGACAGTGGGCAGGTGGACCCCAAAACACCACAGGCTAATGGGGAGCCAACCCAGGGGAGCAGCAGCAGTGTGGGACACAAGGATAAACCCGCAACAGCTCGGGACTACTGGCAGAGAAAACCCCACGCGTTTACAGCAGATCCCCCACAACTTCTCCAAAAACGGGGCTTAGCAGCATTGAGCTTTCTCATCTTTAACAACAGCCACACAGGAAGGGCACCTGGCACCTAACTCCAGGGAAAAATGGACCATGTAATGAAACCCTCACCACTGACCAGCCTGGGGGACACAAGTCCAGCACCACGGCAGCTCCTGTGCGAGAGCCAGGGGCACACATGAGGCAGCTCCCACCAGCCAGGAGCATGGGGGCAGCCCCCAGGCTGCGGGCAGAGTGGCAGAGGGACGTTTAACTGCCAAAATGATTTAACAACATCCTCGGGCTCCTCTCGATCAGCTCATCACAGCCTTTGCGGAGCACCCAGCCCAGCCCCGGCATTTGAACCGTCCAGGCCATTAACCACAAAAAATGTGGCAGGCGTTATTCAAAGCCAGCAACTTTGCCTCCTTGACCCCACCCTGCCTTTCAGCCTCTGGAGTGCAGCACCGAGAGCAGAAGGCACACGCCGGCTCTTTACCTGGGGTCCCGACCTCGGGCTCTGCTGATCCCGGCGGCTCGCAGAACTCCTTTAGTGGCGAGCAGGTCGGCGTTTCTGCTTCAGGGGTCTCAAAATTATCAGTGGAGTCCGAGCTGCCGAGGGGGGGGAAAAGAGTGAGGAATTACTGCTTTCAAGGCTACCTCCGAAATCCTCCACGCCGCCTACGTGTGCGGCCAGGCCGGCAGGGCCGTGGGCATCCGGGGCGGCCGCTCGCTCCTGTCCGGCGGGACACGC
>NW_021940854.1:615782-640609 GCF_001715985.3 Manacus vitellinus
GATTCCTTCCACTCTGGACGTGCCAGAGAAGACCCCACGCTGGCTGGCAACTGCCCTGGGGTGCAAGCAGCTCCCAGGAATCCTCACTCCCCCCAGGAAGAGTGGCTCCCACTGGGAAGGCTCACCTGCCTTGGGAAGCCTTGCCTAAGGAAGGGGGCTTCCCTTCTGTTTGCAGGATCTCTCATACAGAGGGAGACAGGGGCAGAGGGAAGGGACACACCTGCCCCTTCCATTTTCCAAGGAAATACCGGCCTCAACAGCCCTGGCTGATGCGATATCCTTCCGTGGCAGCAAGTTTATTTATTTATTAAACTATTGTTGTTTAAAAATAACAGCCGGCAGTTCCCGCAGAAATCAACCATGCTGGCCTCCCTCGGGAACTTTCCCTCAGGAACTTTCCCCCTAACGAGGGCTCCCACGCCCAAATTCATCAGCTCCCACACACTTGCTAGAGAGAGGAGGATAATGTTTCTGATGCACAGCGAGGAATGTCCGGGGCTCTGGCAGCAGATCTGTCATTGGCAGCAGCATCGCTGGCAGCTCCCCAGAACCCCAACTGGCTCACCCCACTCCTGGCAGCAGGTCCCAGGGATGACCTGGGAAAGGGCAGACAACTGTCCTGGTGTGAAACCAGCCCAGCCCATTGCAGAGAAGTGTTGCTGGCCCTTGCTGACCAGACCAAGAGTTCACGTGGCAGGCTGAGCCCAGGGACCGGTGCTTCCCTGTGAATCATCACCCAGCTCTGAGAGCCGGGAATGCCTCTGCAGGAGCAGAGAGGCCTCTGGGGCAGAGCAGACCCGTCCATCTGGTCTGGCTGCCTCTGACACCAGCCTCTGTCGGATGCTTCAAAGGGCTCATTCCTCACTGTGGAGCATCTCAAATAACCTCCCTGCAGCCATCCTTTCTCCCAGGCTTCCATCTCTTGGTGTCCTTATTAAATATATGTGTCATTGCTGTGTGCCTTTACTGTCCAGACTCTGCCAAAGAAAACCTCTTACCCCCTGTCATAACACTTCCAAACTTCCCCAAAGATTCCCCTGGGTGAGCCAAAGCTGAGGTGCTGCCGGTTCCCACCGCAGGTCAGTGGCAGGAACAGTGCACAGGCCCCAGGGAACACCTTGGCCAAGCACTACACTGCCCCCCAGACCCCCAAGTCCCGGGGACAAGGGGTCCTGCACACCCCCCACTGCTGCACAGAGGACACCAAGCAAGAGGGGACCACTCGACACGTATCAACGCTCAGCCAAGAACCACGAGGCTCAAGCAAAAGCAGAACCTCAACATCCTGTTGCCTGCAGCTGCCGTGAGCAGAGCACAGCCCACTTCCCTGCTCCGAAGTGGCACAGCTGATTTCTGCAGATGAGTTTTACGTAAGGAGATCTTCAGCGAGAGCCGTGCTGCAGCCTGACCTCCTCCTCCTCCTCCTGCTCCTCCTTCCCACCTCCTGCTGATCCCAAGGACCAGCCTGAGTGACAGTGCAGCCACGCTCTGAACCAGCTGATGGGTTCTGCCAGGGACCTCCCAGGGAGAAGAGCAACACGACTGCAGCAGGAGCAGCAGCAGGGCTGGCACAGCAGCAGGAATGAGCCGCCTCTGCTGCAGAGGGGAAGGAGCTGTGGCAGGCGAAGGGCAAAGCACAGGCTGACTCCTGCAGCCCCCCACTTGTTGGACGAGGGAACTGGGGCACAGGAGCAGAGGAAATCAGCAGGATCTGTCCCTGTGCAGGCTGCACACGTGCGGTGTGCCCAGTGAGGAGCCCCTGCTCCCACCCACCACCTGGGGGAAGGAGCGTGGCCGCAGGAACAGGATCAGCAAGACTGCACCGTGCCAGCTGCAGGAAGATATCAGAGCAGTGCAGGAGCAAAGCCTGCTTCCACTTGCTGTTCCTGATGAGCAGTTAAGAAAATGCCTCGAGTGGCATTTTCCAGCTTGGCACCTGACCCAGCCTGGCAGCACCGCTGGCTGCAAACCACCACCAAGGAGATAACCTGACTTTGTCAGTCACACTGAGGGTTCTGCCTGCCAAATGCCGCTTGGCACAGTCAGCAAACACATCTCTGCAGAGCGGGGAGGATGCTGACCTGTTCAAAAACACCTGCCAGCAGCTGCCATCCACACAGAGAGGTGCAGCCTGCACAGGCAGCAGCTGGACGGGCTGTCCTTGGCACCACTGTCACCTCCCTCACTGCTGTCACAGGACTTCACTGTGCCAAGCCCTGCACACACACAGTGGCTCAGGGACAGGCAATGTGCAGCCCGTGGATGCCTCTGGCAGCAGCAGCAGCACTGAATGACCTAGAAACCACCCACGGCTCACACAGTGCCTGGGCTTTCTGGGAGGGGCAGAGCAGCAACCCCTGCCACACAGAGGACAGGTGAAGCCCCAAGATTTTGGAGCTGGAAGAGCTCTGGCATCACAGAGCCTGCAAAAACATGCAAAACCTTGCTCGGCTGCTCGTGCTGATCCTTGCAAGAAGCCAGTTGCATCCAGGGGTAATAGCTCTGCACCCAGACGGACCTTCCCTGCTTTTATATTGGGGTGAACTTCCTCCTGGCCGTCTGGCAGCAGTGCTGCTGCCTGGCCTCACATCCTAGAAACACAGCATGTCCAGTTCCTCCCACTGTCACCACACCTTGGTCCCCGGGGAGGGCGTGGGGTGTAACGCTGTGGAACAGGTATCACACAGCCACACCTGTGGCATTGGGAGCTGCAGTGCCCCAGGCCAGAGGAAGGCATGCACCTGGAGCTTCCATTCTTGGCCCTTTCATAAAGCAGGAGATCTATTTCTGGCTGTGGAGCTTTTCTAGGCACAGCACAGCAGCCAGTGCTGCCATTTCTAGCTGAGAAACAGATCTTTTGTGGGTTTTCTTTCCTTTTCTCAGCTCTGCCTCTCTGCTCCTCCACAGCAGGGCCTTTCACTTCCCCATGGGGACCAGGGTCAGGCTCCCTGCAGCCAACCCTGGGACAGAGCACGGGGACAGCAGGGGATGGAAGGGACAGCTCAGAGATCAGCACATGGATAAAATGTGAATCCACATTACACTGCTGTGTAAATCACCCTCACAGTTTGTCATCAGCACTTTATCCACACAGCATTTGTCTCCTCCAGGCAAAAAGGTCCGAGGTGTTCCAGCAGAATTTTTCTGTTACTGTGTTTTATCCCACCCTACTCTATCGATCAGGGATCAGCATCCCCTGGATGCGTCAGCATCTGGAGCATCCCGGAGCATCCCGGCGTATCCCTTGGGTTTGACAGCCCCCCGGAGCATCCCTGGGGTGCAGCAGCATCCCGGGACACTCCCGGGAGCCCGGCGGGCTCGGGCGGGCGCTGCTCTCGCTAGAGGGCTCTCCAGGATGAGTTTCCAGAGGCTGCCGAGCTCTCCGGCCCCGGGAACGGGGGGCTGGGGCTTCGCGGCTGCCCGCGGGCTGGCAGCGCCCCGCAGCCCAGGAGAGGAGGGGTCTCCGCAGCCCGACCCCTCGCCCCGTCCCCGGGGGAACACGGGAGATGCGTGGGCACCCTCCGGAGGGATCACGGGGGATGCTGCACGGGAGGCAGCTGAGCAGAGCCCTGGGGCTGAGCCAATGCCCACGGAGCAGCCTGGAGGATCAAGGAATCCCAGAATGGTTTGGGTAGGAAGGGACCGTAAAGACCGTCTGGTCCAACCCCCTGCCACGGGCAGGGACCTTTACACTAGACCAGGCTGCTCAGAGGCACGTTCCCACCAGGTGAGGAAGCCACTGCTGAGGGACGAGTCAGGACCGTGGGAGGCCAAATCCACGACAGAAAAGTTCCCACGTTCCTTTTGCTTCTCCTGACCTTGACAGGGCCGCAGCCTGGACACTCCTGGACACAGCCTGGACTGAGCAGCACAACACCAAATGCCCTGGAAGCCAAGGCAGACAAAACCGACCTCCTCTCTGCTCTGGCTCTGCCACCTGCTCACAGGGCGCAGCAGGAACCGGGCTGTCACCCACTGCGGCAGCGCCCTGCCCTGGAGCTCCAGAGCAATGCCCAGCGCGGGACAGCGCTGCCGAGCTCCCCCGGGACCCTTCCCAGCCCGGGATGTGACAGTTCCCATCGCTGCGCATTCCATCAGAATAGCTCTACAGAAATAGCAGCAAAGGACACAACTGTCACACACGAGCCCGGGCACCAGCAGCCAGCCGCGGGCTCCAGCTGCCTTTCCCCACCGAACTGCCAGCAAATGGATAAATACAGACATTTGTGGCTGCACTGGAAGGGGGTGATGGGATAATGAGCACTCTGCTATTCCAGCATTTTAAAAACGCCAACCACAGCTTAATCTCACTGATGTGCTCGTGTGGGTGCGATCTCATTTCAATAGGAACAGGCTCCAGCTACGTGATTTCCAGCCCCATTTCCACACTGATGCCGGATGAACACAAGCATCTGCCTTCATTGTGAGGCTTATTGACTCCCCCTTCGATTCCTTTGCTCTCTTTGCTAAAAACATCCATGTCATGCAGCAGGAATGCTCTTATCAGGTGTTTGTCAGGCCTTAGATCCCTGATTTTACCCTGGACTCAGTGATTCTGAGAAATGCAGGCAGCGCCTCAGCCCATAACATGGGGTGCCAGCAGGGGTGGGAGCAGCTGAGGAGTGAGGACAGCAGCCAGCACAGGAAGAGGGGCCAGGGAGATGACAAAGGGTGGGAGAAACAAAACAAAGTTTGCTCAAGGTGGAGCAAACAGGTGGGAAGGAGAAACAGCTGAGTCCAATGGGGCAGAAAGGAGCAGCTCCAGCACACACAGGGAACACTGGGATGGTTTTTCCACTGGGAAACACCTCTAATGTCTATATAAGAGACAACTGCAGGGAAATAAAGGCAGAACCAAGCAGGTACAAGGGCAGAACACACTTGTTTTCCTTGTCTGAGCCCGGTGTTTGCAAACAGCCTCACAGGGTACACCCCTTAAAGGAAATATTTCTGTTCCCAGAAGTGTTTTCGTTGATTTCCAGATAAGATGTTTATGCTTTTCGTTTTGATCCCAGCTAGTGCCTCCCCTTCAGTTCCCAGTGCTGGAGCAGCTGGTGGGGGGCAGTTCACCCAGCCCGGCCCTGGTTCTCCCTGGCCTCTGGACCCCAAACCAGGTCCCACCTCACCCTGGCCTCTGGACCCCAAACCAGCTCCCACCTCACCCTGGCCCCCACCCCGCACCCCGAGACCGGGGGGACAGCGGCACCCCAACTTCCCTCCTGAGCTGAGCTGCAGCTGGGAGCTCTGGTCTGCTGGGACCAGGGATGGGGGGTTTGGGCCCCCTTGGGTGGGGAGCTGAGTGTGGCTGGAGGACGAGAGGGAAGGGGAAAGGGGAAAGTTAACGCGCAGATCAAGGACTTCACGCTCTGGTTTCCCACCTCCACCGCAGCGAGCCCGGAGCAGCTCCACTCGTGGGGGGGACCCAGACCCGGCCCGGCCCGCGGCCCCCCACCCCCGCCCGCACTCACCGGCGCGGCGGGGCCCGGGGGTCCCGGGGGTCCCGTCGCTACCGGGGGGTCCCGGCCTCTGGGCCGCCCCATGGCCGGGCTCGCTGCGCCGCTCCGCCGGTCCGGCGCGTCCCCTCGCGCGCGGGAGGGAGGGAGAGAGGGAGGGAAGGGATGGAGGAAGGGACGGGCTCGTGCCCGAGCTGGGCAGCGGCCGGCCCCGGGGGGGCTCTGGTGTCCGGTGGCCCCGCTCCCACCTCTCCAGGAAGCCCTCTCCCGGGGGCAGGACCCGCAGCCCCTGCGCAGATGCGGGGCCCGGGCGGGGGCTGGCCCGGAAGGCCGGCCTGTCCTTGTGACATTGGGAACCAGAAATCCACGGAATCGCTTGGCTTGGAAAAGCCCCCTGAGTGCGATCTCAAGGCAGCACTGCCAAGGCCACCCCGACCCACGTCCCCAAGTACCACATCTACACGTCTGTAAAATCCCTCCAAGGATGGTGAATTCACCACTGCCCTAGGCAGCCTGTGCCAGGGCTGGACAACCCTTTCCATGAAGAAATTTTCCCTAATATCCGGTCAACACCTCCTCACCCATTATCAGCCACCGGCCCAGCCTCTCCTGCTGGGTGTTCAATGACAAACTGGGGTCTGAGCCCCTTATCCAGGGCACCTGATCTCAGTCGAGAAGCCCCGATAAAGCACGGGTATAATTACTCCCCTGAAAACAGCCTCTTCCCAAATTGTGCCTTGCAGGGGCAGCCAAACAGCCAAAGTCAGGCAGCAGCCAGACCCCTTCATGGAGGGAAGATTTAACGCAGCACTTTAAAAGCTCAGAGGTGACCTCGCTCAGGAAACGTCCTGGTTGGAGTTATTTTAATTAAAGTGCCTGAGAACGTATCCATTTCTGACACCATTTGGGGCTTTTTACTTCTGAGAAACTGAAAACCGGAATATTAATCTCTTTTTTTTTTTTTCCTGTCATTCAGGGTGTTCTGGCTGGGGTTGCAGTATTTTTTGGCAAGAAAAGTGTTGGTGTCCTTGAAAGCTTTCACCTTCCTAAAAAAACAAAAATAAACACACAAAAAAACAACCGAACTTTCCTTGGATGAAAAAATGTCCTGGCAGGCTCACCTGCCCTTCCGCCTGTGACCGTGCCCAGCGTGCCCACAGCCACAAACACCCCTGGGGACCTCCCCTCTGTGTGCATGGGGGCTTCCACAACAGCCCTGACCCCTGCAGAGCCCCCGGAATGCCCCTGGGAGGAGGGAGCGTTACCTCTGCTGCCGGAGTGCCAGGACAGAACTCGCAGGCTGTGTCGGTCACCGCGGTGGGACACCATGGCCGAGTCAGGTGACAGCCCTGTGGGACACGGCGTGGGGCCCTGCCTGCTGCATGTGGCTGGATAATCCCTGGCAGGCATGCAGGCAGGAGCTGGGCAGCACCTTGCACTCACCACGCAGCCCGGGCACTGCCAGCCCTGCAGGAGGTGCTGGCACCTGCCTGCACCTCTGGAAACACCCTGGGATGCTGCAGCCTCCTGGCACTGCACCACGGCCACAGGGGTGAAGCAAAACCTAGCTGAAAACGGCTCTGAGCATAGCACATGGAGAGGTCTGCCCCAAATCCTCCCCAGAGCCTGGCAGCTCCCACTGGGTCCTGCTCTGTGCCCTCCTCTTTCCCTGCTGGGGAATAGGCCATGCTGGAGAGGAGTGCTGGAGCCAGGAGCCCCAAGCACTGAGGGATTGTGGCAGCAGGTGAAAGAGGTGAGGAGATGATTTTTGGATTCCCAGGCCCAAGATGCAGAGCTCGGAGTGGGCTTTGGACTGCTCTGACTTCCTGAATGTGTTATAAAGGCCAAACACCACAGACATGATGTGCTGTGTCTTGTGTTGCTGCCCATCTCCTCCACCTTGCAGCCAAGGACAAGCCCTGCCTCTGCACATCCCTGCCTGTGGAATGGGACAGGAGTGAGCTCTGGGCACGACTGTGTGGTCCCTGTGCAGTGTCTCTCTCTGGACAGAGTGTGCCCCGGGGCCAGGCTCTGGCACAGGCAGCCTTCCCAGGGCCCTTTTGTTCCTGTACCTTTGGTTTCAAAGGAATTTCCTGCAGCCATTTCCCAGTGGTGCATTTTGAAACACTGCCCTTCCCTACTGGGCAAAGCTGGGAGACACACAGCACAGCTCCGTGTGCTGGATGGGGTCTGCCAGGCACCTGCCTGCACTCAAGGCTTGGATGCTGCATCCAGGCTTCAGCCACTTGTCCCAGAAATCGGCTTCCACGAGCTAAGGATCGCTACCAAGCGGCAGGAATTCAGCATTTCCTAAGAAGTCCATCCTATCGGAGCAGGCATCTGAACTGAAGGGGTGAACCTGACCAGGAGCCAAGGCTCCAGGACATGCACACGTTGGAAAGCAGCGCTGAAAACTCTGGGCAGGGCCCACGGACGCAGTGGGTGACGTGCCAAGGCTGTGTCTCCGTGCTTGGCGACTTTGGTCACAGCCCCCCACTCGTGAGCTGTAAACACACACAGACCACCGGCAAACCGCCTGCTTTCCCGGCAGACGCTGGAGGGAAAGCCAGGAGGGGAAGGTACCAAAATTAAATGACAATTATGTAGCACCCCAGCAGAGAAAACCAGTTTCCAAACCCAAGAACCCTGAGGGCACATGGTGACGTCCCTCACCACGCTCCCCAGAGTTCCCTCAGCCTGACAAACTGGCAAAAACCTGATGAAGCTTTTCCCGGCCCCTCGGGACAAGGGGGAGGGTCAATGTCACTGTCTGGGAGCCACAACCTCAGCCCCGGAGTAGTGACAGGTCCTGTTCAGACCCCCGGCAGCCCCAGTGCAGCCCCCAGTCCCACTCCGGGGTCTGGAGTGAGCACGGTTTCACTTCCCAGCTGTGCCAAGTGCCACAAGACCGTGAATAGCCACACGAGGAGCACCAGAGCCAGCCAGCGGGGTGACCACAGCCTGGGAGGGGGCAGATGGCAATAATTACCCTTATGCTAATTCCATGGAAATTTCCATGTGCTTGGAAAAGAGGCAGTCAAGCCCTTCTGCTGCTCGGGGCAGAGGTTCGCTCTTGTTTCCGGGGACTGTGACTAAGAGCCAGGTCTGTCACATGGAGGGTGTTTAAATGCCTCCTTGGAGCCTCCCATCTAAACACCACCAGATCCAAATCTACCTGGAACACCTCCCCTCTGCCCACCTGCGCTGGCAGGGCAGCAGCACAGCGCCTCGGAGGGAGGACACTGTGCCCAGGCCATTCTCTGTCCGTGCTTGCTCAGAGCTCTGATGGCATCTCCCGTTCCCGGGGGTCCCGAGGGAGGGCGGGCGGTGTGGAGCTGTGTGCCAGCACACATCATCGTGTCTGGCCCTGGCAGCTCCTCCTTAGCAACCCAAACAGAGCCACACCAGGGGCCTGGCGGCAGATCCCATCCCGCCGGCGCGAGGGGCCTGGCGCAGAGCCCGGCGTGCCCACGCGGCCCAGCCACCCGCCTGGCAGGTGCCAGCGCCCTGCTCTGCCTGGGAAAGCACCATGACATCGAACTCTCTGGCAGGGCAAAGAGGTTGTGCTATTCAAAGGTGTCTTCCAGGGTCTGCCATCGCTGGTGGAGCTGGGGACCAGCTCTGCCCTGGGCAGCCGAGGAGCCCTCGGTCCCTGCTCTCCTCCTCCCTCCAGCCGGGTGCAGGCAAGCGCTGGGCGAGCTCCAGCCCTCAGCTCCCTTCTCCTTCCTACCTTTACAGCCGCAGACTTCAACCGGGCTCAGTCACCCTCTGCTACCTGTCCCGGGGCTCCTTCGAAAGCCGCCTGCGTGAGCAGCCGCCTGGAAAGGAGCAGGGAGGAAGGAAGGGGATGGACGGGGTGGGGAGGGCCAGGAGGCGGCGGGTGTCTGTGCACCCTGCAGCCCGGGGGGAAGGAAGGAGGATGTTTTGTAATATTTGGCGAGCGCTTCCACGGGCAGAGGGAGGAAGGCGGCGGGGACGCGGCACTGCGAGAACCATCCCCGCTGCCGGCCCGGGACCGGCACCTCCAGGGTGAAGGGCTGGATCTCACGCCCGCTCCTGCAGGGGCCCCACTGGTGTCATGCCGTAAAAATGTGCTCTTGACTGGAATTTGGCAGCCTGGCCCCTGATGGGGAGGGAACCTCTCCGCTTACAGAGGGAGCGGGAGCTGCGGCCCCGGGGCTGCGGGGAGAGGTGGTGGAGAGCTGTTCCTGAGCTCTGCAAGGCCGACGGAGGAGGGCTGGGAGCTTGGAGGTGCCCGTGGATTGGTGCCCAGGGATGCTTTCCCCCAGCTGCCTCGTGGAGACAGCTCCTGAGAGGGGCTGGGCAGGGGGTGGCAGTGCCCAGAGCGCAGGGTACCAGCCCTGGGGCAGCGGTGGGAGAGCAGAACGTTCAGCTGGGGACACATTTTGGAGCAGAGGGGCCGTTTCGCTCTGGAGGTGCGAAGGTTTTGCTCTGGCTCCGCCCCAGCGGGGTGTTCTCGCAGCCGGGGCGCTGGGGCGTTGCTCTGCTGAGCATCTCCGCACCCCGCAGCTTCTCCTCCCCCTCAGCTCCCGCTCCCCCTCTGGGGAGGCCCCCCGCCGCCCCCTTTCCCCGGAGCCCCGCGCTCACACCGCCTCCTCCATTTGCCCCAAGCCCAAGTGCAAGCGCGGTCCTGAGCAGGACTCAGCCCACGCCGACCGCGGGAATCGGCCTCCCAGCTCGCTCAGTTAAACCCCTCCGGCCTCACCCAGAGGGTTTGTGCCAGAGGTGCCATCCTGGCGTGAAGCTGATGAGGCGTGGGCTGGCAGCGACCCCGGCCCCGGCCCCCCCAGCCGCGGCCGCTCCCTGCAGAGGGAGCGCCAGGAGCGGGAATGAGCGGCGGCTCCGCGCAGCCATTTCGTCCTCGGGAAGCGTCGGGCGGGGGGGTTGCTTTCCAAAGGGAAGAGAAAACTCTGCCCACACGGGGAGCTTCCCCTCACAAACAAATTGTGCCATCTGTTCCCGAAGACCTTCATCTTGCTGGGGTGGCTGTCATGTCCCACCTGTACCAGCACCCACACTCAGCCAGGCTGGGCTCTGTGTGCTGCCAGCCCTGCACACAGCCCGTGCCACTCCCCTGGATCTCGTGTTCTCCCCAGGGTTTGGGGCAGGAGAGCGTTCCCGGCCGCTGGAGCCCCGGAGGTCGCTGCAGCAGTGGGCAGCAGTGCTCGCCTGCTCATCTCATTGCTGGCCCGGGTCCAGCCTCCAACTCCCAGCTCCCAACTGGCTCTTTCTTTTCAGCTGAAACTTCCTGTTGGTTCTCATTTTCATTCTTTACCTCTTCAGCAGTGCAGAAAATTGGCACTTAATGTGCCCTGCGAGGCTGCGTGGTGGCAGCTTAATTGACCCTGGTTGCATCACCCTGCCCACAGCTCGGTCAGCGAGCTCAGCCTTGAGCCACGTTTCTTTCCTGTCCCCTCTTTGCTTTCCTGCCCTTTTCAGGGGTGCTGCTGGTGCTCAGCTCCAGGTGAGGGTCCTGGAGGAGCAGGGGGTGTCCAGACTGCCCAGTGAGCTGCAAGGGTCCCTCCTGGCTATGCACCCAAGGAAATCTGGCTTCCTGCAGCTCTCCATCCTCCTTTCCACTCCCATCCTGTGCCTCCCCCAGCTGCTCAGCACGTTGCTCCAAACCCTGCACATCCCAGCATCCCACCTTTGACACGGTGTGTGGCAGGACTATGCTGCAGCTCTGGGAGCTTCCCCAAGTGTTGCAGTCAGAAACCTGAGCCACCAGTTGCAGCCCTGACCTTGCTGGTTGTTTTCCGAGAGCTGGTTCCGAGCATCTGGCCTTGCGTGGAGGGATCACAGGGTGCATCAGTCCAAACCACAGCAGCGAGGACCAAGTGGTACACTGGTAAAAAAAAGCTTATAATAAAACCAGACTTGTAGCAGTCACCCAAACATAGTCTCAGCTTAGCTCCAATTCCCTTATTGCATCATTTGGGGCAGAGATTGCTGCAGGAGTACCTGAAATAATTGATATTCAGTGCATCATAAAACTCCACGTGTGGTTGACGATCCAGGCAGGACTGCATTACGGCAGATGTCTAGCAGGGGAATAAGATTTTCCAGGTGAATGAAGGAAATGCATATAACTCTTGTTTTGGGATATTCCTGAGCGCTGCTGAGGAGAAGTGGCTGCTCATTGCTCCTCTGTTGTGTGAGAGCAGGAGAGTGTTGCCACCCGGGCTGTGCCCAGCTGCTGCTCCTGCACGGAGCTGGCAGAACCCTCCTCACCCCGCCAGGCTCTGGGGGACATCAGGGTCACACCAGCAGGAGCAGGTCCCAGCAGATGTCCCCGCAGGTCCCAGTGGAATTCCCTGGGCTTGGGCGGCCAGTCTGACGCTGTGCACCCGGGATGCTCTATTAAGGAGGAGGGTTTCCTCCTGTTGAATATCTCACCACTCAATTTGCGTTGGACCATGGAGTCCTTCCAACACTTGGGACACAATGAGTTAGTATCTGCTGCTCTGCAGTTTGTATCCCGGCGGAGAGCCCGGCCAGCTGGGAGCACGCTGGGACCAGGCTCCGGGACAAAGAACAATGGGAAGGCACGGGCGAGGGGCGGCGGGGGCAGGATCCAGCCTTGGTGACAGCGCTGCATCTGGGGCTGCTCCCAGCTCTCTGATTCTCCACCGAGAGAGGATCACAGCTTCCAGACCCTCCTTTTAACTCTGCAGCTTGTCCCCTCGCTCCCCTTCGCTGCGCTTTCTGGCGGTGGGCTCTGCGTGCCAAATGGGATGCTGGGGAAGGCGCTGCTGCCTGGATGGGCTCCAGATGCAACGCAGCTAATCCATTTTTATAGCCGGGAGCAGGTGTCTCCTGCATCACAAGCAGCTCGTTTAAAGACCACTCTGTTCATTTGGCTGCAAGCACTGGAGGGGTCCAAAGGCATGAGCCACCACTCAGTGCCCTCCAGCTCCAGAAACACACTCTGGGTGCCCTGTGGGGCCATGGTCCTGCTGCATCACCCCAGTCTCACCCACGGGAGCAGGGAGGGCTCCAGGTGCCTGTTGGCACCTCCAGCCAGGGACACAGGACCAGAGCCATGCCTGCACCTCGCTCCTGGGCTTCTGAGATGCAGCGACCAGTCCTGGGGGTGTGCAGCCCCCCTGGAGCTTTATGGTCTCACCTGCATGTTCATAAAATGTACTTTCCCCCAGTTCCTGTGCCTGTGCTCACCTTCACTGCACAAACAAGGATATGCCCATACATCCGGAGGCTGTGAGCTCTGGGAAGAGCCAGTACCTGTGGGGAGGAAAAGACAAATATCTGCTGTGGGAGCCGGAGATAGGAAAGGCCAAAGGGTTTGTTTTCCATTCCCAGACCACAGCGAGTGGAGCCCGGTCAAGAAACCCCATCCAAACCCACAGCTCCTGAGGCTGCTCTGGGCAAACAACGCCTCACAGGGGCCCTCTGTCCCTGCCCATCCCATTCCCGCTCAGGAAGGGAGAAGGGACTGACCTGCTGCTGCTCTGGGGAGCCTCGGCCGTGCCATGGCACAACCAACATGCAGCCCCAGCGCCCGCTGAGGTGACAACCCTGTCTCCAAAAAGGGGCTGCAGCCGCAGATCCTCCAGCTTTGCTGAAGGCAGCAGGTCCTGGGGAGCTTGAGGAGACCCCAGGAAAGGGTCCATGGCCGTGCAGGGCCCTGGCCAAGGAGCTTCGTTGCAGCAGCTCCTGACACGCCTGGATGTGCTGGCCCTGCTGAGACAAAGAGCCATTGCTGGATTCAGCTGCCCTGGGTATTTTTTTCCCTCTTCGATGAATCACCTGCTAAAAATATTATAAATTGAGTCGCTGGCCAGACCTTTCACTTCTCTGGAAGCAAAAATATTTATTTTACTCAGGCCGTGCCTGTGTTTTAGCAGAACTTTATGATCAATTTTGGAGGAATGTGCCATGCTGTATATTCAAATTACAACTTTTTTTGGCTCGCAGTGTAAATTTAAAATGTCTTGTTTGAGACACAACTGTCAAGCTGCCAGAAAAATGCGGTTTCAGCTGTTTTTCTTCCCCAAAGCACCAGTTTTGCCCAGTTGATGGTTATTGTCAACCCAGGTGTGTGCCTGTCCCAGGGGCTGGCGAGCGAGGGGTGCAGGCTGGGCTGGCTTAGACTGGGGGCTTCCACTTCCATGGGAAAAGCAGCACTTAATTCCCAGCATCACCACAAAATCGGGTCACAGGGAGCTCTGGAGCTGGGACAGCTCTGTCCCCATTGCACAGGGCAGCATTTTTGGGAACTGGAGTGGGACCTCTCCCTGCACAGGCTCCAGACTGGTGCAGACCTGATCATCAGACGGGCGCCAGTGCGATGAGATCCTCGAGGAGGGGATCATCACAGAACCCCCGGAGGCAAAGGAGCTTTGTCCTGGGAGCACCTTCCTCCTCCTCCCAAGGCTTGCAGGCGAGTCTCAGCACGGTGCCGGGGTGCTGGAGCCGGGGTCGGTGCCAGCAGCCACCGAGATCCCCACGGGGGTCCTGCAGTGCCAGCTCCTGTTGCTCTTGCTCCCGTGCCAGGCACACCTTCCCCATAAACTCTCATTTGAATTTAGGAAGGAAACGAGAGAAATTTCTTTTTCTTGCTCCGGGGCAGAGAGAATAATGGGATCTTTATTCCCCAGTAATTAGGTTGATTTTTGCGTGGGTTTAATTTACACTCCCTTCCAGCCTTCCCTGCAAAGCGGGAATGTGGCTGTGGGTGGTGGGCAGGGAGTGCAGGCACTGCTGGGCACCAGGACCAGGCTCCTCCAGGGCACTGCTGAGTGCAGGAGCTGAGGGCCCCAGTGCCAGCAGCTGGGGTCCTCTCCATGCCAGCATCCCAAAGCCCTGGGTGGGAGCTCTCCCCAGCACTTCTCTGAGGTCTGCCAGTCCCCTCTGGTGCTGCCACTGCAGCCTCGGCCCGGCCAACAAAGATGGGCAAACACATCCACGTCCTTCCCTGCGCCTGCCCGGGGGCTTTCTCTGGCAAAGGCATTCCAAAGCCATGCTGGATCTCACCCCTCCAGCCCTGCACGAGGAGCAGCTCCCCCGGGAGTGGGACAGGAGAAGGAGCAGAGCCCCAGGAGCAGCATCTGGTCCCGCGGCGGTTCCGCCTGTGCCGGATGTCGCGGCCACGTCTCGGTGTGAGGGCAGCACGTGTGGGACACGCTCAGCCTGCCTGGCACGGCCTCGCAGAAGCAGCTGGGCTGGGCTGAAGGGGCACTGGTGGCACTGAGGCTCCCGGGATCCGTGGGTGCAGCGCAGCAGCTCCTGCCTCCGGGGCGGGGAAGGGATCAGGGCACAGGAGAGGAGCATCCGCAGCCCAATGCTGGTAGAACCAGGGCATGGCCCTGCCAGCCTGCAAAGGGAAGCAGCACACGGAGGTTTACACGCCCACACAAAGTCCCCCGCGAGCAGAGAGAGAGGGAAACAGTGTTCTGATCACAGATTTCAAGCGTGCAAACACGCCCAGCCGAAAGCTGCTGCTGAGGGGGACAGCCCCGAGCAGGTGCTGGGGGACGTGGGGAGTCCCACACAACCTCCTGGCCCTCCCTCCCTGCGGGGCAGATGGTGGAGGGGAGGAAAGCCAAGGCAAGCCAAACCAAGCCCAAATGAGAACCTGCTGTGTTTGCTCAGCGCTCATGGGCCGCAGAGGGGGAGCAGCACCCGCTGCACCCAAAACCAGACCCATCACTGAGGATGCAAAACCCACAGCAACAACTGCTGAGCCCTTTCTTTCTCTCATCCTGCCTAAGCGGATGACAAGAATCCAGACACCTTAAAATCCACCATCTTGTTACACAAGTCACAATATTACACATAATTTCAATATCAGGAGTGAGTTTTCCTTGGAAATGGTGAAAAAAAGCAGCAGCATAAATTAAAGTTACAGCCCTTTGTTTTCATTTCCCACTAGCTGTCTTTTTTCCACTCCCCTCCCGTATATTTGATCTGTTCTAGGCTGAGGAAATGTTACCCACAGCTCTACAACAACAAATTTACGGTGCCTGCTTAGTCACTGGGGGATTTCTTGGATTTTATGTTTTCTGAAAAAACAGAACCACATCGGCTTGGTCAGTGTGTGGCTGACAAATCCAAACTAAGGCTCGCTAATATTTTATATTTGTGGTTGAAGGTGAAATTCCACTCATAACTTTTTGACAGTGCAGTGGCCTTTCAAAAACACACAGGGCTCTGAGCACCCTGGCAAAGCTGAAGATGTCCCTCCTCGTGGCAGGGGGTTGGACTAAATGACCCTTGAAGGTCCTTTCCAGCCCAAACCACCCCGTGATTCCATGGATTCTCGTTCAGGGCTGCTCCACGTCCTCGCACAAGTGTGGGTCAGATGCAGAAGAAGAGCCCGTCCTGCAGAACAGGCTCAGGAAGTTTCTGTCCTCAGCTGAAACCCCTTTGGTGTGGGAGAGCCTGGAACTTATTACAAATCACTTAAGTAACTTTGGCTCACTCGAGATGATTAAATTGGCTTCCCTGGCTATTCCAGAGGCTTGAAACCACCGGCAGCTCCCAGGCTCGCCGTGCGAAATTAATTAAAGCAGATGATAACTTGGCAAGGACAAAGAAAGAAAGTCTCACAGAGAGGAACAGACCCAGCGCGGGGGCGTTGGCCAGAGCACGTGCCTGGGGGTGCTGGGAGGTGTTTTGGACACACCCTCACACGGGGGTGGACCTCAGCTCACACGTAACACCACCTTCAGTGCTTTGCCAAATCTGGGCAGAAAAATAAACGTGGAAGTTCAGTGCAGGATCACAGTGTAAAGGCAGGGACCCCTCAGTTTCCATAGGAAGCAGAATTAATAGCTTGGCAGAAAGGGTGCGTTTCCATTTTTGTACAAGAATTTCTTCCTCCTCCTGCAGAAAAAAAAGGGCTTGTAAGAAGCAGGGATTCAGATAGTTCTCCAGAACAGGGCAGTGGCTCTGAGGCATCCCACAGGGTGCCTGCAGGACTTCCAGGTTTCCAACACAACCCAAGTGGACCAGCACATCGCTCCTCTGTTCCTTGGAAGCACCAGTGAGGGGACTCAGCACCAGCAGGGACAGGGAGTGCTGAGGCTGCTCAGGGCCTTGCTGCTCCTCGAGATCCTGGGAGGACAGGCTGGCACTGGGCATCTTCCTCCTGGACCACGAGCCACAGAAGGGGAGACAGGCTGTGGGATCTCCTCACATCCTCAGCTCAGCCCATGGAGGTCCCTTAAGGCCCCTGTGTGGAGGGGAGGGGGCTCTGTGCTGCATGTGCCATGCATTAGGCAACAACCCTGGCAGCAGGACAGGACTGAGCCTGAGCCCGACCTTCCCCCCCCTCCCCTTCCCCAGTGCTATCCGAAACCACAGCCTCGACTGGCTGCAGTTCTCATCCATCTGCAAAAAGCACGTTAAGGAGGGAGAGAAAGGTTGGCAGCTGACCACGAACCAACTCCCCAGAGAGGTCCTTACCTGACTCCAACCAGATGCTGTTTATCAGCCCGAGCATTCACTACATGCCCGATGTGATGGAGACAGAAAAAAAATACAAGAAATGCTTGTTATGCTCGGGGCTTCAGGGGGTTTTCATCCTCAGGCCGGATATACAAGTTCCAGGACAGGAATATGCATCCCTGGAGTCCTGGGCTGAATCTGGAATTCATATACTCTGTAAATGTACTTTATTTAATACAGGAATCAAGAAAGGGTTTGGAATTATTGCACTGGAGAGCTTGATTGCGTAGTTACAGCTTGGAATTAAGGAATAGCTGAGGATCTGTGGGACAGCATGTCAGCCCCACAGAAAGGGCAGGACGGTGTGTTCTGGCTGCACAGTTCAGCCCCTGTTCTCCAGCCACTGCCCTGACGTGTGTTGAAGCCTGAGGGAAGGCTCCAGAGGGGCCTGCCCGTGTCCCATCACAGATCTCCCTTTGGGTTAAGCCAGCAGAACCCCTCGGAGCAGGGAAGAGGCACTGGGGTGGCAGCTCAGGGTCCCAGAGCCCAGGGAAGCCTCTCAGGGCAGTGCAAGAGCCAGGGCCGGGCTGGGAGGTGGGAAGGATGTGCTGCCAAAGCCAGGGCAGCAGGAACGTGGAACATGGTAGCAATCCAGCCCGAGTGAAGACAGATGTGTTCACTGGGAAAACCAGGACAGGGCTCTGACAGATGCCTGTATCCACGTGCAGGCACATATCTGTTCAGAGAGACATACACGAGCCTTTCCTGTATCCCTGCGTGGCTTTAGGGATCGAGCTGACAGGTTTCTGCTGACCAACACGCTTTATCTGACAACTGCAAGGTCTTGCAGGAGCATCTGTCCCCTGGAAGTGGCCTTGTGTGTCCCACTGGCAGCTCCAGAGGGTGTGGTGCCAGCAGCTGGGGCTGGCAGTGTCACAGGGCTCCGGGCACAGTGCAGGGCTCTGCCCGTGGACATCTCAGGTGCTTTGGAGAACATCCCGGTTCCTCTGGCTGAAGGAATTTAGGCAGAGGCCACTGGAAAAAGTGATGTGTTCTCTATGCCTGTGTGCCACTGGCAGCCGAGGGGCAGAGGGTTAATTACTGTTAATCACTGTGTCCTGGTGCCAACAGTCACACAAAACCAAGGGAACAGGTTTCTGTGGGTCCCTGACATGTGAGGGGAGTGCCTGCCCTTCCAGCCCAGCTCCAGGGGGCTCCTGCCACCAGCACACCCATTGTTCCTCACCACCTGCTGGGAAATCACCTCAAACAACCTGCAGATCGTCCTTTCCTGGTGCAAGACCCAGAAAGCCACGTGCTGCTCCTGCCAGCGCCTCAGAAGATGTGTGTGACACACCCTTGTGTGCATCACAGGGATGGCAGCACCAAACCCTCCTGTGCCATCCACAGGCACACGTGCCTCAGTCACAGCCGTGTTCCAGAGCACCAGCAGCACCAGTCACAGTCCCCCAGTTCCTCCAGTTCACCACAGTCACACCTCACTGCAGGACATGCAGCTCCTGAGCATCTCCCACAAATGGCTGAGCTGGCACAGAAAACCTTCCTGCACAGCTACCAGAGCCATCACAGATTCCTCACCTGGGATCTCCTCCCGGGGCTGATTCCTTGCAATCTGAAGTGCTGGGAGCTGGTCCTGCTCTTCAGGAAGCAATATTCTGTCTTCCCTGCAGGCAGCATCCCTAAATAACTGTGACAGCATTTCTTTCTTCCACTCACTGGGATCACATCAATTCCTTATAGTCCCTCCTCACCTTCCCACATCCCCACCTAGCAGAGAGAAAAACAAAGAGGAGATGAAATAAATGTGCAAAGCCCCCCTCCAGCTCTCAGAGCCTTGAGCTGGGCTGTTACAGTTACTGAGAGCTTTTATAGCCCAGAGGGACCTGATTGCTAATTAACTAGCCAATTAATTAGCATCATTCAAAAGCTAATCTGGTCACTCCCTATATATGCATTCCTAAGTATGAGATGGATTTTGCCCTGTGCCAAGACTAGAGAAGAACTGCCAACACTGGAGTGCTTGTACTGGTATCTGGAGCAGCCCCAGAGCTGGGGTGTGCCCTGGGGGCTCTTTCCCCCCAGAAGACTCTCCCTGGGTGCTCATGCAGAGCTGTAGGTGTTGTGGGGAGGGAGGGCACCCTGGGTGCCCCTCTTTTGCAGGGAAGGACCATTTGTCCACTCAGCCCCAGCCCCTGCTCCAGGACCCTTGGGGATTATGAGCAAAAGGCATTTTTTTGGAAGGGCTGTGCCATGGAATTTGGTACAGGGATAGCACCACATCCCAGGAAATGCCCTGGTCAGCTGATGGGCAGAGATAACCAGTTGGGAAGGTGCTGGGAAAGCGGGTGAAGAACATTTTGCTGCTTGTTGGTGATTCCCGCTCCCCCAGCCACGGCATAAATCATGTTGGCTTCAGAACCTGCTGGCAAAACATAAAGCAGTCTCCATGCTCCAGCCACCACAAGGGTATTAATCAGGCTAAAAATATAAAAACAACACGAAAAACACCATCTACGGGGTGTGCGGCATCAGACACTCGCTCCGGGAGCTCGGCCAAGTGCTCATATCTCCGCTCTCATAAATACACCGCCAGGAAAACCCATTATCTCTGCAGTGCTCTCCCAGCAGTGAGATCCCAGAGCAAAACAGGCCGTGGCACCTGCTGCATTCTAATGATCCTTCCCCATCACCTATGGGGACACTGAGAGATTTAAATAACTGCCCTGCGGTGCCCTGACCTTCCCACCACAGCTCTGGGAAAGCCGGCGTTGGCAGCGCTGGGAGCAGCAGTGCCAAGCAGTGCATTAACACAAATCCTCCCCTTTCAGAGCCTTAGGAGCTGACCATGCACTCTGTGCTGCCCAGCACCCCTGCTGCACAGGCAGCACTGCCAGGGGAGCACCAGGCACTGGGACATGGGAGCGTGGCCTGACCCAGAGTGACAGACACACCCTGGTCAAAAACACAAAGGCTTCGTCGCACTGAAGCCCGAAGAACAGACTTGATGTAGAAAACATGCCCTTTGCATTGCTCTCCCTTCCCCATAAAGCCATAAACCCCTTTCAAATGCTCCATCTCCCTAACTCTTGGATGTCATTAAACTCTTTATTAATTTACTCCAAATGTCTTTGCTCATATTCCAGCACGGCTAACCCCATCAAAAGAGACAGCACAGTGCTTAGGCAGCACTTCTGCTCTTCAAAGCCTGTTACCGAGATTAATTGCTTCTCTCGAGTCCTCTGTGAAGGAGGAACATGGGGATAATTGTTATGAGTGCTGGGTGAGGGGAGAAGTGGGGTCTGAGGTAAAAGTGGGGTTCCAAGGTGTCACAGCACCAGCCAGAGTGGGTGGGCTGTGCAGGCTGCAGGGGAGACCCCCGGGCTGGCGTCTGGGCTCCGTCTCGGATGGATATTCCTGCAGCTTCTCAGGGAGAGGCAAAGCCCAGGTGGACAGTGTGGTGCCACTGCAGAGCCAAGCCCCGAGCTCCTGGCACCCACCACCTCCGAACATCTTCCCTTGGATGAGTGCTGAGCGTGTCCTCAGGCTCCCCTGCTGCTGCCTGCCAAGAGCCTCCACAGGCAGAGCTCCCTCCTCCATCCCGATTTATCCCATGATGTCACCAATCCCAGTCCATCCTGACATCACCAGTGACATCACGAGTCCTTCCCCACGTCCCTGGTGAGCAGCGGGGCTGGGTGGGAAGGACACCACGGTACCAACCAGACCCTGCCCCACGACACACCTCGAGGTCCTGCTTTCCACAGGGCTAAGGAGGGGTCAGCAGACCTGGGGCACCCACTTGCAGGCTGCAGAGCCCCCCCAGAATGTTTCGTTGTCAGCCCCGGGGTCTGCACAAGCCGCGGCTCCCCCTGGCACCCCCGGCGCGGAGGATCCTGCGGGAAGCGCCGTGAGCCCGGCTGGGCTGCGCTGCAGGAGCGCCGGTGCCCGCGCGCCGGGGCCAGATGTGTGCCTTTCTGAGGCTGACACGGCACATCTGGGCCGGGGTTTGGTTTCCATCGCGGAGTTCACCACATCCCCCGCAGCCGGCTGGAGGCGAGGAGCCGCACATCTGGAAGCAATCGCGGCTGTCACGCTTCAAGGAGATACTGCACCGCAGAGAGGAGAACCCGATCCCTCGCCCCAGCAGCCTCCTCCCGCCCTCAGCCCCAGCAGACGAGCAGAGCACCAGCATCCACGCCATGAGCCAGATCCTGGCCGGGTGCTGAGCCCCTCCCAGGAAGGGCAGTGCCCAGCACCAGCATGTTATTGGGAAGAGGGATGAGGTTGATCCCACGGTGAGGGGCTTACCCAGGCTAGAGACACCCCCAGCTCTGTGCCAGAGCAGAGGGGATCCTGGATGGGGCAGCTCCAGAGGGACCTGGTTCTCTGCTATGGAGACAGGCTGGGAGTTGGGATTGTTCATCCTGGAGAAGGTTCCAGGAAGATCTTAGATCCCCTTCCAGTACCACAGGTGTCCCAGGGAAGCTGTGACTGCCCCATCCCTGAAAGTGTTCAAGGCCAGGTTGGACAGGGCTTGGAGCAGCCTGGTCTAGTGGAAGGTGTCCCTGCCCATGGAACGAGATGGGCTTTAAGGTTCCTCCCTGCCCAAACCATTCCTGGATTCTGTGATGTCCCCACTGTGACCGGGCACCTCCGTGAGCCCAGCACGCCTGTGCACCCTCACTGTGTCTGTAAACTCTCTGCCAACCCAGCAAAGCCTGTGCCACTGTGGGTTCCTCCACACCGACCCCCTGGTGCCTTTCTGTGTAATGAAGTGTCCCATGTTTTCCATGGCTCGGGAGCGCCGTCACCATGGAGCGTTTCTGGCAGGAAAGGAGCCCTTGTTCCTTTATGATATGGAATAGTTTCAGCATTAGTTGTTTCTAAATCATTCTGGTTTATGAGCAACCTGACAATTCGGCCAAGACAGGAGGCCTGGGTCTGCACCAGGCACTAATAAAACCTTGAGAAGAGCCGTAAGCCCATGCTGGCAGCTGGGGGGGGAGGAAGGGGGGCACCTCTGCTCCTGCCTCCTCCAATGCAGGCAGCAGCAGCAGTGCTTCTCTCTGCAGGAGGGGATAACCATCCCAGACCACTCCCGGCAGCACTGAGCTCCTCCCCATCCCACTCTCACCTCATCCAGCTCCCAGAGCACCCCTGGCTACCATCCTGTAGGAGGAGGAAAAGTAGGCAGGGGCTTCCACAAAGTGCCCAATTGAGCCTCTAAATGGCATCCAGCCCTGCTGCCCTGGCAGCTCTGGGCTGGTGAGGGTCCAGCCCATGGTCCCAGCCCAGCCCTCAGGTGCCCCTGCAGCACCATCTGCAGCAGGGATGGACCATCCTGCCACTGGGACCCTGCCAATCTGGAGTGGGAGGGTTTGAGAGGGGAAGATATATGGACATGACACATAGGAATACCAAGTGGAAACCATGAAGTAATGATGAAGGGATTAAAATAGAGAATCTATTTTTGGAAGGCCTGGCACAGGATCTGACCCAGAAAGCCACCTGCAAACCCAGCCAGTGCCACTTCCCTGTGCTTAGACCCGGAGCTCTGCTCCAAAGGCTGAGGCACGCCTGCCCTGCTGCAGGTAAAGCCTTTGGAGGGGCCAGGAAGCACCTCTTGGAGCTGCCCCAGCCCCAGGGAGCACCCGGGGGGGTTTTCTGGCTGCAACACCCCAAGGGGATCCCGGGGAGAGCGAGGGTAGCTTGGAAAGGCTCGAGGGACATGAGGGCTGCGGAAACAGGCTCTGCACTGTTTGCACACTGGATCCTCTTACAGGCCAGGTCAATAAAAGAACTGAATTTAGACTTTTATGGCTGAAATAATTGCTGCTGGCATGCCAGGGGCTCGTTAGTGGGACAGCAGGTAAGGCTGTGACCGGGGCCTGCAGCCCCCCGAGCTGGGCAGCACTTGCTGCTCCTCCACTCCCCCCAGTATTTCTGAGAGGGAGGTTGGAGCCAGCAGCACAGGTGTGTGTGTCCTGGGCAAGTCATGGCCACTGGTCCCTCACCCGTGCAGCACCCAGCCTTCCTCTCACTTCTCCTCCTCCCTCCTCTGTTCTCCTGAAAACCTTCTTTGTCATGGAAAGTTCTGCAGCCAGCAGGGGTGGGGCTGGGGCCGGGCATGTGGGCACTGGGGATCCCTTGGCACAGGCCCTTCACACCCTGTTTCCTTCTCTCCCTGGTGCCCTGTACTCACACAGCAGTGACCGTGTCCTCCCTGCCAGCAGAGTGACAGGATTAATTAGAGGGTGAGGCCGCTGCCAACAGGGAGGACGGGGCTCAGGTGGCTGATTGAACTCAGGCTGCAAATCCAGCCAGAGAGTTTCTGCTTTATACTCCTTGCACACAACATCTGCTCCGTTAAGGCACGAGAGGTGCAAGGATGTAGGAACTCCAGGAAAGTCCCCGTGGCAGCCCTTCAGCTGCCTGGCACCCATCAGCCAAGGCATGTGCAAGGCAAGGTCAGAACTCCACATGGACATCATGGACACCCCTGGAAATTCCTCCTCCCCGATGGAAAGCCAGCAATGCACCCCCATAACCATCACCTCGTCCAGCAGCGCTGCTACGGGGGGGCTCTGCTTCTGCCCCTGCATCAAGGGCATGTTAAAACAACACAAGAGCTTGGCAGGACCCCCGTTCCACCCAAAATGGATGGGATGGCGTGTGGCAGAGTGTCTGCACCTCTGCTGTCCCTCCTGCCTGGTGAATGCAGCGCTCCCTGCAAACATTGCCGGGACTGCGAGGAGAGGAGCGGCACCGGCAAGGTCACTTCAGGGCTGGATCCCTCCTCTCCCTCCCCAAACATCTGTGCAGATGTTAACAGGCGTGGCAAGGCTCGATTTTCGATATGAAAGGCAAGGGGTTAGAGTTGAGCTCTTGGGTAAGCGACACCGAGAAAGTCAAAGTTTAATTGGCATTCCTGGCCGGGATGAAAGCCCGCGGCTGCCGGTGCCGGCACGGGCTGAGCGGGGCCATTGGTCACGGGCTGTAAAGGCCACACACAGGCGGCACTGGGGCAGGGCTCTCCTACCCAGGGGAACTTCGGCTCTCCCCCCTCAGCCTCTCCCTCCCCACATCCCTCGTGCAGGGGCAGCAGTGCTGGGGGCATCCCTGCCCACACGTGTTCCCCCCGCAGTCCTTGGTCCCCTTGGGCTTCAGAGTCTGATCAGTGCTGCCCCCAGCCTTGTCCTCACCTGCCCTGTGGGGCTGGATCCCTCTGTCTGCTGGACACCCTGCACCCCTTTTCCAGCCTTTTCCAGTCTGCAAAGGGCCCGGGGGGATGAGGCATCACCCCGAAACATCCGTGAGCAGAACAAAGAGCCGCCTCGCCCGAGGGGTTCTGCCTGCAGGGAAGGTCACGCGGGAACCACAGCAAGGAGCACGTTTGCCAGGCTTGCAAAACTGACTGAAAACAGCTATTCCACCGAACACAAGGTCTGGCAGATGCAAGTCAGTCATTTCACTTCTGATGTGAGTTGTTCACAGCGCCTATGTGGCGGGGAGGGAGCTCGGGTGATGGTTCCCATTAGTGCGGGAGCCCTCGGCTTGCTCCAAGCCCTTCCCACTTTAAATGCCTCACTGGGAAAATGGAGCCACTACCCTCAGCTACGGCCTCAATCCCTTTCAACTCCCGCGTTGCAGGGGAGCTCCAGGCCCCAAGAGAGCTGCTCCAGCTTGTTTTGGGCTCCTCAGAGGAATCAAAGCAAATGGAGAAACATTTTTCTTATTAAATCAATAGAGACATATGGGCTGCCGGGGGAGCACCAGAATCAGATTGGGGCAGCTTTTCCTTGTCCCACTGATCCAAGACTGCTCAAAGGACAGGGCTGGGGGTGGCAGGTCACAGAGTGGCTTTGCCTCGCTGAGGGATCAGTGGTGAAGGGCTGGGGCTGGGCTGGGGCAGCCCTCTGGGAC
>NW_021940854.1:641549-659760 GCF_001715985.3 Manacus vitellinus
GCTTTTGGTGCTCCCGGGGACCCGGGGGCCAAGCCGCCACAATTTGAGGGACCAGCAGGGACAGCTGCCAGTGGGATTCCCATTCCCATTCCCATTCCCACCCTCTTGGAGTGGCTGCAAGGAGCAAGACAGGGCTCACCAAGCCATGCTCTGTCTGCTGCCATGGCCAGGCCAGACCCTTGGAGAGAAGTCAAGTGACCCTGGAACTGCAGAAAAAGTGCACCCAGAGGAGGGTGCCCACTGTGCAGTGGGATGCCCCTTCCTAGCTATTTTTCCACAGTTCCTTCAACAGAGCCTTGAGAATCCTCTGAGGAAGGGGATACCAGGCAGGGAAGGATGGGGTGGTGATGGGGACTGGCCCCATGGGCAGCCCAGGGTGCCCTGAGAGGAGGAGGTGCTGTGGCCCGTGCCAGTGGATGCATTCCCCAATGTGGGAACACCGGCTGTACCTCTGACACTGCTGAGTAAAAAAACATTGACTTTTTGTGCAAATACAGTCATTCCCCTGCTGTCCCTCTTCGCCTCCCGCTCTGCCCCATGCATTCCCATAGGATCACTCCAATCTCCACTGTGGTTGTTGTCCACCACTGGCTCTGCTGGGACGCAGCTCCCTGCCCGTGCTCCCAGTCCCCTCCTGCCCCTCTCCTTCCCTGCCAGCCTCCATCCCCGCCCAGGGCCATGGCAACGGCCCTGACGTCTCCCGCACCTCGAGGGGTGATTTGATTACGTGGGCTCAGAAAGTTCCTGTTGGAGCAGAGATGGATGTAATTACTGGCGCCGGCGGCGGCGCGAGGTGCCGGGGCCGAGGGGGAGCCGGGCAGGACGTGCTCAGCCATGTCCACCAGCCCCTCTGAGCGCAGGGTCAAGGGCAGAGCTGAGAAAAGTTCCGTGTCTCAGGGCCTGGGGATGCTTCCCCTCCACTCCCATGGTCTTTCCCAAGGCATCCCATGCCCCTGCTCTGGAGCAGCAGGTCGGAGCCGGCGCGGAGGGTGGCCGTGCCGTGGGGGGGATGAGCCCCCCACACTGCAGCTCCTCTTTCAAAGGGCCTCGGATGAGGATTTTCACTCCCTTCTTCCTTCGATTTCAGTGAAACTGCAGTTTTTATGCAGAAAAAAAAAGCCTTGAAAAAACAGTATTTTGGCATGTTTTTGAGGCAAAAATCCCCTTTTTGTTGGAAAACAGGCCAAAGCCTAGCCCATATTCCTTGGAAATGGGCCTTGTTCTAGTTGAAAAACAGCCAAATTTTTTGATGGAAAATTGGAAAATAGACCCAGGTTGGCTCTAGGAGAACGTGGTGTTGCAGCAAAACTTTCCATGAAAATTATCTGGAGCCTGCACAGAGCAAAAACCCTCGAAAGTGGAATTTCACCCACCCAAGCCAGGACGGGATGCTGAGCCACCAGTGGGACCATCCCAGCAGGGATGCTGAGCCACCAGTGGGACCATCCTGGTGGGGATGCTGAGCCACCAGTGGGACTGTCTCGACAGGAGTGCTGTGCCACCAGCAGCTGGAGCAGCTTCCATTACTGCTCCCAGCATGTTGCTGGGGACTCGAGGAAGGGCAACTGTGGCTGTTTGTTTTTTTCCAGCCCAACATGAGAAAAGAGCTCCCCCCTCAACCCCCCCAAGAATCCTCCCTGTAATGTGATTCTGGCAGGGCATGTTTGCCCGATAGGCTTTCTATTAAAATGTGATTTCCTCCTGCTTATAATTTCATTATAAGGCATTTGTGTAGAACATTGACCACACAGGTAATATATGGGCAGGGGAGCGAAATTAGAGAGCACAGACGATTTCTAATGGAGGGCTGCAAGCAGACATGAAATAATCAAGGCTGGGTACAACCACCATCATTTACTGGTGCCTGACGTGAAGAAATACTTCATTGAGGGGTTATTGCCATTTAACACATCCTTCACTTCTTCCATCTTGCCTGAATGAAGTGCCCAGCCGTCCCATCCGTCTTCGGGCAGGATCTGTCAGCGCGGCTCCCGCTGCTGTTGGCTGCCGGCAGCGCGGTGCTGATGTGCTGCAGCCCCGGGAAGCAGAGACCGCCCTTATTTACCAGCACTCCAGGTGTTCCACGGAAATGCAAAGCCAGGGACCTAGAGGCAAGGAGAAAACAGGCACGTTCACCTCCAGCACCGTCCATGTCCCCCTCCAGACTAAATTCGTGTCGTCTCCCCCCTCCCTGCCTGCAGACACCTCGCGTGGGGGGGCGAGGGCCGGCTGTGCTGGAACTCAGACTCCTCCCCGTTGCCTTAAATTCATCTGAGACTAAACCAAACTCAAAGGGCACGCTGAAATGCCATTTTCCTGGGCAAAACAGCACGGAAAAGGCGGTTTCCCCCCTTGCAGCAGCCTGGGGGTGGCGGATGCCCCGTCTCTGGTTCTGGGCAGACGATGCTCAGCCCAGGGATGCCACTTGGCATTCCCCCCACATCCGAGGAATAAACACTGCTTTGTTTTACCCCCCCTCGCTGCACAGACAAGAAGCACTCGAGGCTTTCATAAGCTCATCTGCATAATAATGCTGGAGAATTCCTATCTGGAGTGATCGGAGTGTCAAAACCCGGGATCCAGCCGTGAATTATGGGGAGGAAGTGTCGCAGGGAAAATGACACCCGGTGAGGGAGGGAAGGGAGCAGGGCTGGCTCAGGGCTGCTCACGGGCCACGGCCTTTTAAACAAATGTCTGAGCAAGAGGAGGGTGAGGGGGGATCAAGGAGGAAATTTGGGGTGCGGGCAGGATGCCCGTGGCTGCCAGGGCCTCCTTCCCTGGATCATGAGCGAATCCATGTCTGCAGGACTCACAGGGTGCTCAGTGGGAAGCTCTGGCATCACCAGAGAGCCCTGAAACCCCACACTGGGATTGGGCCGTGGTGCCACCTGTGCACCAACACCCACCACATCTGGGGAGCTCAGGACCTCCCCATCCCACCACTGGCCCGTGGGAAGAGGGGCCACACACCAGATGGGCAATTTCCAGGGAAATTCTGATTTATGAGCCTCAAAACCTGCTAACACCATCACCCTCCAGCGAGGGAACCGTGTTTTCTCTGGCATCTGTAGGAACAGGGGCTACTTCGAGCCGGAGCCTGCCCGAGCCCTCTGAGCGTGAGGCTGGGCGGTGATAACTTATGCAAACACACACACTGATACAAACACACACACTTACAAACACACACACTGATACAAACACACACACTGATACAAACACACTGATACAAACACACACACACTGTTACCCGGCAGCTGAAATCAGCAGAAATCACCAACCCCGGCTTTGCAGGAAAAACAAAGCCGCTGAAATGAGGCCGGGCAAACGGAACAAAAGCCCCTGCCCAACTGGAATGATAGCAGGGGGACAGGCGGCCTTGCACAGGCTGCGGGAAGCGCAGGAACCCTCTGGGACACGGGGCTTGCCAGGAGCAGGGGCACCCAGCAGTGCCCTGCCAACAGCTCCCCCAGCCCTTCCCCACGGCCCTTCCTCCCCACGGCGCTTCCTCCTTGGCAGGAGGGGGAGATCAAGCATGCAGCTATTGATTTATTCCAGTTATTTTAACAGATTACTGGAAAGCGTAGAGAAGGCAGCCGGGCGGTGCTGGGCTCAGCTGGCAGCGCGTTTCCTCCCGACAGCTCCGCCGCTGCCGCACGGTCGCTCCCCGCGGATTTGTGCAGCCAAGGAGTCGCACTGGGCTAGGTTGGCCAGCGGTTGCCTCGTCGACCCCAGCGCCGCCACACCGGGGAGGCATCTCTGTCCTGAGCAGGCTGCTGCATCCCCTGGCAGCTTCCAGCCGGTGTTTGGGATTTTCCCCTCCACCCCCGCTGGTTTTCACGGACATTTTGCTGTGCAGGAGGAGCTCGGGAGGGGGTTCTGGGCAGCGCAATTCACCTGCAGCAAAACCCCAGAGGTTCCGGCAGCGGGAGGGTCTGCGAGGCAGGGATTCAGGGAGAGGGGACACTCAAACCCAGAGCAGCCCTGCAGACGCTCACATCCCCTCCTGCACCTCTGAGAGATGCCCTTTGCCCCGGGGGGGAGGAGAGGATCCCGCAGAGCCGAGGCTGTGTCAGGGCGCTGCGGATGCCGGGATGAGCCCCCTCCCGGGGATGGGTCATGTGCCGGAGCCACTCGCAGCCTTGCACAGGCACCTTTTGTCGCCTTCCCGTCCTACTACATATTTATCAGCCTCATTTGCATGGCCTTAGCATAAGCCACTGGGCCGGTCGCTGCGAAGTGTCTCTCTTGAAGACAAGCTGAAGAATTCATCTCCATAATTCTGCCGGCATTTTGACTTCCCAGGACAGAGCCTTTGTTTTATGCTATTGCCAGCAAATTCCTGGTCGGGTGGGCTCAGGTTTCCAGCGCGCCATTAGCACACAGCCGTTCCCATCCAGAGCTCCGGAGAATTGCCCTGTTTCCTTCCAGCTCCAAACAGCAGCAGCCCGGATCCTGTCGGGAGCCCTGCATCTTATTGAGATGCCTGAACACAGTTGGGATGAAAACTTTGTTTGAAAAGCTCTGGGGCCAAGGCTCTGCAGGCTCTGCTGCCACAGCTCTGCGGCAGCGGGGCTCTGGTCATTACTCACCCGGGCGCTTTAACCAAAAAGCTCCTTTTCCTACTTCTTACAGCTCCATTGAGTGAGAGGAAATAGGGTCGTTATGCTTTTGATTCCAGACCCTAATTAGGCCTCAGGAAAGGAAATAGTGCTCCTGAGGTAATGCACTCGGTGCTCACCGAAGGGTCCCAGCGTCGCTCCCAGCTTTGGCAGAGTTCAGCCCTGGCTCCCAACACGGTGCTGGGGCAGGGGGAGGATCCACACCCCCCACAATGGCCCCATTGATGCTTCCAAGGGGGGTGGGGGAAAGACCCGCATCACACGGGCAGGAGGTGATTTATAAAAGAACTAAATTTCCCGTTTCTTGGCGAGAGGTGGCCATTTCTGTATCATATTCCCAATATCAGCCTCCACAGCACTGGTGGGGCAGAGCCCTGCGGGGCCGGAGCAGACAGCCCAGGACCCCGGGATGGGGACACCGGGTCAGGGCAATTGATCTCACAACCCTGGAAAAGCAAAAAAAGCCACGGCAACAATCTCATCGGATGTCCCTGCAAACACATCCGTGTCCATTAGCCTGCTCGGCGGGTCGGCTGCCCGGCTGAGTGCTCCTGCCTGGATCGATGCTCCCCGGCTTTACAAACCCACTAATCACCCTGATTTATAGGCAACATGTCTCGGCGGCACCCGGAGGCCGGTGCTTGTTCCGAGAGGAGGGTTTAAACCTTTCCTGCTTTTTAGTACTTCTGGTTTGGAGAAACCTGTGGCTGCTGGCTGGCCCCAGCCCCTTCGCTGCCCTCCCGAGGTCTGCTGGAGTGGATTACCACTGGCAGATGCAGAGGGCTGCCAGCTCCCAGGGAGGAGGTTCTGTAAACCCACAGATTTTGGGAGTCAGGGCTATCTCCAGCCCCACAGCAGCTCTAAAGTACAATATTTGTACTGAAATTATTGCCTGTCCTCTACCCGGCAACTGCTCTGTTCTCTGCAGGGTTCAGCTCATGGAAGTGGCTCTGGTTGCTCTGCAGCATCCTGGGGCTGAGGGGGCTCAGAGCCACATCCCAGCCAAACCAGGGGGCTGAGAAATCCCTCCCTACCCATGACGGGGAGCTGCAGCACCCAACAATATCCCTCCACTGGGCAGTGGGAGCAGGAGCAGCATCAATGTGTCCAGGACATCTCCGTGGGGTGCTGGGAAGCATCTCCACAGGGTGCTGCATCTCCACAGGGTGCTGCATCTCTGCAGGGTGCTGCATCTCTGCAGGGTGCTGCCCACAGCCTGATGAGCCCGGGCACGGCCGTTCTGCAGCCCTGAGGAGCACGGCCCGTTCAGCTCATCAAAAGGAGCTGAAGTGCCGCCCTGATTACAGTGAGTAAGTGCCTCCGTGGGCAGCAAATGCCGGGCACTGGAGAGCTCTTCAATCAAACCACAAATAGATGGCACAGCCAGAGCCAGCAGCCAGGAGCACTCGGGAGTTGCCTGGGGACCAGCACGTGCTCGTGAGAGTGAGGATGATGAGCAGAAGAGGGAGAGGGAGCAGTCCTGCCTCCATCTCTGGGTGTTGTGAGGGGCTGCAGGAGACCCATCAGCTGGGCTCAGGCACACTGACCTCACGGTGCTTCTGATCTTCAAATCTGTGAATCCACAGAGTTTAAGTATTTTCAAAGAATTGCCTGTATTTAAGGAGAGAACTGCTCTGGAGTGCTTTCCTGGATGCTTTACTTGTGTCCTGTAAATAATACATTGGTTTGCACTCAGAGGAGTGAAAACAGTCCAGGTTTGTGCTCCTGCTGCAGTGGCTCCTGGAGACAGAGCACAGCATCCCCCCTCCTCTGGGCTCCTTCCTCACCACAAACTCTGCTCTTCACTCTTAATTTCCCCTTTCCTATTTAATGAGTTGGTAAGCAGGGGGATGATGACTGTCTCCAAGTGCCCTGTGCATTCGCCAGAGATGATCCCATTAGGAGCAGTCTAGTGAGCCTGGCTGGATACCTCCCATCCTGTCCGGGGCTGTCGGCCAGCGCCGCAGAGCTGCAGGGTCCCGTGGGACCCCCCACCTTCTCCCAGGGAATGGAAGCTCTCCTGGAGCAGTCCGGGCAGCCCCACACCAGTGGAGCATGCTGGTCCATGCCAGCCCTTTCCCGGGATGGATCCACACATCCCTGCTCTGCCATGGCACGACCAGCTCTGCCAGTGCTGTGCCAAACACAGACGGCTTCGCCTGAGAGATGGACAAGTTCCCAGAAGCGTGGGTCATGCTCTGGGGAAAACAGAATGTTTTCAGCTGTCTGTTGGTGAAAGAAAGCAGAGAAGGGAAAACAGGTTCTTCTGTTGGAACCTGCAACCTTCTGGCCCAGAGATCAGGACGTGGCAGCTCATCAGCTCCCACCTGCCAGAGACGCGGCAGGTACGGGGTGTCACAGCGACACGGCATCACTGCTCAATAATTCATCAGGAAAGGCCAAACAGAGGCGAGTGGGGGGAGCAGCCTGGCAGTGGGAATACGTGAGCAGCCTCTGGAGCACTGGGATGCAGAGTGGTCCCCACTCCACTGGTGGAGTGGAGCACTGCTGGCAAGGGCTGCTCAGAAAACTCTGGGTGGCTTCTCTTCCAATATCACGCCTGTTGATTTTCCCTCTGTCCCTCCTGTGACTTTTGTGACATCATTTTCCCTTTATATCCCTCTTTCTCTTTTCTATTTCAGGCTGGGGTGAGGAAGGAGAGCAGCAGGACCTCCCCTGACACAGCCCACACCTGTAGTGCCCGAGCAGAGGCTGCAATCTGGGGCAGCACATGTGGATCCCCCGCTGCCAGTGCCACCCCCACCCTCCCAGGCTGTGCCTCCACTCTGCACACAAGTGATGCCGTGCCCAGGACTCTCTGGCAGGTTCCTGGAGCCCATCCTGCAGGTTAAATCTGTCCCTGGCCACAAATTAGATGTCTGTTGAGTTCATCTTAAATTACAGTGCGGGGTGGCCCTTGTAATTAGGAGCTTTGCTCTGGAAGCACATCCCTGCACGAACGCCCTGTGCACACTTCCTCCTCCCAAGGCAGAAGGGCCCCATCCTGCCCACAGAACCCCTGGAGGGTCCAGCTGTGGGCACTGGTGGGAGTGAAGGTGGCATCCTGTGATGCTGCCCTGCCCCTTGTGCCAGATTTTGGCGCAGTGCAGCCTCAGTTCCAGCTCTACAAGACTGGGACACAGGAGCAGCCAACCCGGGTTTTATCCCAAGCCCCAGCCCGAAGCCCTCAGCTCCTCCCAATGGGTCTGGCCATGCCAGGACTCCCATCAGAGGCACCACCGTGTGCCATGGGGAGGGTGGCAGGGCTGGATCACCTCCTCCATGACTCACAGTCCACTGGCAACCCTGCAGCACATCCAGCCCCAGCTCCAGGGCTGCTGTCCGGACAGCCGTGCCAGCAACGGGTTTGGTTGCTTCCCTGTCCTGGAGCTGCCAGGGTCAGGAGCCAAATGGCAGCTTCCCAGGTGCCCAGGCAGCTGCAGCATCTGCAGGGACAGGCTTGGCACCACCGGAGTCTTTGTCCTAGTGAAGGAAAAGGCAAAGTACCCAAATTAAAAAAAAAAACAAAACAAGCTGGAGGCGATCAGGGGCTGCTGCCTGTGCCTGGGTTGAGTGGGAATGGCTGAGGGTTGGCAGGTTGTTCCTGTGGCAGTGACTCCCAGGACAGCAGGATGAGGGCTCTGCACAGGCACTGCAGCAGCATGAAGGCACCAGGATGTTCCCACACAGGCCTGGCCTTTGGGTCAAAACAAAACAGGACAGAACATCTGCAGATTTTTTTACTGAAACCTCACATTCTCTCTCTCAGATAAAATTTCACTTTCTGGTCTGTTGTTTTTTGACCAGAATAACCTGAAACATTTCAGAAATGTGCTCCATGGTCCAGGCCCAGATGCCTCCCAGCATCCTCACTCCAACAGCCCCAGCCCTCTCCTCCTACCGCATCCCACCGAGCCGGATGTGACCGCAGCCCAGTGTGGCTGGAGAGCACCGGACATGTCCCTGGGCAGTCCCCTCCTGCCCACCTAATATTTCCGTGGTCTGGCAGTGGAGAGCCAAACCACTCCCCTCTTCCAGCTGCCCCTGGTTTCAGCACTGCTGCCAGAGCCGCCGCTGGATCCGGGGCAGGGCAGGCACCAGCCGGGTGCTGTGCCGGGCAGGACATCCCTGCAGGGCCTGAGCTGCTCCATGGCCTGCACAGCACTGGGGCCCTCGCTGGCAGCGCTGTCACTGGTCTAATTCCATGCCCCCAGTCCTCCCTGGTGCCTCCACTGGTCCCGTGCTGGGCACTCCTTCAGCCACCAGCACGGCGGGTCCCTGCTGCCCTCTGCATCTTTGTACAGCCTGGGGTCCAGTGCCACTGGGCAGCAGCCAGGTGCCTCCAGGTTGTCACACCAGATGTAAACTTGTCCCTCTAGGAAGTTTGTCACCTGAAATACCCACTGTGTTTTCCTGCACACTGCCGTAGTTTGTAATTGGTGCATATAAATATATACATATATATACACAGAGACACAGTGAGCAGGGTCACTATTTATAACCCTGGCAAGGAGAAGGGCCAGTGCCAAGCCTGGTTTTTAGGAATGGGACACAGGTGCAAGCTGAGGACATGGCCCCAGCCCCGTGGCTGCACTCCAGGGCCATGGACCCTTTGCCCTGGAGCGTACGTGGGGTTGGAGGAGTTTAAATAACCACTGCCAGTGGGGTTTAGCGGCCGAGTCCAGCTCTGCAGAGCTGTGGGTAACACCCTGCCCCAGCTCCCCTCCCCTCTGCATCCTACAGGATCCCCCCGAGGGGCAAGGCAGCACCTCAGAGCACTGAACCTGGGAATGTTCAGTGTTAGCAAGCGCTGGATGCCAGGACGGGGGTGCCGCAGCGGCCCCTGCTCTGCCCCACTCCTGGGCACAAAGACAGGGACTGTGCTGGTCCCCCCCACACGAGCTGAGCCCCCTCCTCATCCTGCCTGGGGATTTGCACAACAGAAGCCCCGGCTGTGCCCTGTGGGAAGCAGCAGAGCGAGTCCAAAGGCACCGCTCCAGCCCAAGCACAAACCACCTCCTGCCAGCGCGGATGCCGCGGCTCCGGGGGTTTGTGCTTCCTCCCCACCACGGATTGAGTCAGCCCTTCCTGAGGGCACTGGGAGCAACAGCCTCTGCCAGCACCTCCGTGTGAAGCCACAGAGCTTCTCTTCAGTCCCACCCAACCCCACAATGCCCCAGGTGACCCCTGACACTGCATCAGCCGTCCCTGTCCCGGGGATCCCATGCTGAGAGGGGTCCCCTGGCTGGTGGAGGCAGTGGCGAGGACAGGGACTCCCTGCCCCCGGCCAGACGAGAGCTGGGGACAAGGAATGGTGATGCCAAGTGCTACAGTCGGGGTCCTGGGTGGGCTGCAGCTGACAAACCCTGCCCAGTGCTCCCAGGGCCTGGCTGCTGCAGGGATGTACCTGCCGTGGGCTCAGCCCCGCTCCACCCGCCGCCTGCTCGGACAACTGGCAGGTGATGATGCCGGGGCTTTGTCCCTGCCCTATGATGTTGCCTGTGATTTATAGGTCATTTTACAGCAGCTGTAAAGAGGCTGTAAATTATAGGAGGGGCATAAATTAGCCACGGACCCCTTTACTGGCCATAAAGATCTAAGGCCCACCACAGCTGCCTTTGGAGCTGGCACCCCGGGACATTCCCGAGGACAGCCAGGGGTGTCTTCAGCCAGGCCAGCGGGGCTGTGCTGAGTTATTTAGCATGACTCAAATAAATGGGCCCTTTTATTCCAGCGGGGCCATGGAGCTGGAGGGTGACAGGTGGGGAGGGGCCAGTGTGATGGGGGCAGCCTGGGGGCTCCCTGCCCAGTCCAGACCTTTCCCCCTTGTTTTTTGGGGGGGAGCAGCCACTGCATCTTGGTGCCAGGACCCCCCAGCCCAGCCCCAGGAGGGTTTGGTGGTCCAGCCTAGCAGCCGTACACCAACAGGATGGCACGTGGGGGACAACACCTTTGGGCTCGCAGGTGGCTCTTTCTCCCATCTGGCAGCACCAGGGGACCTCCCCCCATGCCACGTGTCCCCTGTGCCACGTGCCCCCTGCACGGAGGCTCCACGTGCACCAGGCCCCCCAAATTCCTCTGCTGGCCGCCCTGCCCTGGTGGCAGTTGGTGCCCTGTTGTTCTCCGACGTGACCCTGGAGCACAAACAGCTTTGCAGCTCCTCACCCTCCCGTTAATTACATTATGCCTAACGAGCAGGATCAGGCGGAAAGGATTAAACCTTGAATCTGCCTCTGCAGGTCCCGGAGCACAGGAGAGAAAAGCAGCTTTATCCATTCAAAACAGGAGTCACTTTTCACACCGGCTCCAATCCCAGTGCTAATCTCCTTAGTTTGCCCAGTGCACTGCCAACACCGTGCACAGGCAGGGCAGGCAGGATGCTCCTGGTCCCAGCCTCTGGGTCTTCCAATCCTGGAGCGTGCTGGACATGCTGGAGGTGCTGGAGCTCTGACCAGGCACGCAGGGGACTCTGCAAGCCCCACCCCGGTGCTTGGCATGGTCCAGGGCCCCTTTCCATGGCTTCTCTGGTGCCACAAGACAGAACAGCAGTTCTGGGGAATTTCTAGGAGATGCCAATGGCTCAGAATTTCACCTGCCAGGAGCTGCAGCTGCTCACTTCATGGTGGGAACATGGGAAGTGCCAGGTTGGGAGGAATCTTGTCCCCAGGTGCTTCAGGGAAGGGCATCCAAGCACTGGCCTCCATGCACTCCCAGTCACAGGACCACCCAAAATTCTGTGACTGGGCACAGGGTGAGCCCTAGGGCCGAGGAGGGACAGAGACGGGCAGGGAGGGCTGCAGGGTGGGTGATGCTGCATCTGCAGGTTGGGAATTGTCCAGCTGGAGGGTAGGGATCGTTTTGCCCGGCGGCTGTCAGCCAGAGTGAGCTGTGGTACGGGCACCCCCCAGACCCCTTGGGGAGACATTTGCATGATTATTCAGCACGAATTTGCCTTTGGTACCGAGGGGGCACAGCCGGCGGTGACCGTGTCTGCAGAGCCGCGGGGCCGCAGCCCCGCCCGCAGCGCTGCCGGGGCGGGGCCGCAGCGGGTCAGTGGCCGGGCTGGCACCCCATGGCAGGGTCACCCCTCGTGTCACTCAGCCTCTGTGACAGGGCCCTTTGCGTTCGGAGAGGCTGGAGCATCACCTGCCTCCCCCACGGCTGCTCAAGCCCAGCCCTGAGCTCCTGAAGCCACCGAGCTCCCTGGGGAATTCATAGAATCAGGGAATCATTTGGGTTGGAAAATACCTTTCATATCAAGTCCAACCGCTAAGCCAGCACCACCGAGCCACCACCCCACGTCCCAGGCCAAATCCGACCCTGCAGCCACCCAGCACACTCCCCCTGTGGACGCCTGACCTTGAGGTCTCTTAGGAACAACAAGGAAAACCTTTGCCCCCCAGCTGGACACAGCGCTCAGCTCCTCACAGAGACACCCTTGTGCTCCACGGTGGCAGTGGGTCACACTGCCAGCACGGGGACAGGGCTGCCAGAGGGGTGACAGACACGGGGCTGCCCCAGGCAGTGAGATCAGCCGGGGCTCAGCTCTGTGACACCTCCCCAGTAGCTGCAGCACTGCGAGGGGTGGGCGCAGCCACCGACCCCCGGCCCGGAGTGCAGCTGTGAGGCGGCAGCAGTAAATCTGGGCTCATTGCTGGAGACCCCAAGGAGAGCATCTGCAGCTTGTTTTCAGCGTGAACTCCTGTAAAAAGGGCACCGTGCCTATAAATCCATCACGGGGAAGCTTCCTGGAAGCCCAGTTTGGCTTCTGTTCCTCTCATTCCCTGCGCACAGAGCCCCTGTGGCTGCAGTGTGGACATTGGGAATGCTGAAGGGGCTTCACACTTCCCATCTCTGGGTCCCTTCAGTGTCACATGCTTAGAGCAGGAGCAGGAGCTCCCACCCCTTGGGCACCAGATCCCCCTGCACCATCTCCCTGTGAGCCAGGAGCCTCTGCCAGGGCCGTCCTCCGATCCAGGCTGTGCTCCATGTCCTCCAGCATCAGCTGGAACAGGCTCTAAAGCCTCCTTGGCAACCACAGCCCAGTAGCAAAGAGAAGGGAAAATAAAGTCAGACGTTGGCAGGTGAAGGTACCAAAGGATGCTCCTCCCTGGCAGATTAAGCCCAAAGGAATTAATCAATGAGTTTAATTTAAGAAGCTTTTGTGCACCTGTGCAGCTCTTGCTCGCTCTATATAAACACCAATCATGTGTCCTAGTGCTGCTGGTCAGGATGAGACCCTGGGGGAGCTGGTGACTGTTACCTCTACCTGGAGGGTGCCCTATGGAGTTGTTCCCCTCCTGGCAATAAGTCCCTTCCCCTGCCCACCCGGGGATGCTGCAGGGACCGGGGGGATGCAGGAGAAATTTGGCTGTTTGAGAAGCAGGGAAAGGGCAAGAGGAGCCCAGTGGTCCTGGACGGTGAGAGGAGCCGTTTGCAATCTGGAGGGGTGAGAGAGTTTAGGGTCTGTCTGTGGTTTGCTTTGCCTTCCCCCCCTCCTCCTCTTTCCAGCGTGTGGGAGGCATCTTCGTCCGGCCTCGCCGGCAGCATCAGGCTCGTGTGGGTTTGGCAGAGCAAGCGGGCACAGCTCTCTGCCCTGCTCTATAAATACAGTGGCTTCTCCAGGGCTGTCTAGACAGGAAACAGCCCAGGAACTGGGAGAAAACTCCCCGCATTAAAGGGGACTGGGACTGTGCTGGGAGCCCAGGGAAAACTGGCTACTGAAGGATCCAGATGTGCCCAGGAAGCTCCTCTGGAAGGGGCTGCAGACACCAGGACTCTGTGATCTTGATGGTCTTTTCCAACTTAGTGATTCCATGATGCAGCAAGGTCCTGGCCCTGGATCTGCTGGGCAGGAGCTGCTCTCTGCCTTCCATTCCCTGCTGCAGGCCATGCAGAGCTCCTCCTGCCCTCTGTGTTGTGTCCTTCAGGGTGCAAAAACTTCCAAACCTCCTTCTTCCCGTGAATGACAGTGGAGAAAGCCCTGCACCAAGCAACTCGCCTCCAAATCCAGGGGATCTGAGGCTCTGGATGAGGTAGAGCAGGATGGGGAGGCAATGTCACTATGCAGCAAGAACCACCCCTCCATCCTGCTCTGGCCTTCCTCCCTCCCAGCCCCTCTGCCTCCCATCTTTATGCTGAGCTTTGCAGAGCAGCTCTAGGGATGGGATCCACTGGATCCTCACTTGTCAAACCCTGGGAAGCACACAAGGACCCAGTTGCTTGGGTCCTTCCTTCCAGGCTCTGAACCTGTTAGAATTTGCTTTGCATTGCTTTCACTTTATAGCCTTGCAGGGGAAAGTCCTCTTCCCAGTTGTTTTGTCCCCAGCTGTGGCTTTTTTTCCCTATAAATATCCAAGTAGTTCTTGAAAGAAAGAAAAAGCCAGCTCAAGTTGGTGGGGGAGGAATCATGGCCTGTGGGTAATGACACATGGTGACAGCCCTGCTCCGGCTGGAAGGAGCTGCCATTGGGCTCCCAAATGACAGTGTGCAGAAAATGCCACTGGCAGATGACCCAAGTGCAGAACCTTTGCAGCAACAAGAAGGCAAAATGCCATGGCAAAGAGGCCATGGGAAGAAGGGCTGTCAGCACTGTCCTTGGCCCCAGCCTGCACAGGAGTGTTAGAGGCAAATCCCGTGGCCACATGGACCTCTGTGTCAGCCCAGGCTGCTCCTGTACCCGGAGACTCGCAGGGATCCCCGTAGCTCCAGGGACCTGTCCCTGTGTCCCTGGTTCCTGGCAAGCAGAGGGGTGGCAGCAGCCCCTGGTGCTGCTGCAGAGATGCAGTAAGGCAGAGTGTCCTCACCCGAGGAGATCCCCCAAGTGATTTGACTTGTGCCTGTATCACCACAAATCCTGTAAATAACTGACATTTGTTATCTGCTGTGTCCTCTCCCTGTGAAGGCGAGATAACAGCCTGAGGATGTGGTTGTTACTGCTCTGATGGATTTCAGAGCCTTTATCTGTCCCTGTAGATCTTTTGGGGCTGATCCAAAGATAGCTGGAGACTTTCTCAGGGTGGAGAACCAAGAGAACAGGACGGGCAGTGCCCTGGCCCTGCTCTGCCTCTGGAGACAGCGGCTGTCCTGGGCAGCCACGGGGGTGTCCTGATGCCACCAGGGCAGCTGAGCAGCAGCTGGTCACCAGAGAGTCTGTGCCTTCTGCCCCTCACAGGCAGCAAACCCAGGGAGGGACTGCTCTGCCCCTGGGTCTCTGAGCCTGCCTGGGTATATGGGCACTTCCATGGAGCCCGAGCAGCCTCGGGATGAGCTGAGCATCAGTGCAACTGATGGGAAGTGCCTGAGGTCCCCTGGGACAGCTTATTAAACATCCCAGCCCTGTGAACAAGCTGGGCTGGAACAGCGTGACATTCATACAGCAGCTAAGCCTCAGTGCCAGAGGGGCAGTGTCAAACAAACATAATTAATTTCCCTCTGCAAATCAATTGGGGGCAGAAGTCAAGCTCTCCCAGTGCAGGAGCAGATCTTCTCTGTGAGGGAGATGATGTCTGGACAGTTTGGCAGGTGGGGGCTCCTGAAGGATGCATTTCCCAGAGGAGCAGCCAAGCAGTGGTGGGGGGGGGGATGAGATTATGATGCTGTTGAGGTGCAGTTGAGGAAGGAAAAAGCCAGTTTGGATTGATAAGTCTTGGCTGGATGATGGCCCAGGAGAGGGGCTCAACTCCTCCAAGATGGCATCTGCAAACCCCATCCATGTATCCCACTGCTGAGCTGCCAGCCCTGGGGCACAAGTTGCTCTCTGTGACTCAGACATTCCACCTGATAGGAAGTGGTTTGCCAAGGTCGGGCAATGGATCTGGAATCTCTGCAGGGTGCAGAGCAAAGCCTGTAGCCTGGCCAGGATAGTGGGGAAAGGCAACAGCTGTGCCCTGGGGACCGGGATGGCGGGTGAGGTGGGCACAGCCTGCCCTCGGGGCTGGCTCCTGCCTGGAGATGGGCACGGGTGTCCCGCCTGAGCCCTGGGGCCAGGCTGTGTGCCCATGGGCACGAGTGGGGCTGGGGCACGTCCCACACGTGTGTGCTCTGCCTGGCCAGGCTGGGAGCCGCCAGCCCGGCAGCTGCCTGCCAGGAGCCCCGCACCCTGATGTGCTCCGGCCTTTTCAGGGAGAGAGGGAGCTGACAAAGTCTTTGTCAGTCGGATCTGTCAGGGAAAGCTCTTTGTTCTTCAGCATTTGCTCTTGCCTCCCCCTCTCCAAACCTAAACTAGATGCATCTGCTTTTGTTTTCTAAATGCAGAATTAGAGACTGAAAGGAGCCCCTTTGTAGTGGGGAGGAGGGGAGAGCAGCAGATCTTTCACGGGGAAGGCAAGGTCAGGGGGGAGCTGCTCTATTGTGCGGGGCCTCTCCTCCGCCGGCTCAGCCCTTTCTGTGCCCCCTCTTCACACTCCGGTTCCCACTGGAGCCACTCTGGAGACGTGGGGGAACCATCCCGGGAGGACAGGCTGCTCTCCCGGCTGCGGGGATGGGTCAGCTTTGCCCGCGATGGGTTTTGCTGCTTCCGATGCCACAGCTGGGAGCCGGCGTGCGGAGGCGGTGGATGAGGAAGAGGAGGATGAAGGACACCCCACAGCCCCGCGCTGGCGCGCGGGGGCGGGCAGTCTGGCAGCGCTGAGTGTGCAGACAGGCACACGTGGAGCCGGAGGGGATCCGTGTGTGCACATGTGTGTGTGTGTGTGTGTGTGTGTGTGTGTCCCTGTGGGAGGGCAGGGGGTGGGTGTGTGCCGGCAGGTACAGCCCCTGCCCGTGCTCAGCCCTGGGCTGCGGGAGGAAGGGGGGCTTTGCAGGAGGCTGTGCAAGCTGTGGGCTCTGGGAGCCACATCCCGGGTAAGCTGCTCCCTAAATCCCTTTGTTCCTCCTCAGCCAAGACAAAACCCTCCAAGGCCCGGCCTCGCAAGCCTCAAAATTGCATCCCCAGTGGAAACCTGTGTGTGAAAGAGCCCAGCACCCCTCCTCCCCTGGTCCCAGAGAAGGGCTCGGGGCCAGCATGGCCTTGTGATGCCAAAGAACTG
Source organism: Manacus vitellinus (assembly GCF_001715985.3). Taxonomy (NCBI): domain Eukaryota; kingdom Metazoa; phylum Chordata; class Aves; order Passeriformes; family Pipridae; genus Manacus; species Manacus vitellinus. The sequence continues at coordinate 658,198 of NW_021940854.1, forward strand.
CCCCAGCCCCTGCTCATTCCTGCAAGTGCCAGCAGTGAGGTCCTGCTTGCTCTGGGGGCTCTGCTGCTCGTTAGTTCCAGTTATGCCCCTTGCAGACTCCCAGCAGCTCCAGGGGAGCATTCCCCTCCCTGTCCATCCTGGAGGACCTGCTCATGCTCCATTTATGCCACCAGATGGTGACAGCTTGTGGTCACTCCTGTGCTGAGCCCCGATGTGATGCAGAGGCTCCCATTTCCTGCCATTGCCAAGCACCTTTATTGATAAAGGCCCAAGAACTTGTGTCCAGTTGATGCAGTCACACTGAAAACCACCCCCAGGGACCAGCAGCTGCAGAGGTGTGAGCCTGTCCATCACAAGGGGTTGAGGTGTGGCCCTGCAAGGTCTGTTTTGGGGCCAGCATGGAAAAGTCTGGGACAGAAGCCCAGTGAGAGTCATGGAGAGCCTGGCCCAGCATGAGTGGGTTCCCCAGCAGCCTTGGCACCTTCAGTGCAAAGCTCCTGGCTGTTGGGCAACTGCACCTAAATGTGCATGGGGCGAGTTGTGCTTGTTTGGGGCTGGGGTTGGCTCTGCCATCGTTGAAATGCTCCCCATCTTCAGCTTACTTGGAGAAGAGCATCTCAGCAGGTATGCTACCTTTCCCCCTTCTCCCTGTCCACAAATCTCTCGCTCTGAAAAGGAAATATTCTGTGGGTCTTGGCATGGGGAGCTGAACGGTTGCCTGAAGCAGGAGGAGGCTGCTCCTGGGGATGGATGCCCAGCATTTGGTTCAAATCTAGCACCGGTGACTGACAGGGCTAATTCAGCCTGTCCTCTTCCCTCTTATAGCTTAATCACTCACACATTGCCTCGGCAGATCTTTCATTGCTGCCTGGAAATGTCTTCATCCTGGGATGCCCTGACTTGGATTCAGAGCTTCTCCCATAGTGCTTCCTGCACAGAGGCTGAATGCCCTACCCGTGTTACCCTGAGCTAGCCTGGCTTTGGGGGAGTTTGAATGCCCATGTGGGCTCTGTGGACTGGGTTCCCATACTGGGGAGTCCAGAAGTCAGGCTGGGCTCACTGATGGGGCAATATCCTACCTTGCCCTTTGGTCTGGGGGGCTGAGCATGATCCCAGCTCAGACTGAGCAGGAGGTGCATGTAGAGAGTTTTGGGGTGCTCTGCGTTACAGCTGCCATGTTCCTGCTCCAAACCTCAGTGAAAACAGCTGGGAGGGGCAGGGACTGTACTGGTGGTAGCTTCTGGGAGGGATTTGGGGCTAGTGACCCTTTAAACCTCTGCTCACAGCCAGTGGGTGCCCTGGCCCTTGCTCTCAGAGGGGGCTCCAGGCTGCCCAGGGCTCTGCCCACCCTGCTGCCTGTATCCCCCTGCCTGCATCCCGCTGCCTCCTGTACTCGAGGAGCCTGAGGGTTCCCCTGTGCTGGCAAGAGCAACCGGGCGAGGGGAGCATCCCGGCCAGCATCCCTGCGGCATGGCGAACGCAGCCCGCGCTGGCTTCGGGGTCACCGCCGCCCCCAAAACTCCGGGGGGATGCCCAGGACCCCACTGCCGGGAGGCTGCCGGG
>NW_021940854.1:660574-664939 GCF_001715985.3 Manacus vitellinus
TGAGACCCCTCCCGGCGCCGGGGGAGCCCGGCGAGGGTCAGAGGCCGGTTTCCGAGTCGTTGCTTGGTCCCGTATTCACGAAAAGTTCCTGAGCGGGAGCCTCGCGGCTTCCAGAAAAAGATGGAGAAGGAGCTGGGTTTAGTTGTGTTTCGGATTTGGAATCCCGGGGCGTTCAGCCGACACCGGGGATGGAGGCGCTGGAATAACGCCGTCCCGGAGCTGGGGTTTCCCTTTGTGTGTCCAGGCTGGAGGGGCTCCGGGAGCCGCCGCATCCCAGCGCCGTGCCGGGCTCTGGGAGCCGCTCGTCTGCTCGTCCGGGAGTGCGGGGAGGCGGTGGCGACACCTGCGATGGCGGGTGACCGCTGGGCCGGTGCGGTGGCCCTCGGCACCGGGAGGATTTGCTTGCAGAGGGTTTTTGGTTGTGGCGTTTGTGGGTTCTGGGGCCAGGAGCCGCGGAGGTGGCCGCTGGCCTCGTGCGGGGACGCAGCGGAGCGTGTCGTGTTCAGGTGACGCCGAGGAGCTCCGCGGCCACCTCGCTGCTCCTTCTCCGCCCGGATTCGCTGAGTCGCTGCCCCGTGTCCCGGGTCACGGCTGGCCGGGGCAGGTCCCTTCCCGGCGATGTTTAAACGCGAACGGCGCGGCGAACCCACCGGCTGGCGGGGGTGAACGGACGGGCTCGGAGCCCCTGCCAGGTCCCGGCCGGAGGGAAACCGGGATTGCGCGCAGGCGGAGGCGGTGGTTTGCTCCGGCTGGAGCTCTCCGGGTGCCGACCAGCTGGATGCCAGCACAGAGGAGCGGGGCGCAGGGGCAGCCCCCCCGCGCAGCCCAGGGACGCCGCAGGAGCGTGGGCCCCGCAGCCCCCTGCTCTGGCTAGCAGCCATCTTCCCCTCTCAGGAGCACTTCCTCCCTTAATCCCTGTGCTGGCTGGCATGCACTGCTGCCTTTTCCTTGTGTTGCTCCGAGAGGATTAAAATAAATCGCCCCCGCTCCGGCGGGGTGCAGGCAGGAGCGGTGCCGGGCCAGGGCAGCCGGCGGGAGCATCGTCTGGGCTTTTCCACGCGCGAGCTGCTGCCCGGGCCGTGTGGGAGGGGGCCCGGGTCCCTTTCAGGTGTGAACTGGAGCTCCCTCTTTATTTACCACCTAAAACCGTAACCTGAAGCGGGAGCTGTATTGCCTCCATCCCCAGCTGGTGCCTCCCGGTGCTCTAGCCCCCCAGGCCCTGGCTGCTGGAAGCTCATCCCATCCCGGCAATCCGACTTTCTGCCCCTTTGTGACCTGCTGCTTCTGGGCACGAAGGCAAATGTGTGTCCTTCCCCTCCCAGCGGCTTTCCCTGGAGGAGCAGAATGTAGTGAAAGCCCCAGCCAGCTCCCTCTCAGGCTGGACAACGGGCCTCTGCCCCTTCCAGGGGATGGCAGGCTGTGGTCGTGTCCCAGTGTCACCGTCCTTGACCAGTCCACTTCCAGTGCAGTCGGGGGGACCAGCCCAGTGCAGACTTTGGGATACCAGTGGTTGCTCTGTAGATCTGAGAATCGAGCCCTCGATTTTCACACCTGAGTGTGAGGATGCTTCTAGAACTGAGCTGGTTTAATGGAGATCTGTGGGTGACGCTGGGCCTTTCCCTGTCCTTCCTGCCCTGTGTGCCAGGGTCTCCCACCACCAGATGCCCACAGCTCGATGCCAGAGATGCCCCCAGTAGCCCTAAGTCCTGGTGGCCAACTGGGAAGGGTTAATGTGCTCTGTATGCTGCACAGTTGGATATTTATTTTTCCAAGCGTGTGTCTGCTTTAAGCATTATAGTTTTTCCCTACAGTTCCATTTGCAGTTGTGTTTGCTTTTTATTTCAGCAAATACTTGGTTCCTGACCTGAGCCGCAGGCTGGGGCACGGAGCACTGGGCAAGGGGAAGGCTTCGCTCCTGTCGCCCACGGACTGTGCCTTTGGCATGTCCTTCCTCCCCAAGGGCGCCTGGAGGGCTGCTTGTGTTGAGCCTCAGAGGAAAACGAGTCTCCTTTCTGTGTTTTGGAGCTGGAGGGCATCTCTGCCCAGCAGGGTGGTCTGCTGGGAGTCACCACATCCCCCCTTGAGGGACGGGTGACCCTGGCTGGGCGCAGCCCCCCAGCGCAGGCTCCTGACGCTGTGCAGACCCGGGAGCTGAGCTCAGACTCTTCTCCCTGCTGGATTTGGCCTCTCCCTGTGTTTTTCCTGCCTGCTCTGCATTACCCACTGGCTGCTGGCACTGAGGCACCCCGGACACTCTGATGTGGTGGATGCCACAGGCCAGCTCTGCTCCAACGGGGAGGCAGAGGCCGAGGGGCCAGAGCCCCCCCAGCCTCACCCAGCCCATGGCAGCAGCCACCCCCCCTCACATCCAGCACTGTGGGCACACAGGGATCAGACTGGGGCTCCTCTGTGGATGTCACAGCATCACGGGGCTCTGAGCCCCACGTGCCCCAGCTGGGCACTCTGCTCCAGCACTGGCTCCTGCGTTTGGCACCTCAGATGCATTCCAGGGATGAGCCATGGGACGGGAAGGGGCTTCCCTGCTCAGAACCACTCAGCTAAGAACCATGGGGTGCAGCTGCTGTCCAAGTGGGAAGGTCCTGTCTGTGCCGTGTCCCTGGGACAGCTCAGCCCTGTGACTCAGGGCCGTGGGAGACACCAGGGGTGAGAGTGCAGCCCTTGGGGTCCCTGAGGACGGCAGGGGGACAGTTAAACGAGGCTCCTCGTGGACATACCGGCGTGCAAAGGCAGTGTGAGAGCATCTTCCCTGGCACACGGGGGAGCTTGTGCCCCCAGGGGGTGCACGGGTGGGCACAGGGGTGGGCACAGGGGTGTCTGTCACCACTCTGAAATAGCTCCGTGGGTGTAATGGCCGCTAGTAATTGCAGTCTTGGAGGCAGGTCTCTGAGAGGCATTTAGCCCTGGCTCCTCTCTTACTGCTTCCATTTTTAGTTGTTTGAATCCACCCCGGAGCAGTAAATTGCAGTGTGCTGGGGCCACGGGGAGCGGGGATGGTGCCCGGCAGGAGCCAGAGACCAGCCCTGCCCGAGCTGCCATCCTCCCGAGCAAATGGTTTCCTGTTGGGATTTATATAAAAGCTGTATAAACACAGAGAAGAGCCATGTTTGCACAGGTAGGAGCACTCTCCCCACTTCCTCACCTCCTTCCCGAGTGGGCACCAAGGGCAGGTGTTTTGGGGCTTCCCAGTCTCCCCTTCTCCCTTGGGAAGGAGGAAAGGGTCTGTGCTGCCCCTTCAGCATCTCTGAGCACTGGGATTCCCTCAGGTGCTGCTGAGCCTGTCTGGGGAGAGCAGGCAGGAAGCTGGGATTGCTCCCCGTGGTCAGGATGTGTCCTGGTCCTGCTGCCTTCCAGCAAAGCCGTGGCTGCTGCCCCCTCCCTTGCTGCCCAGGGAAGCCAACCATCGTCAGTGTGCTCCCGCTGAGTCCTGGCACACTTCCCTCTGTCCTTCCCTCCTTCCTTCCCTCCCTCCCTCCCAGTGACCCTCTAGCCACAGACAGCTCTGCGCTGCCGAGCGATCCCTACGCCATGGAAATATGCTGCTGTCAAGGCCCTGAATCAGCTGGAAGGCGCCTGCTCTGAGGTGTATCGGAGAAGGGCTCTGCTGTGCACGAGCCAGCACTGACTCATTTTTCAGGAACTGGAGGCACTGGGCTCCCCTCCATCCCTCCATCCCTCCCTCCCTCCATCCCTCCCCTCGGCACAGGGCCGGCTCGGGAGGCCCACGCAGACACTCCGCATTAGGGCATGTTCCGGGGAGCATGTGCTGTCGATAAACAAAGCACTGAGAGACACAAAATAATTTCCAGAAATACCAAGGACTTTTTTTTTTTTTCCCCTCCCTCAAAGAATTCCACCTCCCCCTTTCCAAACCCTGATAAATCCTGAGCATTCAATAACTGTTTCCAAGCACTGCCCGGCACCTGGGAGCGCTGGCGTTGGAGATAACGCCGGTGTTTGCTGGGTGCCCTTTTTGCTGTCTGACTCCTTGTGTCAATAGTTTGGCTCCCAAATACTCCTCTGCTGGCTGCAGGCAGAGCTGTTGGGCAGGGAGGAGGCAGCCAGAGCCCCCAGGCCTGCACCCTGGCTGGGCTTCCTTGGGGTGTGGAGGCTGTTTGGGGGATCTGAGCCCTTTGGGGCTGGTGGCTGCTCGGCCCATCCGTTGGGAAAAGCCGGCGCTCCGGGCACAGGGTCTCGCTCTCACGCTGGAGCGAGAGAGGCGGCGGCCAGAGCTCCACGGGCTGAGTGCGTGGGGAGGATGAGCAGCGGTTTATTACTCACTACGATTATTACTCACTGGTTTTAACAGCGTGCACTTCAGCCCGACGCCGTACGGCAAAGGGAAGC
>NW_021940854.1:665570-670505 GCF_001715985.3 Manacus vitellinus
GGGATCAGGCTCTGCTGAGTCTCCCTGTGCCAGCACTCGCCTCCGAAGCTGCCCTGCACGGAGCATTCCCTGGGAAGGGCATGGGGACCCAAGGGAATGGGTGGGCTGGAGAACCCAGCGTGAGAGCTGGCAGGGATGAGAGTGAGTTGCAGAATTGGCCGTGGAAGAAGGGGGATTTCTCCCCAAACAGTCACTCCAAAAACAGCTGTTGGTGGAAAGAGATTGGCCGCAGCTGGCTGACCCTCCAGCTCCAGAAAGGCCTTTCCATGGGGGTGGCTGCTGTGTGCCCTATAGATCCTATAGGGAATGGAGGAGGTTGGGGTTTGCAGTGGGATCTGCTTTGCTGGGGTGCACAGTGGCAGGGACAATGTCAGAGTTTGGTCTGGATATGGGATTTCCCACAGCAAAGCTGTGGATCAACAGCTGATGAAGTGCAGGAAGAGGAGAGGAGGAATCTCCCTTTCTTTAACCGGCATTAATGTTCCTCCCTCCATTCTGGGAAATTCTGCTGCGTGCGATTCTGCCTCGCCAGCGCTTTCTGCTCTCGACACATCAACGCTTTTACGCAGGGAAACATAACCCTGCCAGTCAGTGCCGGGTCACGTCAGGCTGCTGAGGGGTCTGTGGGGACCTGCCACCACGGTCCGGGGACATCCCATGATCCAGGGACATCCCACAATCCAGGGACATCCCATGATCCAGGGACATCCCATGAACAAGGGACATCCCTCTGTCCAGCTGGATGCTGGAGGAGTGTCACCTGTGGTGGCGAGTGCGTCCCACCGCGCAGCCGTGCCTGGATGTGGTGGGATTGTGGGGGACGCCCCTCGCCGCTGCCTGACTCTGCTTTCCTAACCTCAACAGCTTCGGAGGGCTGACGGCCCCGCTGGAACCCCGCCCGCGCCGCCCGGCGGCCAGACCCGGGGTCCCCATTGGAGTGGGAGCGGGAGCGCAGTCGCCGAGCAGTAGCTTTGCAGCAGTGGGGATGTTTACCTGGCGGTGCCATACCTTGGGCGGCCTGGTCCCGCAGCCGCGCTCTGTCCGCTGCCCGGTCGGCCCCCAGCCCTGCCGACCAAAGGTAAGAGGACAACAGAGGGACAGGAGGACACAAGAGGGCAACAACCGATGCACCGCGGCCGCGCCGGAGCCCGCTCCCTCGCCTGTGAGACAGGGGCCCGTCTCCCTGCGGCAGAGGCAGAGGCTGGCACGTGGTCCAGCCGTGGGGGCACCAGCACGTCCCTGGTGCCACTTGCAGTGCCACCCGGCTGCCTGGGAGCTGGTGCCCGTGGGGACATGGCACTTGTCCTCAGGCCAGTTTGTATGGGCACAGAAGCGGGCTTGCTGCTCCAGCAGTGCCTGGGGACATTTTAAAGCTGGAGAAGAATTGTGGCAAACCCTGACCTGTTGGTTTGGAGAAGGATACAGAGCCCTGGGGGCTGTGTCCCTGCCCAGGGGCACTCCATGTCACAGCACAGGGGTGCCTGGCACAGCTCCAGGGCACCTCGAGGCACAGTGGATGGGCCGAGGGAGTTGCCTGGCCCTGGAGAGAGTGGGCCCCGGCAGAGAGCCCTGCTCTGGTGTGTCAGAGCCTTGGCCTTCCCCTTGGTGAGGCAGAGAATAACCAGACCCGGCTGCGCCGCGCGGGACTTCGACTTGCTGCCTTTTGGTTCTAATTACCCAAGAATGTCTGGTCTGTGGGCACTGCTTTGCTTTTTAAGACTCGCTCCCCCTTCCTCCTTTCTCCCACCAGGACCCTGAGAGGCAGATTGCTGGTGCAGCCAGCATGGGCACAGTGGCTCGTGGTGCCCCGGGGTCCTCTCAGGGCTCGGGGTGGGAGCTGGCACCGGCGAGTGGTCCGTGCTGCAGCTGCACCAGCCTCGGTGAGGGGTGACTGGGTGATGCCATGGGGCTGGGGTTGGTGCCTCTGGTCGGAGCGGGGAGTACCCTGTGAGGTGACACCACAGGAGACAGCCTGAGTGGTCCTGGGGAGCTGCAGCTCCAGAGAGGAGCCTTGGGCAAAGCTTCCCTCACATGGACCATTGCTGAGATTTTTCCACTGGCGTGCCTCCTCCCCACGTCTGTAAACAATGCGGCTGACAGTGGTAAACATGTTTTTCTCAGGAGATTGCTCTTCCTGGAAGAGGTTTCCTGGTGGTGTTTGGGGTAAGGATGGCTCTGTGCTGCTGGTAGAGCAGCACTGGCAGCCCCAACCCCAGCTGTGGTGCTGGGAAAGGTGTTGGGGAGTTCAGGCCCAGGGCTGATTGAGCAGAGGTGGGTTTTGGGGTGCCTGAAGAGCCCTGCAGCCCCTGGAGAGTTTGGTAGCAGCGTCAGGCAGTGACAGTGGAGGAGGAGAGGTTGGAGAGGAGGGAGCTGGTTCCTCGCCAGCCTCATGCCAGGGCTAACAATAACCTCTGGAAACGTTTCCCGACATGGTTCTCACCAGGGCGGCCCAATTAGTGCCACAGCAGGAGCCCGGCTGGGGCAGAGTCCGTCCCTTGGCTCCGGGGCTGGCTGGTGGGAACAAAATGTTCCCAGCAGGACATGTGGGATGGGAAGAGCCGGTGCTGGGCCAGGACCTGCAGCCGGGGCCGGGCCACCAGCACCTCGCAGGAGCAGGCTCCGACTCGGCCCCGCAGGTTTTGGGGTTCCATGGGATGGGGATGGGGCTCAGCTCCCCTGCTGAGGGGTGTTGTGTCCCGGGGGCCGAGCTCTCTGTCCTTCCCCTACATCCCTGTGGCTCCCCAGTATCCCCCCATCTCCTCGGGGGCAGCGGCGGCCGCACTCGGTCCCCTCTGTGGCAGAGGCAGCAGCTTTCCCGGACTTTGTTCTGCATGTTTATAGGGTTTCAGTTTACTCCCAGTTCTGAGGCAGCTAAGCTCCCTTCTCAGGGAGGAGTAATCCCCCGCGCCCGGCCAGCGGCCCTGGCCTCGCGCAGAGGGGGGTTTCAGCCCTGGCTCCCCGCTCCTCGTGGCATGGGAGGGGATTTGGGAGCTCTGCTTGTCGTGGGCTCGCTCCCAGTACCAAAAAATCTGGAGCAAATAAAATATTAATGGGCACTTACTGCATTTTATAGTTACCTAAATTTGGAGGTGGTGAAAAACCCCTGGTTAAGGGGAAAAGCCAAGAAATTTCCGTGCGCAGCCTCCGTCCCTCCCTCGCACAAAGCTGCTCTTTGTCTCCAGGTTAAATAGAAACCTGCAGAAAATTGCTGAGGGTTTTTTTCCCCTCTCTCCTTGTCTGCCATTGTCCTGCTGCTGCTCAGGCATCTCCTCGCTCGGGTCTGCCTCAGCCCTGCCGGGGGTGCCGAGCGGCCGAGCAGATTTTTGTGGGGAGCCATGTCCTGGGGCAGGGGGGTCCTGCCCTGGGCAGCTGGTTCTGGGGGACACTGAGTCCCGAAGGCACCCCCCTGGTGCAGCAGATACTTTCCCAGGGAGTGCATTTGCACTCCAAAGCACAGGGGTTTGGCTGCAGCCCCCTCCCCGGGGGCCGGGGGGCTGCCCCATTTCCCGGGCCGCCGTCCGCCCAGCTGGCCACAGGCTTAACCTCCCCCTGCCCATCTGCAGGGCCGGCGGGGGCCCTGCATCCCGGGGCTTTGTTGTCCCTGGCTCGTCCAGGGGGTCTCTCTCTGGCCCTGCAGGAGCCAGAAGTTAGGGTGAGCAGCGTGCTCAGCCCGGGCAGCTTGGGGGACCCAGCAGGCAGCACCTCGAAGGTCCTTGGCTCATCCCTGCTGCTCCCCGGGAGCACTGCTGGCCCTTGGCTCTGACCCCCTCCCCATTTCTCTGCTGTCCCATCCCCTCCCTGTTTTTACAGCTCTCAGTGTCGCCCACCCTGTGCCCCAGGGAGCCCCAGAGGATCAAGTTTGGATCCTGGGGATCCCTTGGAGCAGCTGACTCCTTGCTGGAGCCCCACAAGCAGCCCGAGGATTCCCTGCCAAGCCTGCAGCCTCCTGCACTTCTGCTGTTGATGGCAGCAGCCCAGGACTGTTCCCGGAGCTCGGGGGGCCCAGCAGCCCCCAGCAGCCCCCCCAGACCCCTATTGCTGCAACCACCCCGTCCCAGCTCCCCGGGCATTGCCGTGTCCTCCAGGGCATGGGGCTGCTGCCGTCCCCTCCCAGCCTGCCGGCCGACATTGTTCCCTCCTCCCGCCTTTCCACTCGGATGGTGTCACTCCAGCCCTTAATTGAGGAGGAAAAAAGGAAATATGAGTCTTTGGGAAAAGCAGCTACACTGTGCCAGAGCCTGGGCTGTGGAGCTGCCCCAGGGGGAGCGGAGCCACACTGGGGGCTCAGGGGGATCCCCGTGAGTCTGGGGGCTGTTGAGCCCCCCGTGTGTGACTGCCCAGGGCTGTGCAGGAGGGATGCAGGGAGAGGAACAGAGACTCAGCTCTGGTGGTGAGCCAGGCCCCAGACAAAGCCAGCCAAAATCTGTGTGGATTGGGATGTTCACTTGCGACCCTCATCCGTCCTGTGCCTGGGGAGAGCTGATGGGGGCTGTTGGTGCCCCAAGCTGCTGCTCCCAGGGCTCTGAGCTGCTGCAGAGCTCTGAGCATGGCCAGGGGGTCCTGGGGGGAAAGGGGTGGGTTTATCCTGACAGCTTTGCGAACTCCCAACACGCCTGTTAATTAAGTGCTGCTTCATTTGCCGTGCAGGCTGGGAGAGCAGGGGGGCCTGGAGCAGGACATAAATCCCCCTCTCCCTGTGGAGGAAGCAGCCAGGGACTGGAGGGTGCAGAGAAGCCCATGGCCTTCTGGGCTGGCTTGGACAGGAGGAGCCAAGGGGTGCCCTGAGCACCCCAAGAAGAGCCACGGGTGGCTTGAGCTCCTGATGCTCATCTGTTGGCATCTCCCTGCTGCAGCCTTTCCCCGGAGCAGGAGATCCAGGGATATGCATGGCCCTGGGAGCAGCTGGAGTGCTGGGATGTTGCCCCTCGGGACATG
>NW_021940854.1:671242-673026 GCF_001715985.3 Manacus vitellinus
TAGCAGGGTGGGACAGAGCTCTGCCTGTGGGTCCGAGACACTGCTGTTTGTTTTCTCTCCTYGCTGTTGCCCTCTTTGCTCAACGGGGCCGTGAGCACCCCCACAGCTCCTGGCTGGGGTGGGGACTCCCACCCACTGACCTTTGTGCGGTGCCGGCAGCACCCGGAGCCTTCCCGAGCCCTGGGGAGGAGAGCCAAGCGTTTGTCTGGCTGATTAACCTTTGGAGAAGCACCCGTGCAGGGCTGGCTGGTGCCTGGAGGGAGCAGCCGGCCAGGGTGGGCTCTGCCGTGGGCTGTGCCAGGGGCTGCACCTGGTGCCGTGGTTTAGGTTACAGAGAAGCAGAACGTGAGACAGGGACGCTTCGGGCCGATGGAGTCCAGCGATCAAACGGGCTCACCCTGGAGTTGGAGTGGAGGCCACGCCGGTACCACAGCTCACGCCGCCGGTGCTCCCGTGTCCCCGGTGTCCCTGCTGCCATCCAGGCTGCCCGGTGCCATCCGTGCCGTCCCGTGGCCACAGTGCTGTCTGCCTGCCAGGGCCGCAGCACCGTCCAAGCCCTGCTCCCGCCGGGAGGCTGAGGGAACCTGGACATGCTCATTAGCCTGTGAATTCCTTCCCAGGCCGTTCCCACCATGCCGCGTTTTCCGCCTCATCCCAAGTGCCAGAGATGTGCCGTGGGTGACCCAAGGGCAGGGGCCAGCCGTGCCCTCTGAAGGGCAGGGGCCTGCCGTGCCCTCTGCCTTCTCTCTCCGTCCATCACCTCCCAGTCGTGCTGGTGATGCAAACCAGCCCCTGGCTTGGTGGGGCTGGGGGAGGGAATGGGGGCTTTGGAAGGGGATCTGGCCACATGCCGGCAGCCCCTGCCTGAGCTCCTCAGCCCAGTGGCCTGAAGGAGGGGTGGCACTTGCATGGGGTGCCAGGGGACCTGTGTGACGCCGTGCCCGTGGGAAGGAACCTGCCTGAGCCTGAGATGCTGCCTCCCCGAGCCCTGGCATTGGGCTGAGATACCCCAAAATCTCTCCCCCTCCGAAGACCTTTTCCACCTTCAAGCCACCTCTTCCCACTCCACAGGTCCAGCTGAGGGGTGCTGGCAGGAGCAACCTCCCTGGTTTCCCTGCAGGGTTTTTCTGTTCCATAGGGAAGAAGTTTGTCAGTGCATGGGGCAGAGCTGGGAGCAAGATAAGGGCAGATATGGCTGCAGCACCAGATTCGTGGTGGTTTGTGTTTTTGTGGCTGTTTATCACCCACTGACCTTGCTCTGTGTGAGGAGGGAGTTGGGACAGGCAGGAGGACGCGGCGTTACCCAGTCCCGGGGTGTTCAGACGGACAGGACGGGATGTCACTGCTGCTTTGTGAGCCTTGGGAGATGCCTGTGACTAATCACTTGAAACACAAATCAGAGCTTCGAGAAGTGCCTCTCCTGTGGGAGAAAATCAGGGAAAAACAGCATTGCAAAGCAAGGCCCTTCCCCCACTAGGGAAGGGTCTCCTGTTGGTCTTCCACATTAAAATGCTTTGTATCCTCTCATGGATGAATCTGGAGCCCTGGCTTTGGTATTCCAGCAGCTGAGGAAAGGGAGTTCTTCCCCATCCCACTGTTTTCCTTCAAGTGCTGAGCAAAAGAAAGAGGAGAAACTCTGGAGCCACTCAGGGATGTTTTCTCCATGAAGCTTCTCATCAGTCCAAGGCAAAGAGAAGTGGCCAGAAAGCAAAATGCAGGTCATGGTGCAGCGATTTGGAGTCTGGAGAACCGAGGTTTCATTTTTGGCTGTACAGAGTGGCTGG
>NW_021940854.1:673256-683408 GCF_001715985.3 Manacus vitellinus
AGAGGCTGTGCTTGTCTGGCTCGTTGGGCACCCAGAAGTCCTGGGGGGCTCAGACCTCAGGCCATGGATCAGCTGGAGCTTGAACACTTCCCAGCTGTTTCTGCCGCGTTTGTTGGGATTTTCTGGCCCTGTCTCTGGCCCCTGAGAGCAGCATCCACAGCAGTGCCATGTGCCCTTTTGTGCTGCTCCTGCAGCATCCTGATGGCATCCAGCTGGCCAAGAACAACCGGACACACGTTACCGGAGAGGAGACAGAGCGGAGGAGTCGGGCTCCGGAGCTGTGCCCACCAGCCCGTGGGGCTCGGTCTGGGGTGATGCTCACACTGCATCACCCACGTCATTGTAGGGAGCCCCAGCAGAGCTGCAGCAGCCTGAGCCCTTCCTTGGGCCGTGGAATTTGAAGGGGTTGTTTGAAACCCAGCGTCTGCCCCAAGCCTGGGACCAGGAGAGCCGCTCACACACCGAGGGCCAGCACTCGAGGACTGACCGGGGCCAGGACACATCAAGGCCAGGACAGACCAGGGCCAGGAGAGATGAGATCGCAGTGGAACGGAGAGAAAGGATCTTTGTGCTGCTCACACAAGTGTCGCCTCGGGGAGCAGCTGCAGCTCCCCTGCCCAGGAATGCTGTGGATGGGAACGCCGTGGCCGGCACCTGTCTGGCCAGAGCTCCCCTGGGCTGACCTTTCCCCCCTCACTCCCTGCCTTGCTGTCCTGCTGCAGCCCCCAGTCCCTGCCCTTCCAGCCCTGCCCCGCCGCTCTCTAACTGGGGCGAGGGTCCTGGTGCCATGGGGACCCTGGCCTGCTTTGCTGGCTGCCCGCTTGTGGTTGGGATCCTGGGACCCCTGCAAGGTGGCAGAGCCAATCAGGGATGTGGGATGCTCCTGGGAGAGGCTGGATCCTGCCCAAGCAGCCGGCACTGCCTAAGTTGTCTCAAGTTGCCTGTTTCTCCCCCATTGTGAAGGCCCTGCCCTGTCACGCTCCGTAGGAGCCGAGTGGGGTGAGGGCTTTGGAACTCCCCAGGCACCAAGTGGGTGCTGCTGCGGGGTGAAGCACTTGGTGCTGCTTGGGGTGCTTGCAGCCTCTGCCTCTGCCTCCCCTCTGCTCTGCTGCTGCCGCTGGCTCTGTCCCCTGGGTACTGGGGTCCCCAGTGCCACGGCAGGAGCATCCCAGCAGCGCATGTTGCCTCATTAACCCGGCTGCAGCAGCAGCAGCAGCAGCAGCAGCAGCAGCATGGTTTCCTTTGGTCTCTATTCCTTTTCTCCTTCTTTTTTTTTTTTCTCTCCTTCTCTCCCCTGACTCCTCCAGCTCTGCCCAAAGCAAAAATCGAAGTGGAGTCCTACTCGGCCCACCCCGGTGACCTCCTCCAGCTGCGCTGCCGGCTGCGGGATGACGTCCAGAGCATCAACTGGGTGCGCGACGGCGTCCAGCTGGCCGAGAACAACCGGACGCGCATTACCGGGGAGGAGGTAGAGGTCAGGGACGCGGTGCCCGAGGACTCGGGGCTCTATGCCTGCATGACCAACAGCCCCTCGGGGAGCGAGACCACCTACTTCTCCGTGAACGTCTCAGGTTTGTAGCAGCCCTGGCTGCGCAGGGAAGGGGCAGCCGCGGGGGCCGGGCTGTGGAGCGAGGAGCAGGCTGCCTCTGCACGGCCTGCACGCCCCGCCGGCCACACGCAGTGAGTTTGGGGCCGACCTGCGACTCGGGGGTGCCTGGAGGAGTTTCCAGCGCGGTGCCGTGGCTGCTTGGCCACTGCAGTGTGGGGAGAAGCGGCCGGAGGTCGTCGTGTGTTTGTCTGCACGGGACTGGGGGGCTGCGGGGCCACCCCAGGGGGGGCACGCGCTGGGTGGGAGCCACAGCCTGTGTCGGTGCTGATGGAGTGTGAGGCTGGAGAGGGAGGAACGCTGGAGCTGGGGAGGTGTTCGCCGAGGCTGGGGCATTTCTGTGCCTGTGGGGTCTCAGCTGCCGCCCCAGGGGGGTTGGTGGACACGGGGTGAGGAGCTCCGAAATCACTTCTATCAGCAAATTGCTTCACTGTGCCCATGGCTGTGGGCACTGGGATGGTGGCACTGTTGGCCCTGGTTGTGCTGGGGGTGTGCAGAGTGTTCCCCCAGGATCCCCGTGCCCCCACTGGGCATCAGCAACTCCCTGCCTTGGCCACCCCACTGGGCACAGCTCCCGGCTACCCACCCACCATGCTCTGGTCCCCACCAGCCCCGCTCACAAAGGTGCACAGATGTTCAGCGGGGCCATCTCTTCTCTTGCAGACGCGCTGCCCTCTGCGGAGGATGATGATGACGAAGATGATTCCTCGTCGGAGGAGAAGGAGGCAGATAACACCAAGCCAAACCGTACGTGTGTGGGGTTTGCCCTGTGCCAGGGCGAGGGGAGGCCAGGGGAGGCTGGGCACACTGGGCACACGTGAGCAGTGCCCGGGGGTGGAGACAGGCAGGTGAGGATGGGCAGGGGCTGCCTGAGCCAGCCTGGCCGGCAGTGGTGAGGGTGCAGTGCAGGGTGCAGGTCTGGGTGCACTGGGTGAAGCAGCCAGGGCAGAGCAAGGGGACAGGCCAGCACGGCTTCGTTGGGGCCACTGCTGCTGCAGCCACGTGAGCTGAGCACGCACCCTGCAAGGAAAGGGCTGCTGTGACTCATGGATAATGCCCAATGTCCCGGAGCTCCCCTCCCTACCGGACCCAGGCTTGACTGCTGGCATCTCTCTGGATTCCTGGCTCAGCCCTGCCCTGGGCATCCCTGGGGTTACACCCGGGACTGGAGGCTGGTGGGTTTGGCCGTACTGAGCCCCCACTCTGCTCCGCAGAGGCCATTGCTCCGTACTGGACCTATCCTGAGAAGATGGAGAAGAAGCTCCACGCTGTCCCTGCCGCCAAAACGGTGAAATTCAAGTGTCCCTCGAGCGGGACACCCAACCCCACGTTGCGCTGGCTGAAGAACGGCAAAGAGTTCAAACCTGACCACCGCATCGGGGGGTACAAGGTACGGGGGGGGAATGGGATGGGGGGGAACAGCCTCTGCACCTCCAGGGCTGGGGGGCTTGCAGGGAGGGGGAGGACTGGGAAGGGTCTCTGCAGCTTAAGAGGCACCGAGCCCCTGCCTGCGCCACCCCGGCGGGGGCAGATGGGCCCCTCTGACATTCCTGTTCCGGAGTGGCCCTATGGCAGTGACCTGCTTCTGGGTCATGTTTGCACCAGCTCAGCCCTGGGGGAGGGAGCTCATGGGGGAGGGGGCTCGTGCTGAGGGAACCAGCCCGGCTCGACCACCTCTGCCTAATCCCCCCACCAAGGAGAGGGGTCTGGGTGTCCCTGGGAGCCCCGGGGTGGAGGAGCCCCTCCGTGCCCAGCAGTGGTTGGCAGGAGCTCTGCCAGCAGCCCAGAGGTGCCCCAGCCCACATTCAGGGGTCACATTGGCTCCCTGAGCTGGGGAGGGGGCTCAGTGCTGCTTCCCCAGCACCCACAGTTGGCCCAGGCTGCAGGTGCCACCCAGGTGGGAGGGGGGCTTGGCTCTCCCCTTCCCATGGCTCTGGTCCTGCAGTGGGGTGCAGAAGAGCCCTGGGGGGGTGACCAGCATGCTGGGACCCCCAAGTTTCTCTCCTCCCCAAGGGAGGGGGTGACCCTTGCAGCAGCTGTAGCCCAGGGACCTGTGGGTGACCCTACAAGGCACCAGAATCCTCTTTTTCCATCTCTCTTAATTTTCAGGAGCAGGGCTGCAGCCTCCCTGAGGCTTGCACCCCTTGGGGGGTGTCTCCTTGGCTGAGACCCCTGAGCCAACCTGGGGTTGTGTGTCCACGATGTGCCACTGAGTTGCACAAGCAGCCGTGGCCATGCCAGGTGCCAGGGACAGCAGCAGGAATGCAGCCACATCACAGCTCCCAGCTCCATGCAGAGTGTCCTGGGGAGGGATGCAGGCTCCCCATGGGATGGAGGCTCGTGGGTGGGGAGGAGAGAGGCTGCTGGCAGCGTGGTGGCTCCTGGCCCATGGCAGCCCATGCCCCGGATAGCTAATGGGGCTGAAATGCAGGACTGTGCAAACTGCCAGTTTCCAGCTGGGAGGGAGGAATGCAGCCCCACGGAGCAGGGCTCAGGGAGCTTTTGCCAAGAGGAGCCAGAGCCGAAGCTGGCAGAGACAGGGCTGGCTGTTGGAGAGCCTCTGGTGCCCCGTGGCCAGGGGGCCTGGGAGGTTCTCAGCCCAGCTGAGCTGCTGGGACCATCCCAGAGGAGACGTGCTGGGTCAGCAGCACTCACAGAGGACACACAGGCTGCACCCGCCCACTGACCAGCGTGGTGCCCACTGGCTGTGGGGAGCAGTGCAGGTCCGAGCCCCAGGGCCAGCCAGGGAAGCAGCTCTTCCCGGAGGAACAAAGCCAGTCTGTTCCCTGCTCCCACGGGGGCCGCTGCAGAGGGGTGTCCCCGCACACTGGGCGGACCCATCGCGCTCCCCTCCCAACATCTGCTTCCCGGAGCAGTTGGCTCCGTGGCCAGGCTGTCCCAGGACAGCTGGGAGCAATTACAGCCCTTCTGTGGGGAAGGGGAAAGGTGACCTCAAAGGGAGATTTATGTCCCGCCCGTGCCGGGGGCCGGGGCTGAGCCAGCTCTGACGTGAGCGGGACCAGGGGCTCGTGTGCCCTGCACGTAACTGGCTCTGTCCTCCCCGTGCCCCCAGGTCCGCCAGGCGACCTGGAGCATCATCATGGACTCGGTGGTGCCATCTGATAAGGGCAACTACACCTGCATCGTGGAGAACAAGTACGGGAGCATCAACCACACCTACCAGCTGGATGTCGTGGGTGAGGAGCGCGGGGCTGGGGGGCTCACCCGTGTTTGGGGGGCTCACCCCCCAAACCTCCCCAAGCAGGAATGGGTGCTGCACCCTGGAGAGGCAGGGATGGGAGTGCTCACAGGGAAGGGGCTCACCCGCCATCCCTCTACCATCCCACCCCTGTGTCCACCTCTGTGGCACAGCAGGTCCATGAGCCATCCAGGCAGAGGGTTCACCTCATCCTGTTCTGGGGATTTTTAATTGTGGTGAAAATAATTTCATAGACCAGACAGAAACTTTTTTAATCGCCTTATTAGCCATAATTCCCAGCTGGGAAGGCTGGTCTGAGCAGTTCCACATGTGGAGCTGCTCTAAATGCCAGTAAATGAACCATTAAAAATGTGATTTAATTTGATTACACTGAGCAAACTGAAGGGAACAGTCAGCGAGGTGAACAAAGGGGTTTGTTAATGCTGACTCACCACAGTGGCAGCCGCTTTGTTAACGGCCGGGGCCCTCCCTAGGTTTGTTTGACCTCTGACCCCCCCAATAGGTGCCGATGTCCCTGTCCCCGTGCAGGGGTTTCACCTGTCCCTGTCCCTGGCTGCTCTCAGGGACTCTCAGGGAGGGGATGCCATGGCTGTGCTGGGTGTGCCAGTACCCCACACCCAGGGGGCTGCAGGGTGCACCCGTGGGTGGGCAGTGGGCACCCCAGACCCCGCTGTAAGGTGCCCCGTGTCCCCGGTCCCGCAGAGCGCTCCCCGCACCGGCCCATCCTGCAGGCAGGGCTGCCTGCCAACAAGACCGTGGCCCTCGGCAGCAATGTGGAGTTTGTCTGCAAGGTCTACAGTGACCCCCAGCCACACATCCAGTGGCTGAAGCACATCGAGGTGAACGGCAGCAAGATTGGCCCCGACAACCTGCCCTACGTGCAGATCCTGAAGGTAAAGCCACACGCCGGGCGGCCCCGGCTGCAGCCCCCGGCTCGCCCGTCCCCGGGGCAGGAGCGGGGCAGTGGCAGCCACGTGGATGGGCCAGAAGAGTCCCCTGGGGCTAAGGACCACTGGCCTTGGGGCAGCTGGAGCCCCAGAGCTGTCACCAGCCTGCTGGAGTGCACCAGAGCATCACAGGGTGAAGGGCAGGGAGGGCTGCCCCAGGGAGAGAGCACGGAGCTGGAGCTGGGAGCTGAGCCCTGGATCATCCCAGTGAGAGCAGCTCCCTCTGCCCCCAGCTCAGCAGGCAAACTGGCTGCTGGTCTGACTGATGTCCCTGCTGTGGCAGGGGGTCAGACTGCGTGGCCTCCTAAGATCCCTTCCAACCCAAACCATTCTGTGATTCCATGCAGCCATCCACAGCTGTGCCTTTGACCCCTGTGGAGCAGGGGGGAGCAGGGTTACACCCCCATGCCCGTCTGTGTCCCCTGTTCCTCCCGTGGCTCCCTGTGTGCAGCCCCATCCCTCCCAGCTGGCCGTGGGTACCGGGGGGAGCAGCCCCTGTGCTGATTGATGCTGTCGGTGCTGCCATTCCTGAGCACATCCATGTGACTCCATGTTGTTGGTCTGTTCCAGCACTCGGGGATTAATAGCTCTGATGCGGAGGTGCTGACCCTGTATAATGTGACAGAGGCGGAGAGCGGGGAGTATGTTTGTAAGGTTTCCAATTATATTGGCGAGGCCAACCAGTCTGCGTGGCTCACTGTCACCAGGCCCCTGGCCACAGGTAATCGGAAGGACGCCCGGCGGGTGCTTCCTTAGACCGTCGCTCCCCGGCGGTGGAAAACAAAACCCTGGGCTCTCTGGTTTCTGCTGTGTTTCTGGTGCAACAACCATGGAAAAATACCCAGCGGGGCCGGCTGGGCTTTGTGCTCTGTGTGTGTGTCCTGGTGTCTCTGCTGTGTCCCGGTGTGTCTCCTGTGTCCCAGTGTCTCTCCTGTGTCCCAGTGTCTCTCCTGTGTGCTTCCCACCCTACTGTGCAGACACTGGTGCTGCTCAGGTGCCTGGTGGGTCAGGCACCAGCCAGGGCACCCCATCTGCCTGGTTGGGGATCACACAGTGCTGTGCCCCCAGCTGTGCTGCTCTCCTGTCTCCATGGTCCCGTTTCCATCCTCCTGTCTCCATCCTACCATCTCCGCCTTACTGCCTCCATGCTTCCATCTCTGCCCTCCCATCTCCATCCTCCTGCCTCTGTCCTCCCATCCCCATCCTCGTCCTCGTCCCCGTGTCACCGAGCCAGCCGGCCGGCTCTGCCTGGGCTGATTTCTCCATGCAGCCCATCGCCAGCATGTTCGGATGGGCAGGACACTCAGTTTGGTGAAGGGTTTTAACCAGCATCTCCGTAGGTCCACCGGGATGAGTGGTCATCCCGAGGGTCTCTCTAGCAGGTCTGCAGTGGTCTCTGTCTGCTCCCCGGGGGTCTGGCAAATGAGACTGGGCTCTCCCTCCTCTCTGGCCTCCTTCCCAGAAGATCTCATGTGGTTTGCTTCTCCGTTTTTTGCTTCCATTTTTCCCTCCAGACGGCTGGTGTTAACACGACAGACAAAGAAATGGAAGTCCTTCACTTAAGGAATGTCTCATTTGAGGATGCTGGGGAGTATACATGTTTGGCGGGTAATTCTATTGGGATCTCCCATCACTCTGCATGGTTGACAGTTCTCGAAGGTATATACTCCTCTTCCTCTCCCTTTCCTCCCTCCTTTCCAACGTATGCATTGCGGTCCGGGAGAGAGCACTTCCCAGCCCCTGCCCCCCAGAGTGGGTCAGCACAGATGCTGCAGGGCTGCTCTGCAGCTGGAGCGGGATGGGCAGTGTCCCCCCCACTCTCTGCCCACCTCCACCCCAGTTGTCTGCCCCCTGCTCTCTCCCTGGCCCAGGCAATGCATACCTGGGGAACTTTAACCAGGGGCTGCTCCGCCGGGGCAGGACGGTCCCGCAGCCCCGGGGCCAGGCCAGCCCTGCCCGGCCCGGGGGGCACTGAGCAGGGTTTGGGGGACTGGCAGCACTGCCTGGGGGGGCCTGGCCTTGCCCTGTGGTGCGGGGCCGTGCGGGGCTGTGTGTGCTTGCGCCCTGGGGACGGCTGCCCCATCCCCATTGATGCTGCTCCTCTGCATCAATGCACGGACCAAAGCCGGATAACAGCAGCGGGAAAGTTTTTGTGGTGCTGTTCACTGCTCACTGCTTGCCAGCCAAAAACTTTCCCTGTTATCAGCCACTGCTTTGTCAGCCGGGTGTGCCCAGAGGTGGGGCAGGAATCTTCAGCTCCCTCTTACACCTCTCTCTGAGGCTCTGCTCTTTGGGGGGGTCAGGCTGGGGGTGCTGCAGGGGGTGCAGGGGCAGCCCCCGCCCTGCTGGATTCACCACGAGCCCTGGCACGTGGCTGCAGGCTCTGAGCTGCTCACGGCTCCAACACCACCTCAGCCACCAAGGCAGGGTCTGCAGGTCCCTCCTCCCCGCCATCCCACGGTCCCACAGCAGGTCACTGCCACTGGAGGTGCCACTGGCTGCTCTGCCCTGAGCTCTCCCCAGTACTTACTGGTAATGCCTGGACTCCTGCAGCCCCGGGCACTGCCAGACACTCCCCTTCATCCCACTGTGTGCAGGGAAAGCCCAGACCCCAAGGGACCTGCAGCTCTGAGCATGGGCAGAGTGTAGCAGCACTGACAGGGACCTGTCCATGCAGGTGCCCGTAGTGCCACATCCCTGTGGGGTGACTTCATGACTGTCTCAGTTGGCCCCATCCCACCCCTGGAGCCTGTGGATGCAGTGGAGGCATTGCTTGGCCTTGGGGATGAGGAGCTGGGGGGTGCAACAGTGCCTTCCCTGCCAGGGTGGGTGGGCAGCCCGCAGTCCCTGCTGCACCGAGGTCCCCACCAAGCGTGGGGAGGAGCCGGGGGCTCCCCCAGTGCTGCTCCTGGGCCCTGGGGGCTGGTGGGTGCTTAATGAACACCCTGTTCATGCTGAACCAGCTATTGAAGACACCCCAGCCATGATGACATCCCCCTTCTACCTGGAGATCATCATCTACTGCATCGGGGCCTTCCTCATCTCCTGCATGGTGGTGACCATCATCATCTACAAGTTGAAGAGCACCACCAAGAAGACGGACTTCAACAGCCAGCTGGCCGTGCACAAGCTGGCCAAGAGCATCCCCCTGCGCAGACAGGTAACAGAAAGTAGAGAGGGGGTTTGTTTGTACCTACTGCCCCTCCTGGAGCCCAGCCCTTCCCGGGGGATCTGGGGGAGGAGGGACGGGGAGACCTGGGACCACCTCGCCTTGCTGCACGTGCAGCCCTCTCCAGCCCTGTGCCCGTCCATGGCATGGGATGGGCACTGCCCAGGCTGTGCCTCCAATGGCAACACAGCGAGTGGGGAGGCCACACATCCCCTTCGCCTCCCCCCTCAGCAGGGCTCGTGAGGAGAACCAGGAGAATTTACAACAGTTCAAGGTTTGAGCAGAGCGGGGTAATTAAACACACTGAGGAGCCCGGGGAGCTCCTGGGCCGTGCATTTTGGGTACACCGTGATGCAGATTAATTAAAAAACACATAGTCCAGGTCCCAGGTGGGAGCCCCCCCACAGGCAGGGGGCAGGGGTGGGTGCAAAGGCTCCCATCAGCATCTCCCCCCCGGCGGGGGCAGCCGGCTGCGGCCGTGGGCACTGCGTGAAGGTAACCCACGGTCCCACTGCAGGTGTCGGCCGACTCCAGCTCCTCCATGAACTCGGGCGTGATGCTGGTGCGGCCCTCCCGGCTCTCCTCCAGCGGCACCCCCATGCTGGCCGGCGTCTCCGAGTACGAGCTCCCCGAGGACCCGCGCTGGGAGCTGCCCCGGGACAGGTGAGGGGCAGCCCTGCCCCGGGTGGGAGCTGGGTGAGGGTGGTGGTGCCGATGCCGGTGACCGACCCGCTCCCCCCACACCGGGGTCTCCTCCCGGCAGGCTGATCCTGGGCAAGCCCCTGGGAGAAGGGTGCTTCGGGCAGGTGGTGCTGGCAGAAGCCATTGGCCTCGACAAGGACAAGCCCAACCGGGTGACCAAGGTGGCTGTGAAGATGCTCAAGTGTAAGTGGGGGTTCTGGCGCGGTGCTGGAGCCCTGGCTGGTGCTGGGGGTATGCAACTGGGGCGTACCCCACCTGGTCCCCCCTGACCACTGCTCTATCCACTTTAGCCGACGCCACAGAGAAGGACTTGTCTGACCTCATCTCTGAGATGGAGATGATGAAAATGATTGGCAAGCACAAGAACATCATCAACCTGCTGGGAGCCTGCACGCAGGACGGTGAGGGTGTGCAAGCGGGATGGGGGTGTCCCCTCTGCCACCCCTCCAGCCACATCCATCCGCTGAGAGGGGCTGGCCTGGCACCTGTGGGGTCATGAGCCCCCACT
>NW_021940854.1:683869-685199 GCF_001715985.3 Manacus vitellinus
GGCGGCCAGGAACGTGCTGGTGACGGAGGACAACGTGATGAAGATCGCGGACTTCGGGCTGGCCCGCGACATCCACCACATCGATTACTACAAGAAGACGACAAATGTGAGGGCTGGGCCAGGGGGGTCCTGCTGGGGTGGGGGTGCCAGGGGTGCCCCAAGCGGCGCTGGGAATGCGATGGGCGTGCAGGGCTGCCCCCTGCCCCAGACCCCCCCACGCTTGGGTGGCACGGAGCCAATGGGGGGTTCTGTGTCCCAGGGTCGCCTGCCGGTGAAGTGGATGGCCCCCGAAGCCCTCTTTGACCGAATCTACACCCACCAGAGCGACGTGTGAGTAGTGCCCGCCGGGGAAGTGCACGGTTGGGGTTCGTCTTAGTTTGATGAAATTATGATTAGCGTCAGCCGACCAAATATTTCGAATCCAGACTGTATTTGGTGCTGGCACTCGTCTGTCCTGCAGAGCGAATTGAAACTGTGGGTGCTTGTCCCTCCCAGCAAACCAGCCTCTAAGTGTACCCAGACTGGGGCCCTGTGGGGTGTCAGCCCCCCCGGAGCTGGTGCCCCAGTGTCCACCCTGTGTTCCCAGGTGGTCCTTCGGGGTGCTGCTGTGGGAGATCTTCACGCTGGGCGGGTCTCCCTACCCCGGTGTGCCCGTCGAGGAGCTTTTCAAGCTGCTGAAGGAAGGTCACAGGATGGACAAGCCCAGCAACTGCACCAACGAGCTGTGAGTGCAGCACTGGGATGGGCAAGAGGGAGGACACTGGTACCCCAACACTCCCTGCCCAGCTGGGACTGGTGAGGCAGGGTTGGAAGTCTCTGGGTGCCACTGCCTGACCCAGGGCACAGGCTGGGGCATGGAGGGGGACAACCAGATGTTTGGATCTACAATCCCAGCAATTCCCAGCCCTGCAAAACCATCAGCCCGATCTGTTTGCAATAATCAGCATCTCCCTCCATTATCCCATGGCAGGAGGGAATCCCAGCACAGGGACCAGCCCAGGCCATGTCCGTCCTCCTCTCCAGACAGCCCCTTGCAAGGGCAGCTGGGGGGATTCCCTTCCTTCCCCACAGGAGATTACCCTAAATCCTGGGATAGCATCCTCCCTGGCCGTGGGTCCCAGCCTGGGTGCAGGGGTCTGTTCCTGGGTGTTCCTCTCCCATGGGTGGGGTCCCCTTCTGCTGGCCCCATGCTCAGCTCTTGCCCTCACAGGTACATGATGATGAGGGATTGCTGGCACGCTGTGCCTTCCCAGAGACCCACCTTCAAGCAGCTGGTAGAAGACCTGGACAGGATCGTGGCCATGACCTCCAACCAGGTAGGAGAAGTGGC
>NW_021940854.1:687349-696897 GCF_001715985.3 Manacus vitellinus
AGGGGCTGCCAGCCCCTCCCGAGCCCTTAAATGGTTAAGCTGAAGCAGCTGCAGCATCCCTGGCCTCCCCGGCCTTTTTAAATGCGTCTGCTTGTTGCTATTTCCCGGTGTAAATTAAATCGATCAGCTGCGCCCTGCCCACCCCCCCACTTTAAATTAAGTAGAGCTTTTAATCAAGTGATTTATGTTGAATTTGCAGCCCGGGATTAAACTCGCGGCCTGGGTGGGGGGGAGCGGGGCTGGGGGGCTCCATAAATCACTGTTCTCTCTGGGACTGGCTTGGCGAGGCACGGGGAGAGCTGGAGCTCATGTTTACATCATCCCAAACTGCTGCTCTCACCATCTCCTGCTCATTTCCTGGGGTTACCAGGAGGGCAATTAAATATGATAATAAGCAGAGTGGTTGCAGCAGCACTGCTGGTGCTCGCTGTGGGCTCGGGAAGGGGCACGTGCAGCCAGGTGTTCTCTGTGTCCCATGGGGATGTGGGGACACGGGCATGGATGGTCCCCGGGGTGCTGCACTGGCTGGCACCCAGCTGAAACCCTGGAGGCTGATGGGACAGGACTGCCTGGACGCTGGATCCCAGCAGGGAGAATCAGCTCCTCTTTGCTTTCCTGGTAAGGCATCCTCTCCATGTGGGCAATCCAGGAGAGGGACATACCCCAAAGCTGGCATCAGCACCCCGCAGGTCCCACTCAGGGCTGTGGAAGACCTGCAGGACCAAAGCCACCCCCAGCACTGCTGGGTCCCTGCCCAGTGGGTGCCTGCAGCCCTTCCAGCACTGCCAGGCACCAGGCTCTCCCCTTAGGAGGTGAGCGGGATGGGGTCCCTTGGGAAATGACCCCAAAGCAATGGGGGATCCAGAGGCACTGCCTGTGGGACCTGCCCCCCTCCCCTGAGTGGATGGGGGGTGTTGGGCACTGGTGGCTGCCGAGCACTTGGCCCATCCCCGTTTGGCTCTCGCAGCAGGTCCTTTGTCTCCTCCACTCCTCGCCTTCCTCTTTCTCTCCTTTTAAAGCCCTCAGGCTGTGCAGGACCGGGACAATCTCTTGGCCTCGGGCCAGGACGTGGCTTCCCTGCAGCGCTGAGCTGGGCCTTGTCCCGCTGCCAGCCATGGCAGGAACCTCCTGTGCCATCCCACCTTGGCGTGGGGTCCTGCAGCCCGGAGCAGGGCTCAGCGGGTGTGTGGGGAGTGCCCCCTCCTCCCACTCAACCTGGGGGCCATCGCTGCCCCAACCCCCTTGGCTGCCCTCCAGTCCCCCCGTCCCACCCAGCTGCGGGGTCAGCGGGACCCCCGGGTCGGGCTCCAGCCCCGGCCACCCACAGCTGAGCGGAGCCGGAGCCAGATGTGCGCAGCTGCGGCGGGGGCAGCGCGAGGGGCACGGGGCTCCCCCAAACCCTTGCTGTCGTGGGCCCTGCCCTGCACAGGACAGGCAGCAGGATGGGCAGCAGGACGGGCAGTGGGACATGTCCCCTGGGGACACCCTGGGGACGTTGCAGTCTGCACCCCGTCCCGCTCCACGCAGGGTTTGGTGCCGGGGCCGTTGTCCCACGTTACTTTAGGCCCGGATAAAGCTCCGTCTCCTTTGTTACACGTTTACAGCAGAGGCAGAAGTGCTGCAGGAATGCGGCGCTGGGATCCGGGAGCTGTAAATCCCAGCCTTTGTTGTGCTTGGGCTGTGCTAAATCACTGCTTTTCCCTCTGAATATTAATCTCTTCCAAAAGTGCTGACCGGGGCATCTTTCCCCAGCAGCTTTCTGGGGAAGAGGCTGACGCAAGGCCCGGGGCTGGCTCTGGCACAGGAGACGTTCCCAACCAGCATCCAGCAGAAATCCTCGACTTGCCGCTGCCCTGGCACTGGTGGGATGGCACTGACACAGTGCCACAAAACCTGGCTCTGGGCCGGGAGCAGGGATAGCACAGGGATGCCCCGGGGAAAGGACAAAGGGTGGAGGAGCCAGTTCTCCAGGCTGAGGGGAGACTGGAAGGTGTTTGGCACCAGCGTGGCTGGAAAAGCTCTTCTCACGCCAAAGCACACACAGCCTTGGATCTCTGCAGCGTTTCATTTGCCCAGCGCTGCAGAACAGAATCTCATGATTTATGGGGCTCCACGGGGGTCGTTTCCTCCCCGAGCTCGGGGGGTCATGGAGCAAAACTTCTGCCTCTCCCCTTTGTGTGCCTGCAGGGTCTGGGGGTCCCAACACACTGAGCAGAGCCAAGGCTTGGGCACAGCCCCCTGGAGAGCCCTGTGGTAGTAACGACCTGAGAGGGCCAGGGGGGCAGCTGGGGGGTGTAGGGGTTTTTGATCTGAAAAATGGGTTTGTTCAGGGGTGTGTTAAGTGGCCTGGGACTGCTTTGGGCTCATCTTGCTCCACCTGGCTCTCGTTCCCAGCTCCCCTGGGAGGCTTTGCCACAACCTGTGATCACTTCAGGCTGAACATGGAGCCAGGAGCTCGTCCACGGAGCTGGGGGTCACCACGGGGAATCCAAGGAAGAGCGAGCCCCAGCTTCCAGACCTTTTGCTTTTGGTGCAACTGAGGCTGTGAAAGGGCCTCGCCTCCTGCCCATGCCCAGGTGCTCGCCTGCTGGCGGCCGAGTTTCTCTGCGTCTGTTTTGAAGGCTTTTGGCTCTGGGTGCGTTCCCAGCAGCGCATCTCATCTCGGGGCTCTTCGAGCGAGCACCGGGCGCTGCTGCGACCTGCCGGCGCTCAGCGGCGCTGGCCGGGGGAGCTCCCCACGCCCGCCGGGACACGGGATGGGGTGGTCGGGGGGGCTGCCAGGCACAGCCCGGCCTCTGCTCCACAGCCCCCAGCTCGGCTGGGCTGGTGCGACTCGTGCACAGCCGAATTACCGCTCGCGGTCCCGGGAAAACGCCTCCCTTGGGAATGGTGATGGTGAGTATTGAACGGGGTCGGGGCAGTGTGGCAGGGCTGGAAAAGCATCGACAGTAATGGGATTGTGGCTTGTAGGAGCCGGTGTGGGGCTGGGATCGATCCCCTCAGGTGTGAGGTATCCGTGCTCCCGGTGCCCAGCACCCTCCACACCCCTCTTGGGGGAGGTTTCCAGCCCTGGCTCTGCATCAGGGACCCTTTGGTAAAGGGTACCCTTTGGTTGCTTCTCCTGGAACTACACCACTGGTTTGGCTTCTCCCTGTCACAGCAGTTTCAGGGACCCAAAGGTAACAGAGCTCCTGAGTGCACAGCTTGTCTGGGGGCATCTCAAGCCCCGCAGCAACAGCTTATCCAAGTTTATTTCCCTGCCTCTTCCCTTTTGCACTTCAAGAAATCCTGTCCCCAGTTACTCCCAGCTTACCTGAGCAGAGCCCAATGTTTCCCCTGCCTGTGACATCCCTGTGTGACACACAGTGAACTGGGCTGGCTCTGTGAGCAGTTCCTGTGCTTCAAACGGGGAGATTTCCCCTCGCACAGCCCCTCCTGCTCACCTTAACTCAGGCATTCCATCTCCCCAGTCACTTGCTTTAGCCATAACACAGAAACGACTTGTGTTTTTATTTCCACTCTCTCATCCCAGTGAAATCTTGCACTGAACAGCCCTGTGCCCAGCCCTGTGGGGTGAAATGCCTTTCTGGGCCCTGCAGATGCCAGGCCATGGTTCTGTCCAAACAACTCACAGATTATCAAGGAGATGAGGTTTCTGCTCAACAGACAAGTGGTACCAGCACCGTCCCCCCTGCACTAAGAGGCAGCAGTGACTCCACAGCAAGGGGGTTATTTTATTGAAATAACAATTGTTCCCATTTATTAAACACAGATCCAGCACCACGGACGGGCTGGATGAACAAGGAGGGGTTGCAGGTACAGAGCTAAGGACACAGAACACCTGACAGCTGGTTCTGCGTTACTGGAGGAGCCTGAAGTCACAGGTTTAAAGTGCTGTTCACACCTGGCCTTGGAGAACTGGCTTTTCCGAGTCGGGTTGTTCTAAAGGCTGTCTGACCTCTGGAAGAGACATTTCATTCTACTTAGCACCAAATCTAATTTTACAGTAAGTATAAATATTCATATTTAAAATCCATGTGAGTAATTTCCAAGCATTTACATAGGGCAGTAAAAAATCTAACAAATGCTAAAAACAGCTTTTCAGTATCCTCTGAGAGTCTGGCAAAACCTCAGTCCTTGCTGGAGCGCGTGAGGAGCCGGTTTGTAAAGTATGAGTCTGACAGCACTTGGTGTGTAGTTCTGAGCCTGGTAAGGGTTAACCAAGCCTTCAGGCTTGGGACATGTGTGCAGGTCCTGGGTTGCTCCCTCACATGACCCAGAGGGATCCTGAAAGTGCAAGTCTGCTTCTGTCACAGTGTGTGGCACCAGCACTGCTCTTGCTGGGGAATGCAAATGCTCACGGGTGGAGGCTGTTCCTGTCACTGCTCTGTTCCTGTCCAGCAAGGTCTGAAGTCTTTCTGAGCAGTTCAGCTCCACCACAGCACCGAGGAGTGCTGCTCCCTCCTTTCCTGTAGTTATCCTCCTCGGTACAAATGTGATGGTGAAATACAATGGCCACACATTGTATTCTGTGCTGGTCACTGGTTAGACCACCCTAACCAGGACCAAGAGCCTGAGCTGTGATGCTCAGGACAAGCTGCTGGCTCTGTGTGTGGGGGGGATGTTCCTGCAGAGGATTTCACACTGCAGAACAGGCTTTGCTGGCCCCCCAGCCCAGCTTGTTCTGTGCCCAGGCTGTTCTGACATGAAAAGCCGCCTCTGCTAAGGTTGGGAGCACAAACACCTGCTCAGGAACAGCACAGACAGCAGCACCGTTATCAACATATTTACACCATAAGTTAAAAGTGGCAGGGGGAAGGATCCAGTACAAAAGAGAAGCTGGGGCCATCCAGACAGCACTGGCCTAGTTGCTAATAAGCTTGGGACAAACAGAGAGGCCCCTGAGGGCTACTGATGCCTTGTTGTGTAGAGCAGCCTCCTGGGAAATCCCTGTTCCCTCTGCAGGAGGTGTGGAGATGGAAGCTGTTCCCTCCCAGTGCTGGCTCCGGGTTAGGCTCCGTTGGCACCGGCCTTGCTGCCCTGGGATGCTTCCATTTTGGTCTAGGGGCAAGAGAAAGGGACAGATTTTAGGCAGTGCAAATGTTTCTTGAACTGCAAAATCTTTTCTGCAGGTGTCTTCTCATTTACCATGGGAAGCTGCTCTGCAGAGTAACAGCTGATGAAGAGCAAAGTTCTTCAGGTTAAAGGAGATAAAAAAGTCCATCTGGACTCCCAAACCTGCCCTAAGCAGCATCCCAGATGTGCACATGAGCAGCTGAATTGAAATGAAATGTTCACAGAAAGAAAATGGGCAGAAGGAAGGTAATCACTGCAGAAATACTTTTACATAAGGATTCTGACAAGCTCACCTCTTGTGGGGGAGGCTTCACTGACGCTTCTGAGACTGGCAATTTCTCTGTTGGCTGAGACACAAATTCTTCACCCTTTAAGGAAAAAGCAGCTGTAAGTCACAGAACCCTCTTGGAAGGGGCTAGACCCTGTAGAGCCCTTTCTCCCTTCTGAGCAAGGCTGTTCCCTGCTCACTCTGTGAAAGCTGTGTTGGCATTCCCATTGTTTCCCCAGCACAATTTAACTATGTGGAACTATTTCTGGCAGTTGATACGATATTCTCTAATTCCTGCTTTTATCAGCTGGGACTAATCTAAGGAGCTCACTGCAGCCTGATGCTGAGAACCATATGCTCTGGCTTTCTTACTCTAGATATTTTGGCTCCTCTTGTCCTGGACAACTGAGCCCAAATTCAGTAGGAGAGTTAAAACAAGTCCCCTTTAACCATCTTCTCTGAGCTAAATGTACTTGGGTTGAGGTCTAAACCAAACTAGAAGCTCAAGAGTGCTCCTTGGCTGGAAGCCAGTACCATGGCACTGAGTAACCAGCTGTTCCCAGCAAGGGGACCAGTTGTGTCACAGGAGATCCCTTGTCTCCTAAGTCAGAACATGCAGCTGTGAGGTTCCTGGGGGAAAAACAAGACTGTGCTCTGTGCCATGGTGTCAAACACTGGTTTTGTCTAGCTTTGGAAAGGTTTGTTCACACTCAGATCCCAACAATTTCAGCACTACACACGTTTTCCAGCCTGCAGACTGCTATTTTCTAACCTTCCTTCCCTGTACAACAGGGGCAGGATCCAGGAGGGTCTCCTGGCCTTCAAGCACGGATGTCACCACTCCAGCAGCTTCACCTGTCTGGGGAAGAACACAGAGACCTAACTTCAGTCCACTTGTAGGATCAAAGAACAAGATTCCTGTCACAGTCCTTCATTTCTATAATGGGTAATGGTTGAGCTATTAACCAAACAACACACCTTGTTCTGGGAAACACACTGTGGCTTTATGTCCACTAAGTACAAGGCACGGGAAAGCAGGAGCAGAGAAGGGGGGACGTTCTCCTTTAAATGCAGATCCAGCCACTGTCAGAGGAAAACAGAAGGAAAAGTTATTTCATATTGCTCTGTGTGGGTACTTATTTATGCAGCACTCTTTGTGCTTTGTCAGGAAGCTGTGCCTGCTGCACCTGACCACTGCCTGGAATGTGCCCTCAGAGGAACCCTGTCCCACCAGCCCAGGCCAGGGCACACTCACCTGCCCGAGCTGCTCCCTCAGCTGCTCCTCGGAGACGCCCAGGGAGCGCATCCCCCGGGCCCTGCAGGCGCTCTGCAGCTCCAGCACGCTCAGCCCGCCGACCCCTTCCTTGGCGATCATCTGCAAGGGACAGGAACCTTCCTACCCACGCTCGGGGTCAGCCAAGCCCCTGACGCACCTGAAGGGACTTCTGGGGGTCCCCAGTCCAAGCTCCTGCTCAGAATTGCTCAGCATTTTCCATCTGTGCTTTGAGCCTCTCTAGGGATGGGGATTTCATGACCTCCAGATGACTCATTTTACTGTTTACACACTCACTGATTTTAATTCTTTTTCTTATCGTACTGGAGTTCTCCTTGCTGCAACTTATGGCCATTACCTGTTATCCCTCCATTCTGCACCTGTGAGTCTGGTTCCATTTTCTAAATAACCCCATTATGCAGCTGAAAACCACAAGGGGACCCTTGGCCCTCCCCAGGCTAAATAAATCCAGCCACTTTATACACTGACATAAACTCCTAATGAATTCAGTTGTTTAAAATCTGCTGCTCCCATACAATATTCATTCCAGAATTGGAACCCCCCTTTTTTACAAGTTAGCATGACTCCAGAATGAAATGTTTTAAACAGTGACAATATCTGCAGTGACACCTTTGTTACGGTTCCCCAAAGGCTGCAGGGGTGCAGGGAGAAGAACTCTCATTCTGTTTTCTTGTGGGATCTCTGATGGGGACGATCTGACTCCTATTAAACTTCACCCCAGAGGTTGGTGGGAGGGCAGGGACACACCTGAAGCCAGCAGTGGCTCAGAGGGCAGAGCCTGAGAGCACACACTCCACCCAGCAGCTCCTCTGTGCTGTTTCAGACCCACCTCATCATCTGCCTTGATGGTCCTGAGCCGGAGCAGCAGCTGGAAGCGGAGCAGGTTGTTGGTGCCGATGGGCTGCAGCTCCAGCAGTTTGCACAGAGCCACCAGCTGTGGCCTCTCCAGGTGCTCCAGGGTCAGCTCATCCTCGAAGAGCTTGGAGAAGCGGACGATCTCCTGCGTGCTGGGCTGGTGGCCGCTGTGACGGATCTGAACCAAGGGCCAAAAGCCAAACCTCAGCAGGATCACCCTTTGGGAACCCCCTTCCTTCCCTTCCCTCTTCCCGCTTCTCACACTGGAATTCCTGTCTCTGATGGAAACAGGGTGATACAGTTAAAAGTCAAAGTGAAACTGTTCTGGAGTGGGCACTGGGTGGAACTTCCACTGTTCCAAGATGGGAATTCCTGTGAGTGCAGCTCTGACAGCGGGGTCAGCAGGTGCTACCTGCAGGAGGCACCCAGGTACCAGCCCCTGCCAGGGCAGCCCTGTGCTGCCAAACCTCTCCACAACCCCAGTCCAAACCCTGTGTTCTCTGCCCATGGCTGCCACCCCCAGCACGGCCTGTCCTACCTCGTGCAGGTATGAGGAGAACTGTTTCCCTTGTCCTGTGTCTGCTTTGTTCCTTTTGGCCATCTCTGCAATGGTCTCCCGCAGGAACTTTGCTAACTCCAGCTTTGCATTTAGCTTCTTCCTCTGCTTTTCTTCCTTCACTCCGGGAAATAAAGCATAATTAGAAATTCCATTTGGAAAACAGGCGGGAGGGGATTCTGGGAAAGAGATGAAATAAGACTTCGGTTCTGAAAGCACCAGGCTTTGGTTACTGTAGGAAATGGAATTGCTGTGCACATTCCTGCTGCTCCCTACAGCACAACCTCCCAGCCCTGCTGTTCAGCTCAGGAATAAGCTGGGAATGTCTGACCCGGACACGTGGGTGAGGCTGATCCTCGCTTCCAGGGAACAGCAGCTCTGTGCAGCTGCACAGATGTTCTGAGGAGCTGTGCACACACTCCACAGCCTCAGGCAGGACACAAACCTTTTTTGACTCCGTCTCAAATGTCGAGGGCAGCATTTCAGGGAAGAGTTTCAAGAACACAGGTAAGAGAAATTCCATGAAGGGCACAATGACAAACACCAGGAAGGGAACCAGCCGGAAGAGATCTGCACAGGTTCTCAGCAGCTGTCCAGAGAAGAGCACAGCAGAGATTATCCTGAGATTATCACTCAGCCAGACACACAAAATGTGTCCAAAGGAGCAGCTAAACTTCTTACTGCACCACTTTAGCCGGGTGCTGTGGCACTTACCCTGCGCCTCTCCCTCCTGGTGAGCACCTGCCCGTGGAGCAGCCTCCACACCATCCTGGCAGCCACCTTGGTGTCGATCCAGAGCAGGTGGAACCCGTGGTAGTAGTGCTTCAGCTCATCCACGACTCTCTGGCGCAGAGGCTTCTTCCCCGGGGCAGCCTCCACGAGCTGTTTCGCCGGCGTTCGGGCGGGTTTGCTTCCCTGGCTCGCGGGATTCCCGGGGGACGGAGCTTCCCCTCGGAGCTGCTGCCGCCGCGGGCAGGGGCAGGTGTGCAGGGTGTGGGCAGGTGAGCGGGGCAGGGCAGCGCCCAGGCGGGCACGGAGCGCCCAAGGAGGGGCTTGGGAGTCTCTGGAAGTCCAGGATAACTGGGAATCCACCAGCTGGACGAGGGCGAGGGCTGGAGAGAAGGAAGGGCTGGAGGGTGTGAGGAGATGGGAGCCCCTGAAACTGGAGAAGTGTTTCAGTGAGAACAGTGCAGGGAGGCCGAGGCGTCACCCCCAAATCAACGTTCTCAGCGCCAGATCAACTTGTGAAACTCATTTTGTGGCCGAGACACAGATCCTTCAGCAAGAGGTGAAATACTGAGAACTCGTCCCGTGCTAACAACCCTTCTCTTGCGGGAGAATAACCCAAGGCCCCACAGTGCCTCCCGGGAGCTCTTTTACCAACAGAACGGGATAAAACGTGCCAGTTGGAAACAAAAAAAAAAACAACCACCAAATCTTCACCCCCAGCCCAGCGCGGCTAAGCCCARCACAGGGCCCAGACCCCCCCGGGAGGGGCT
>NW_021940854.1:698929-749281 GCF_001715985.3 Manacus vitellinus
TGACCCCCTGCACCCCCCAGAGAAAAGGGGTTTGCCGTTCGCGGGTTTGTTGTTGTTGCTCGAATTTTGGGGGGGGAGGTTGGGTTTTTTTTCTCGGTGCTGTTGCGTTGTGCTGCACTTTGTTGTGGACTCGCTCCGCTTTCTGTTTAGGTGTCAATACACTCGTTCGTTTCAGTGCAATTTGTTGTTAAAAAAAAAAGATAACGTAGTTGTGTATACACCAGCCAACCCAAAGGACAACATGAAGTAGCCAGTAATCATAGCTGAAGGAAAAATTGAAGTCTGTTTTAATGACTGTTTAGTGGCCTTTTGTAGAGATGCAACAGTGAATGCTTTGGTGGGTAGATTTTTTTATTAAATGCTTTAATGAGCTGCTTGAAAAGATTTTGCTCCAAAACCTGATTGTCTGCCTTATGAAGGTACAGGGTAAGAGTGGAGGATGATGGTCAAAGGCTGTATGTTTTGTTTTAATACAAACATATTTATTTTGCAATTTTCAGTTGGGCAGCTTTGCCTGAGTTTGAGGTGATTCTCATGAGACATGTTGTGGTTCTTGCCCTGTCTGTGGTATGTGACAGCCTGCCAGGACATTACAGTGTTTGGTGTTGCCAGAGATCTGCCTTGTGGTTTCATGTCAGTCTCAACCTGTGACTTTCCCTGAAGAACCAAAGATTTTGCTCCACGTTTCCCTTTTGAATCCCGCGGTTCTCAAACCAGACGAGTCTCTAAGCTCCTTTTCCAGACAAACCCCTTTTCTCTGCTGGCCAAGTTGTTTCTTTCCATGGCACTGTGGGAAACTTGTTCAAAGTGGCCTTATCAAACCCAGTTGCAGACGTGACTGTTTCTTCTGGCATTCAAAAACCAAACACAAACCACCTTCACAAAGGTGCACAGGGAAGCAGCCTCACCTCATGCTTTAAGGTTTGTCAAGAGGCCTCTGATTCACCCCCACTGTCTGCCAGGAGGGACAGCTCAGTCCAGCTGGAGTCAGGAGAAATCCACAGGCTGCAGGTTTCCTGTGAAGGAATCCTGTGCAAGTGAAAACTTGGTGTTGTGTTAGTGTGTGTAAATAGAGCTTTGCCTGTGGGATTTGCTAAGGACACGCAGAGCAGAGTGGGACAAAGCAGATGGCACAGGCTGGGCCCAGGGATCAGTAGGAACAGTTGTTTATTTCTGTCTGCAGTTCACACAATTCCAACACCCCAGGATGCTGTTCCAGGTGATAACAGTGTCCCTCTGGGTGGTGTTGGATGTGACTGGAAGCACTGGGAATGCTCAGCTCTGGGGAGAAGGGAGGTGCAGGGCTGTGTGTGAACTGCAGGCTTAAGGTTTTCAGAGGGCAGGAGTGATTGCATCACTTCAAACACCTGCCCAGCCTGGCTTGCCCAGCCAGGCAGCTCTGTTTGTGTGTCTGTCAAACACCTGCAGCAGTGAGCAGCCACTGAGAGCAGTTGCTGCATGGACTGGGTGCTTGAGGGGACCAGCAGCAGTGCAGGTTGGATGTGTTGGGAGTGAAACAGCACAGAAAATGGCAGTGAACATCTGGAGGGTAAGGAGGGATGGTAGGATACAAGCAGAGGTTTGACTCTCTCTGATTTAGGTCTGTGTGGAGAGGAGCTAAGTTGCTATTTGTACATAAAGATATCCCAGAACTTCTGCTTTTGAGCCTGTTGATAGAAAGCCCAGCTCAGGGTGATGAGGCAGTGACAGTGCTCTGAGCACACAGGGCTGACTCACAGCAGAGCTCCCAGCTCCTCAGGGAGCTGACAGGCCAGGTCCTGCCTCACAGCACACACTTGCCATCTGTAAAACACCTCCCTGTGACTGGGTAACCCCACGTTGGGATTGTCAACAGAAAAGGGTGAAAAAAGGTTTAAAATATGTCTGTACTGGACTTTTATCAGTAGCTGCTGTGTCTCTCCCTTGTGGCCACAGCCAGCCTCAGCCAAACCCACGGAACTCCCTCTCTGGGAGGAAGAAAAGCTGCAATCATGTGGGGCTGGAATTGTTTGATAATCTGTTATTTAGTCTCCTGCAGCACGAGAGCAAGGTTTGAGAACTATAGGTTTGTTTTCTGAGAGCAAAGTTGCAAAATTCTCATGCTAAAACTTGCTTTAGAGGAGTGCAGTTGTTGGTGAAAACTTGGACCCAGAGGATCCATAATCTCTGTGAAACCTTCCCGTGACTGAGCACTTGCTGTCGGAGGTGGAACTGACTGTTCAGGCTCTGCTCAGTCGAGCTCAGAAGCTCAGAATGGGAAGTGAAACCAGCAGTGTTCACTTAAGGAAGAGCTCTACTGGGCTGACCTGCCCTATCCTGTACTGCTTGTATGTTTTATGTCATTTACCTTTTCCTTTGATACTTTGAGTTGTGACTCTCACGTGGGCAACAGGAAAATATTTACTGAAGCAATGTCCCTGTGTAGTTTCATTGTTTGTAAACAGTCTTGTGTCCCTGTCAGCCCTGGGAAAGGACACGCAGTTTTAAAGAGGAAACTCTTTCTCTCATTAAGAAATTCAGTTGCAGCTTTGAAGGTGTTGATTTCAAGTTGTTTCGTTGTTGATTCCATGTTGTTTCCAGCTGCTGTGAAGTGTCCATTTCCTGTAAACCTGGAAGTGATGAAACTGTTTATCTGTCGAGCTCCAGCGTTGTATCAGTCCAATATCTGTTGTGGGTCATGTTTGGAAGCCAAATTGTACAGCTCACAGGAGGCTGATGCTGTGTGTTAATAGAGTAATTGCTGTTGTAGTGAAAAGAATTTATTCTGGAACACCTTTGTGCGAGATCAGCTGGAAATCCCATTCCCCTGTGGTTTGGGGGGGACAGCTCTCTTCAGTGACAGTGGGGTGTTCTCTGCATTAATGCTTGGAGGGATTATGCAAAGCAATCCTTCCTTAGGTTTGGATGTTGAGAGTGCTGTAGCTCAGGATTCCTCCCTGTGTGCTGTTATTTGGGTGGCTCCAGGGCCTGTCCTCTCACTGATGCTGCCCAGATGCCACTTCCCTGGGCAGCGTCTGGGAACTGATCCACTGCAGCAGAGTTTGGGGCAGGCAGGAGGGTGGGAAAGTCTGGGTGTGTTAACAGTATGACAGGGAGAGACTGGGCAGGAAGGAGCTCTCAGTGATGTCAGAGCTGTGGGAGGAGAGTGGCCTCGGGTGCTTTGGGGCTACTGAGAGCACTTCAGTGGAGCTGTGGGCCTGGTTCTCAGCCTGCAGAGAGTTACTGAGGCATGAATTCGGGCCTGGGTGTCCCAGCTGTGCAGCACAGTCTGGCCCCAAGGCTGAGTGACACAGGTGAGCTCCAGAAGGAGTGAAAAAGGAGAAAATCAGAGCTATATTCTTTGACTGGTAGCGCCTAAATCCCATGTAAGTAGTGTTTTGAAGTTCAATCCACACTTTTGTCACATATCAAAACAAAGTGCATTGACAGCCACCTCTGCAGCCAGTGCCTGTGGGAGCTGCACTGGCAGCTGGGACTCTGCCCTGCCAGCCATGGATGTGCCTGGAGCGCTGTCACAGCTTCTCAAGACAAGATTTTTTAATAACTATTCAGAAATGAAAAAAGATTGAACCTGGGTTTAGTTAAAAATAAAGCCCGGTGGGAAATCTGCTGTTTGCTCTTTGGTTTGGCAAATGCAAAGTAACAATTTGGTGGTAAATAGTACAAACAGTTCTACTTCCTCTTCCCAGAACGGGCGTGGTTTGGGGTTTTTGACCTTGCTGTGCAATCCCACGTGCTGCCCCAAAGATCCACGTCCCCTAACAGTGACAATTGTGTTGGTTTGGTGGCTGCTCTACAGAGCTGTGGAGGAAGGGATGCTTTCACAGCCCTGAGGTTTAAAAGTTCCTGCAATGAGTGAATTCTGCTGCAGAGCCTTTTGCTGTTGTTATTGGTTATTGTGCTTTGGTGTGAGCGTCTTAATTACAAATGAAGTGACAAATGAGCCCCGAGTTGGTGTCACAGGGCAGTGAAGATGAAATGTAAACATCAATTTAATCTGAGTGTGCAGGCCCCAGAATATGCATCACAAATCTGATCAAGTTCTTGTTCCTGTTATAATTTCAGTTGCTTTTTTCAGTCTCTGAGGAGGGAAGTTCCCTGTGTATGGAAAGCTCTCAGCTAAGGTGTTGAGATGCGTAGCTTTGGGAGGGTGAGAATTCCACGTGGGCAGGGATTTGTGGAGATCCCTGTTAGAAGAAGTGTCTGTGGGACGCATTAATGCTGTTTCAAACCCAGACCTACAGGGCACAGTAACCCTCCTGTGTGCCCACACAGGCAGAACAAATACCATGGGGCTGTGTTTGCTTTGGAAGGGCTGAACTGACCTTGTGGGAAGCAAACAGGTGTTTCTTACCTGCAGGTCAGGTCACTGTGTGTTGCTTCTTGTTGAACATTGAGCTGCTTTAGATGAATGCCAACGCCTTCTCCGAGCCAGCAGTTGAGTTTTGGAAGTCTAACTTTGATTTAGTCGGATTTTGGTGTTTCAGTATGCACTGGAACTCTGAAGGTGTGTATGCCAGTGCTCAGCTGGAATCTCATTCCGTGAGTAACCTCAGGCTTTGGAGGTCTGTTGATGCTGAGGCTCAGAACCACATAGTGCTTTATATTGAAACAAAGTGGGAGGGAGATGTGAATAACCCTCCTCATGTAGCTGCTGAGAGCCAGTGAGTGCAAACTCTGCTCTGGTTTTTTGAGGAGGGAAGAGGTTGGGCAGCTTCATCTGAGGCTGCTGCAGGACATGAGGGGGTTTTCCAGCAGCTGAGGTGGAGTGACCCACTTGCTTACGTTGTGCCATTGTCAGAGCAGCCCATGGCTCAGGTCCTCCTGGCCTAAGGGCTACTTATGCCTCGAATTTTAGCAAGGAATCAGAGAGGGAGGAGGCAAAGAGGTTCCTCTGTTGTTTGAGGTGGTGTTTCTGGCTCATGCAGTTTGCAGTGACCGTGGTGTCAGGAGAGCTCTGTGTCTCCTGTGTGCTGGAGGGTGAAAGTGCTGTCCAGCTGCTTCGTGTTGAAATAACCCTTCCTAGTGCAGAACTGGGAGGGCTGTAGAGAGTGGTGGGATTTTGGCACCATTCTGACTTTGTGACACTTGGGCTCAGTTTTTGAGCACTCATATTTCATCTTCTGATAGTTCATTAAATGTCTTGGAAAAGAAGAAAGTGGTCATGTGAAAGATATGTCAATAACCCTTTTTAAAAGCTCAGTAAGACCAGTCTTCTAAATCCACGTGAGGGTGGTTGCTGAGTGGAGAGCGGGACATTGGTCTCAAGATCCCTTTTTTCTTCAACAGTTTAATTTGCTTAATTATTGTTTTTTAATTTACACTGACTTCTTATTTCCCTTCCCCTGCCTCTAGGCCCTATGAGAAAAAGGGAAAGCTAAGGATGCTGGAGCAGAACAATGGATTTCTCTTTCTCTTTCATGCAAGGGATCATGGGAAACACAATTCAGCAACCACCTCAACTCATTGACTCCGCCAACATCCGCCAAGAGGAGGCCTTTGATGGCAGCAGTGACATTGCTGAGGATGGGGGCCGGACGCCGTACGAGCCGGCGCTGCAGCAAAGCTTCCAGTACCCCACGCCCACGGCCGAGGAGCTGCCCCCCATCACCAACGGGTACCCCCCGGCCATCGGCATGTACGAGCCCCAGGCCAAATACCAGACGTACGCTCAGTATCCCAACGGCTCGGCCAACGGCTTTGGGGCGGTCAGGAACTTCAGCCCCCCGGAGTATTACCAAATGGAGAACTCCAACGCGAGGCCGCACGAGGCTCTGGAGAAACCTTCCCCTCCCCAGCTGCCGCCTCCAGCCCCCCCCTCGGCTCCACAAGTGGGGATCCCAAAGAAGACTGGCTCACCAGAGATCAAACTCAAAATAACCAAAACTATCCAGAACGGCAGGGAATTGTTTGAGTCCTCCCTGTGCGGGGACCTGTTGAACGAAGTGCAGGCGAGGGAGTACGCTAAGGCGAAACACGAGGGGAGGAAAGAGAAAAGGAAAAAAAGTAGCAAGCACGACTCTTCCCGGTCGGAAGAGCGCAAGTCGCACAAAATTCCAAAATTAGAACCAGAGGAGCAAAATGTAAGTGGAATGCTAATTTCAGCCATCTGTACCCCTGGTAGTGCTGCTGGAGCCCGGCAGGGTTTGTCCTGGTTCTGGCTGGGCACACACTGAGTCCTGAGCTTTCCTTACTCCTCAGATCCTCGGGAGGAGGCTGCCAGGAGCTGTGTTTGTAGGACAGCACAATGTTGGTTAAAAGACTGCATATGAAAAATAAACGTTAGAAAAGGCTATATATTATTTTCTAAATATTATTCAATGATTTAGCATGGTTAGAGCTTGCTGTGCTCTGGCCAGTGTTGAAGATGGAGCTTTGGGAAAAGCACACGTGTTCCTAAAATTGCCTTTCAAAATAGTGCTGGATTATTCAGTGGAAAGTCAGGTTACTGGGGGATATTCAGCACTGT
Organism: Manacus vitellinus; assembly: GCF_001715985.3. NCBI lineage: Eukaryota > Metazoa > Chordata > Aves > Passeriformes > Pipridae > Manacus > Manacus vitellinus. The sequence continues at coordinate 705,399 of NW_021940854.1, forward strand.
GACATTTAATTAATCTTTGAAAGATATTCTAAATATTGTGGTGTACAAGACCAAGAGCTGTGTAGCATAGGCAGACCTAGTAAAAATGAGTATTCTAAAACAGCAGGGGAATGAGAAGTACCAGCTGACTCAGCACACTTTGGGAAGATTCAGTATTGCTCTCTGTTCCTGTTTCTGTCAGGTTTTATACCATGTTGTCCACATCCAGGGGATGTACATCAGGTGGTGTTAACTGAGATTCCAGGAAGCAAAGACACGAGTTTACCTCCCTGGTCTCTCCTTCTTTTTCTTTCTGTTTCATAAGCTACTTCGGTACTTCTGTTTCCCTTTCTCTTGCTTGTTCCTGCCCGCTCTGTGGTGCTGGTTTCTGCCTCTCCCAGTTTGAAGGAGCGGGTGGCAGAGAGGCTGGAGAGTGCCTGGAATGGGGAAGTTGTTGTATCCAGCCAGGACAGAAATTGCCCAGCACAGGCTGGGCTGTGCTCTTACAGAACATAGCTGAGTTTCTTGTAAAAAGCCTTTGGTGCTTGTTGCTTTCGGGAGGTTTGGGAGGAGATCCTGTCCTGCAGGGATCAGGGCTCTGATCTGGTGGAGCGAGTCCTATGCTTGATGGAGTGATAGTGGTGGCAGTGTTTTCAATGGAAGATGGGCTGGTTTCACATCCACACCCTCACCAGGAGTATTTACAAGTTTATAACTGTTCCACCTTGCTCCTGGGAATTGGACTCTCCCAGACACCAGGTTGATGATGTGTCGAGATTTTGAGCATCTACTACGTTTGAGTATCATAGTTGACTAACGAAGCTCAGTAAGGTCTTAGTAAACATTATCATTCAAACTTGGAATGGACTGTCCACTTAAAATCTGAGCCATCCGTGGCTGCACTGGGACAGGAGTTTTTTGCTCTTGGAGGTGCTGTTGGAGCCCCTGTGAGGTGACTGGAAGAGCTGCTGTGTCCCACTGGCAGCTGCTGCCAGGAGGAACTTCCCAAGTGGCATCTCCCTCATGCTTGGGCTGTACTTGCTTTCTGGCCTCCCCTCCAGACTCTGTCACCCCACATCAGACTGTCCCCCTTATTACCAGGAAATCCTGTTCTCTCCTGAAGCTTCAGCTGTGCCTGTCCCTCTGTTTGGCTGCTGTTACCTGCTCATCACAAGAACGGAATCTTCTGTCTTTTCCAGCCTGCTGTCTTTCTCAGATTGAACTAAAACCTTTTCCCTCAGATTCCAAGTTCCTAGTCATTTGTGTCATTTGGTCTTGCTTTTGTCCTTCTCGTGGCTTCCATTTCCCTTTCCAAAGGTGGTGTTGCAATAAATGTTTCGTGGTACCCACCCCTGTCCCAGACGCAGAGTGCTGTGACAGGAACAGGGTTTTCTGCTGGTGGTTTTCGGTATGAGTTGGCTGGGGCAGTCTCAGGTCTGTCCTCCCACCAGTTTGCTTTCCACTGCATGACTTCATCTTCATGTAACTTTGTCATCTTTAGGGTAAATGGTGTTTTATGTGGGACTCGCCACGTTACTGTGGATATCCTCACATGTAGTTCTCAGGGGTTTTTTGAAGCTGTGTATTATTTTAGGTGGAGAGTTATTTGGATTTGCTGTCCCTGAGTGTATGTTCTTCTGTCACCTGTTACAGGAGAGCATTGTTGTATGCAGGTGTGATTGTAATGTAAATAGTGTAGGGGAAAACAGGTATTTTTTGATTGTGATGTTCCTGTGTTTTGAATTGGGCACAAGGAATCGCCATGGTCATGTTTTCTGGGTTCATGGTTGCCTTTCTCTCAGTGATTAATTTTTTTCTGCCTGGTTTCACTATTATCTTGTGTTGTTTTACTGTCCCCTTACCTTGTTTGTGTTTGTTTTCCTTTTTTCTCTTCGTTGTTACCCATTTCCTAGAGACCAAATGAGAGGCTTAGCACGCCCTCAGAGAGACCAAGAGAAGAAGCCGTGCTGGAGGAAGCCCCGGTTAGTACATGCACCAATTAACACTTTTGGAACTTACAGAATGTTACTATTTTTTGACTATTTATTCCACTGATCCCTTAAATTGTGTGATAAATCAGTTGCCATTTCTTTGGAACTTTTACTAATCGTTGGTGCATTAATGCATCTCTCGTTGTACTGGATTTATTGCTTCATTTTATCTCAAAAGCAACATTCTTAACCAATTTAGGAAGCAGAGATGTTTTTGGAGTAGTGGTGGGGGCTGCTCTTTTGTGTCTTGCTTTGTCAGTGCCTGTGTTGTGTAAATCCCAGCTGTGTGCAGCTCCTTTCTGTCATGAGTCTAAGAAATGTTTCTCTTGTGTTGGATTATGGAACCCCAGAGATACCTGAGAGAGCAACACCAGGTCCCAGTAGGTGCTGTGTGCATCTCTGAGTGCTCTGAGTCCCCTCCTGTGGATTAATCTGGTGTTTCCCTTGCAGGTCCAGCAGCTCTTGCCGTCCCTTCCAACACAAGCCCCCCATGACGTCAAGTTCCAGGTTGGCGATCTGGTTTGGTCCAAGGTGGGGACGTACCCGTGGTGGCCTTGCATGGTGTCCCGTGATCCCCAGCTTGACGTGCATACCAAAATTAATACAAGAGGTAAGGGAGGAAGGTCTCTGCTGTAGTGTGTCCTGTGTCTGTAGCTGCTCCTGTGTTAAAAGTATCTTTGCACTGCCCTTGCGGGGTTAGTTCTGTGCATGCTGAACAGGTCAGTCCTGACGTGCCCAGAACTAGCATCTGGTAAATCACCTCTGCAGAGGAGCCTCTGCACACTGGGCTTGTGCACGGGTGCTTCTGCTTTTCTCAAGTCAGTGAGAGAGTGTTCAGTGAGGGCAGGGTTTGCTGATCTTCCACCTTAAACTGTTCTGGATCCAACCCCGTTGGATTTCTGCACTTCAGCCAGGTACTTCGACCAGCAGGAGTGGAGCTGCGGGGGGGAGAAAAGCTCAAGCTGAACAAGCAGAGCAGTGTTGACACAAGTGCTGACGGGTGTTTTCCCTTTCAGGTGCCCGGGAATACCACGTCCAGTTCTTCAGCAACCAGCCGGAGCGGGCCTGGGTGCACGAGAAGCGCGTCCGGGAGTACCAGGGGCACAAACAGTACGAGCAGCTACTGGCTGAGGCTGCCAAGCAAGCCAGCAACCACTCCGAGAAGCAGAAGGTATGGGGGGCACTGGCTGTGGGGAGTCCTGTGTCATCTGCAGCTCTGGAACTCTGCAGTGCTTTGCCCTGGGAAGGGCTGGCTGACTATCACTGCCAGGAGTGTTTCTCACAAAGATCATGGAAATGTTTCCATACTCTTATGACTTTCATGTGAAAAGGCTGAGAGCTGAACCTGCTTTGTTGGCTCCTCGTGGAGCATTGGAGATAATCTTACATCCATATTAGCATTTTAAATAGAAACAGGGCCTTATGTGTTCATTATTAGCCTGTTCTTTGGAAAATACATTTTAAGGACATTATTCCAACCCCTAATACCAGCAGATATGTTCCTTTCCCATTGTTGTATTGGAAAGGAAGTGTTAGCTATAGGAATTACTTACTGTGTAGATGAACTGCTTCAGTCAGTATTTATGCTGATCAAAATATTGATGTGGAAAGAAAAGAGTGTTTATGGAAAAATAAGGAGGATTGAAAAAGTGGCTAAGTTAGGATGAATTCTGTCTCATAATGGAATTATAGATTGAATACTGCCCATACCTGGCTTTAGTGAAGTCGTAACTCAGGGCAGACACTTAATTGTGATGGTCTTATGATCCAGCTTGAGTGTCTGCTTGTACTCTGAGCAGGGAATTCAGTGTCCATCTGTCAAAAAATACCCCATGAATGGAGAGCTAACTTCAATCTGCTGCCTGGCAGTTGTAAAGACCCTCAGGATTGCATTTGAAGTGCTGTAGTGGCAAAAGTCTTCAGTGTAATCAACCGTTTGTCCTTGTCCCTTAAGATCCGCAAGCCCAGGCCGCAGAGGGAGCGAGCTCAGTGGGACATTGGCATTGCCCATGCTGAGAAGGCACTGAAGATGACCCGGGAGGAGAGGATAGAACAGTACACCTTCATTTACATAGACCAAGAGCCAGAGGAGGCTTTGGCCAAGGCCAAAAAGACTGCTGCCTCCAAAGCGGAGGCCAAGAAGAACCGGCGGCCGAAGCCGGCGCTGAACACGCAGCCGGAACACGCCAACGTGGTGGCAGGATCGTCCCCTTCCAGCGCCGAGGCACGGAGACAGGGCCAGAGGAGGCAGTCCAGTGTGGAGGAGGAGGAGGCACCTCCCGTGAAAATCGCTTGGAAAACAGCTGCTGCCAGGAAATCCCTCCCAGCTTCAATAACCATGCACAACCTGGACCTGCAGAAATGTAACATGTCTCCGGTTGTTAAAATTGAACAGGTTTTTGCCCTTCAGAATGCTGCTGGGGATGGAAAACTCATCGATCAGTTTGTTTATTCCACCAAGGTACGTGGTTGGTGTGGTGACCCTCTTTCGTTCCTGAATTATCCCGAGCCTGCCTTACTGGGGAGCTGGAACTGTGTCCACCAAGCTTTCACCATCCATGTTCCTTTCAGTGGAGAGATTAAATCTAACAGCTGTGACAGCTGAACCTTTCAGTGCACTGAACCCTGCTTTCAGTGCACCTCTGGCAGTAACTGCTTTGCTGGTGGCAGAGCAGCTCCTTACAGATGGTCACAGTTTTGTTTGCAACACCCAGAAATTATTAAAGCTGTTTCACTCCAGCTTCCTAGTTGAAATAATCCAGAAATTCTCTGGAAGTCTTAAAATCAATGGTTTTGTGGGAAACAGATAAGATGACAAAACTGTTAATAATGTACTAAAAAGTGATAACTACATTCTGTGTAACAGACTTTTAAATTGAGTTCTGCCTCTGAGCTTCCTTCAGGTGCACAGCAGCTTCCCACAGTCAGTGTAAGGAAAAGGCTTAGGACTATTTCTCTGCCTCCTTCTTCTGCCTCTCTACCTGGAGAGTGTTTATTTCATCCTAAGCCCTATAGAGAAGGTAATGTTTAGAAAAGTCACTGGAATTTTTTTTTCCTTGTGTGTAAGGGGAGATCGAGAGGGGTGGAAAGTTCTGCAGGGAGGTGACTCCGTAGTAGATTTATCCTGTGTATGTGTTGGGTTGGAGAGCATTGATTGTTTCTGTTCTGAGATTCAAGGGCAGATCTATTACCTGGTAGCAACACACAGGGGAAGATAACCTTTTCCTTTTTTTTCTTTTCAAGGGAGTTGGTAACAAAACAGAAATAAGCGTCAAAGGACAAGAGAAACTTAATTCTTCATCGGCTCAGAGGAGTGAAAAAGCAGCAGTGCAAAATGCATCCTCTCCTGAGACAACTTCTGGGTCAGCAGGTAGGGAAACTGCGGAGTGCTGGTCTGAACCTGAGCCCTCAGCCTTGAAATTCAGCATTTTCTCCTCACTTAAAAATGATTATTAATGTCTTTCTGTTTACACAGTAGTTGTAACAGGCATGGCTAATGGCACAGGCGGTGAGCCCAGCACACACAGCACGGCTGTGGGGTGGGATTGGTGGTTTGGCCTCTGAACTTTGTGTCTGCAACTTACAGTCTGAGTCAACACACTCGAGGATGGATGTCCTGTGCAGAGCTGATGGCAAGCTGGTTTAGAAGACAACACAGTGGATGTGTGTTAGCAGGGTACTGCCATGGCTCGTGGCACCAAATGTAAAGTACAAGAGCTGGGATCAAAGGAAGAGACTGGGGAAGTGGCACAGTTCAGTAGGGAATGGCTGATTCAGGATGGGGCTCCCTAGGCTTTGTTGTTGAGTTCCTGCGTGGCCTGTTCAAGGACAGGGATTTTTTTAAAACTGCTTCAACTAACTCCATCAGCCAAATGAGGCAGTGCTTGTCCTCTGAAGGCATCTCAGGGGCCCCATCGTAAAGCACTGAGTTTTGAAGTATCAGCTCCGAGGGAGAAGAACCACTGAAGCAAGTAATGGAACTTGGGCCTGAAAAAGGAAAGCCTGGAATGAGCTATTTGAATCTCATAATGTTGCCAGGTGTCACTTCTGCTTTAACTATCCGTCTGTTTGGTTATTCCTCCCTTTCCAAACATGAAATAAATGAGATCTGGAGTCAGAAACCTCAGTGGTTTGTGTCCATGAGTCCTCTGCAAACACCCTGCAGGTCCTGTCTGTGTGTAGTTTTTAGGCAGGGCTCTTTGACAGGCACTGGTTTGTGGACTGTTTGGGGCTGAGTACTCCAGATTTCCTGGGTGACTGGAGTTTCCCCTGCTGTCGTTGACAGTGGTGGTTCTTTCCAGCTGTAGTTGCTCTGGCTGCTTGAATTGCCTTGCAGCAGGAGAGGCCATCACTGTTCTGCTTCTCTCTCTTGGCATCTAAAAGCTTCACCTTCCCAAAGGCTCCTCAGACACAGGGGGTGAGAATTCTGAGCCTCTCCTTTTTCATTTTCTTAGGATTTTTGGATACCTGACACTCCACCTGCTAACACCCTGTAAGTGCCTGAGCTTTCCTGCAGTGCACACTCCAAACAGTCACTCTCAAAGCCATTTCCAAAGTCCAGTTATTGGTCCCCTCTCGTGGAACATGACTGCCAAGTCCTTTTTTCAAATGTGAGCTCACTGGAACTTCAGAATCCCGTTGTGGTAAAGTATTTCCCAGACTGACTCTGGGAGTCCTTATTGATAGCCTTCAGTTAGATGCACAGAATTCCACAGTGCTGGGAAAATAGTTCTGTTGCTTGAAATCTGCTGCTGGGAGAGCAGCCCTGAGCACCCCCAGTGCCTCTGGCCTGCACAGACACCGAACTAGATTTATCTGTAGCAAGGCAGAGGGCTGGTCCAACATCTGTCCTGAAACTCTGGATCAAAACAGGAGCATTGTGGAACTGATGACTGGATCCTTGGAGAGCGGGAAGAGGAGGAAGTGCCCATTGCACTGATCAGTGTTGCTGTCAGCCAACATCAGATGTGCTGGTTCTGGAGTTCTCGGGTCCAGGGCTTGATCTTAATTCCTTTGCTGCAGTGAGGTGGCAAAGGCAGAAAATCCCTTCTTGATTACATGAACTGTTTGGTTGCACCTGCTCGAGTTTACCTGAAGCTGCTTCAGGGGATTTTGACCACACACTGAGGTGCCAGAAGATGTTTCCCAGCTCTGGTGTGGAGACCCACTGCAGCTGTGGGAGTCCCTGAAGGGATAGGGCTCATTGGAACCAGAAGTTACATGTGGGCAAACAGGAAGGGTGTTGACCTGAGTCATTAATTTCTAAATTATTAATAGCTAATTGCTATTATTAATTAGTTAGTATGCTTTAAAAGTTTTTTCCTTTGAAGAAAAACAATTTATCCCCTCAGAAATACAATTATTGTAACACAATAACTTTTCCAGCTGGATAGTTTAGTTACTGCCCTGCTCCGGAGCCATGCAGCTGTGAGAAAAATGCTCAACCCATGCATCAAGAGCAATTTTCATTCTTTTCTCTGGAGTCCTTTGCAAGGCTTTCTTTTAGTCTGGTTCAAGCCTGCCTAGCTCTCTAGATACTTTATCTCCTGACAAGACCAGGCAGGTTTACAGCTCCTTACAGCTCTGGCGCAGCTGATTCCTGCTCCCAAGAGTTTCCAGTTTTGCTTGGAAGAATACGGAGTATTTCACAGCTGTGTCTTCTTTAGGAGAACCTCCCCCCCAAACATAAACCCAAGAATAATGCTTCCCAACAGCTCACTGGCAATCCTCAGGTGCCAGTTTTCTCTCAGCTCCAGGTGTGTGCTTGTTCCAACAGCTGCCCGTGGTGTTGAGTGTTGTGTGTGTGGTTCTTGATGTGTCCTTTCTGAAGGTGCTGGAGCACAAAGAGTTAGCTGCCAAAAACCCAGCAGCTCCTGCTTCCATACCACAGCAATCTTCATTAATCTGAGTTTGTTCTCTCTGGTAACGTGTTAAAAAACTCATTTTTCACGTTCGTTAACGACAATAACATGTCGTGGTCACTGCTTCTGTTTGTACTGAGCTTTTCTTTGCCTCAGAGCCTTCAGGTGAACGTTGAGGTCTGGTGTGGCTGCAGGTGTTGCAGTGGGGGGCTGGCTGTAGTTCCTGTGTGACAGAGGCTGTTGCCCCACAGAGGGGGCACAGAACTGGCATTTTGGGGAAAAACTTGAAGCTGTGCTTTGCTTCTGAAATTTCTAGTTTGTTTTCACTGAAGGAGTTGGTTGTGGCTACCTTCCCAAAACGCCAAAGATGGACTGCTTGGTTCAAAATTAACCAAGTGAAGACTGGGCCTGAGAGGTGTGTTGTGGAAATCTGTTTGCCCTAAGCTGGATTCCAGCTTTTTGTCCCGCTCTGTTACTGGTGTCTGTTTTCTGAAGCTGATCTGTCTCTGGAATCAGAATGTGTGTCTGCAGCCACAGCACCAGCTGGCCAACAGCTTGGAACTGAATTTAAAAATAAAACATTCAAAAGAGGACAAAGTCTTGGTTTCATTCCTTTACCTGTTGATTTGGTGTTGCACACTTGCTGTACCTCAGAAATACAAGGAATCATGTAATGGAAACCTTTTTTACCTTCTTCAGGTTCTGTAGAAAAGAAGCAACAGAGAAGATCGATTCGAACCCGCTCAGAGTCTGAGAAATCCACCGAAGTTGTGCCAAAGAAGAAGATCAAAAAGGAGCAGGTTGGCTTCCTCCATGTAGAGAGTTAAAATATATTGTATTCATAAATGTTGTGGCTTATATTGGTGCCTTTTTATTTTTCTCCATTTTTCCCCATCGGGTTTCGGTTTGGACTATCCTCCATGAAATCCCCCTGTCAATGCCATTGCTGTGACTCTGCTACTGGCATCCTCTCAGTATCAGTCAGGCTATGGAAGTGGGAACGCAATGATGGATGACTCCTAACGAACCTGCCATGTTTCCTTTGAGATTTCTGTTCTGAGCAAAATGGGTTTGTTTCAGTGATTTCTCTTGGATGGAATTTCCACCAGGTTCCTTCCTTTGGCTCTTGATTTAGCTGCTGGTTTGTGTTGAGGTTTTGTTTTTCAAATGAAGTTAGAGTGACTAATCTGACCACTTCTGAAAATGGACTTTAAGAATGATTTTATAGATGAATAGTCAGACTTTCATGTTGGCAGACATCAGCAAAACAGATCTGGATACACCTTTTCTTCCTGAAATAGCTCTAACGTGTACAGGGCATTCCTTTAATCTGGATATCAGACAGACAAATGTTGTTGCTTTAAAAAAGAAAATGATAAAAAATTCTGCATGGAAGTGAGTAGGAGAGTGCAGTGGATGGACAGAAATATTAAAACCTGAATACACTTTTTAACAAGTTTGTCAAAGTTGTTGGTTCTTCTCCTTACATGGTCGATTTTCCCTCTTCAAGGGGCTCTCTGCCTGAAAGCTGAGAATTTTATATGAATGTTTCATAGTTTAGCTTCTCCCAGTGAGAATTTTTAAAGAGGGACAGTCAGGATGAAGATTTATATGGGAAGGGGAAAAATGTTTTTATCTCTTTAATTTATTCTTGGCCCCTTGCGCTTTGTTTTGCACTTCCTTCACTTCAGAGACTGAAAGTGAACCCAACTGCTTTTTTTTCCCCCCGCTGTTTTCCCTTTGATGCCTCAGCATTCCTGCACTGGTGTGCAGCAAAGGAGTGAGTGCTCCAGCTCGAGACAGTTTCTTGCTGAAACTTTAAAGCAACTTAAACGTTGGGTGTGAGACACCTGACGTAGTCCCTGGAGCTTCTTGGCACGAGGGGTTGCAGCCTCCCCCTTTCAAAGGAGTTATTTTATGTTTGTAAATGTTTCTTAATTTAACAAAGGTATAAGAACCAACAAGATGAACTTCATGGATCCCAGGTAGCTTCGTGTGCTTCTCTGACCTGGCTAACTCAGTCTGTGGACATTAATTAAAGTGCTTTTCTCAGGAGAAGTATCTGACTAAAGTGAAACCCAGGGGCACTGTAATGCGCAAAACTTTGAATGTATTAAGTTATATTTAAGAGAAAATAATTTTACTAACTTCTTACAATTATGCAACAATATTTGTTACCCAAACTCAAGTTTTCTTGCAACTGATTCCCCAATTAGTCTGCAACAACTTGGTATAAAATTATAACTGGAACGAGTACAATTAATGGGAAAAACAAAATGTTGATGCTACTGTTACAGTGACTAGTGGAGAAATAAAAGTGATTGTTTAGATTTTATATTTGTATTACAAAATGTATCCTATACAAATCCTTCTATTGTATGTTTTTACCTATTGTACAACAAAATAAAATATTTTTTAAAAAAATTATAGAATAATCCTTAAATATTTACTAAATGTGTTTCTCCATGCATATGTAACCGCATTGCAAAGAAATAACTTGTAATTCTTAACCTTAAAAACAGGACTTAGGCAACAGCTTTCTTCTATAATTGTTATCCAGTCACCAAATTCCCACGTCTTCCATGTATGTTGGCAGAACAGTTCCTAACCTTCTCCGTAGGGTCGAGGGCTGGAAGTGCTTTTGCGAGATTGTAAACCTGTCCAGTTGTGTGTCGAAGTGTTTGTGCCCTCGAGTTCCAGCTGTGTAGAGCCCTGCACCCGGCCGGGCCCGTGCAGCGCTCTAGACAGGGAGGAAGGGCTGCAGGAGCTCCAGGGAGAGCTGGTGGGAGCGGCCCTGCACTGTCCCGGTGCCAGCCGTGCAGGGGGCCGTGTGCTCACAGCCGGGGGGAACAGAGCACCAGGCTTGGCTGCCCCAAGGCCCCGCTCCTGCCTGCTGGCCACGGATACAGCGTTCCTGTCACCCTCGTGCCCAAAGGGAGAGAGCGAAAGGACCTGGCCAGGGACCTGTGGCTGCCGGGGCTCCGGGCACCGGCCTAGGCAGGAGGGAATCCAGCGGGACGCGGAGGCTCGGGCTGAGGAGGGGATGGCAGCTCCCACCCCCCGAATTCTAACCCCTTGAACTGACCTGTTTGCTTTTTGCTCCTAGGGAGAAACGTTCCTCCAGTTTTAACTGTGGATTTTCCTATTCAAACAGGTTGAAACGGTCCCACTGGCAGCAGTGAAGACGGGATTGCAGAAAGGTGAGTTGCAGGCAACTCATCACCCTTGGGCAGAGGCTTTGTTCTGTGTCAGCTGCACTGTTGGTGCTCTGTAGGGCTGAGCATTGGGGTGCTGAGCTCGGCTTCTCTGGTGAGGGGGTGTTTGGGGTTCTGTTGCTGGTGCTTGTGCATTGCTGGGGGAGGGATGGTGTCTGTTCATGTGCTGTAAGCACCCAAATCCTTCTGGACATTTCTTAGAAGTCTTTGCTTAGCCAAAGTTGAAGATGGATGATGAAGAGGAAATCACCTGAGGATTTATGCTCTTTTAGAGACAATTTAGCAGCTTCCTCCACTGTGTCAGCATGTTCAGAAGTTTGTCAAAAACTCTGCCTAAGGTGGTTCTCAGTTAATGAACTTTTCAGGGAGAATTAAATTAGTAACAAAATTGCAAACTGAAAATTAAGGCAAATAATGCATTCCAGGCTCTCATCTTTCTTATTCCTTTGTTATTTTTAAGCAAAAAGTTGAGAACATATATTAAAACTAATTTCAGCGTGTTGTGTTAAGGTGCCAGCGAGATTTCAGACTCCTGTAAGCCCTTGAAGAAGAGGAGTCGTGCCTCCACAGACATGGAGCTGACCAGCTCTGCCTACAGGGACACGTCTGACTCTGATTCCAGGGGACTCAATGATTTACAGGTAAAGATGTGTTTGTTCTCACAGGGTCCTGATTAAGCTGTCAGTGTATAACAGGCTCTTCAGTTAATTAACCCTGAATATGTGAATACGTCTCTACAGATTTTGTGTCTTTTATTGTCTGAAAGCATAAAGCCAGGTCTGTTTCCTACTCCTTTGCCTGGCAAAGCATTGGTTTAGTTCATGGTTTGAGATTCTTTGGGAATTGTGAGACTCTGCTGTGTCTGGTATAAATCCTAGGGGGGTCTGGAAAAGTAAGAGAGCTCTTCGGGGTGTTTTGCTTGTACGGGTGAGATGTATCAAGAAGGCAGCACTTGTATCACCCCGGAGAAGTTCAGCACTTTTCCAGGACCTCTGTGTCTCTTGACGTATCAGATGGTCCTCTTAGGCACAGTGACAGAGATATTTTTCCCAGTGTGGTTGTCCTTTGGAAGTGTCTGGTTTGAGTGCCGTGGGCTTTCCCTCTTTGTAGGGCAGTTTTGGGAAGCGCTCGGACAGCCCGTCAGCCACTGCCGACGCCGATGCCTCGGATGTGCAGTCAGTGGACTCCAGCTTATCCAGGAGAGGGACTGGCACAAGTAAAAAAGACACTGTTTGTCAGGTAACTGGTGGTACTGGGAAGTGATGGATAGTAAATATGTGTTCCCCCTTTTCTGTTTTCGTATTACGCTGCTTTGTTTTAACTGCGTCTTCTAACCATGTCTCTCAGATAAAATATCCAGGATTTTAGGATTTATGCTCTGGAAATTATTCATATGAAGTGATCATGAAATTATTCCTAAGCCGTCCTGCATGCCAGGAAGCTCAGAAGCTGGAAAGTGGTGTCTAATCCAGACCTGCAGCATCTGTAGAAAAAATAGATACCATTTTCTGCTCCATTTGAAGATTTTACGTGGTCATTCAGGATAGGGCAGAGCGAGGATTTTCCAAGAGAAAATCCTGGAATCTTCTGGCCAGTTTCCTTGTCAGTAGTAAAGAGCAAGAGCAGCTTGTTCCCTGAAAAAATGAAGGAGTGTGGGTGGATGCTGTAGTGCCTGTTCCCAGGGCAAGGTGCAGGGAGTGCTGGGATCGTCCTCAGCCCAGAGACTTCTCGTAGCTCTGGAGCGCTTTCCAGCCCGTTCCTGTTGTTAACACCTGGCAGCCATTGGCACTTCAGGGTGTCAGGTACCCCGTTCTGAGCTCTCTGCCCGTTCCAGATCTGCGAGAGCTACGGCGAGTCGCTGCTGGCCTGCGAGGGCGAGTGCTGCAGCGTGTTCCACCTGGAGTGCCTCGGCCTGAAGGCTGTGCCCGAGGAGAAGTTCATCTGCGCCGAGTGTAAGAACGGTGAGTGTGTTCCAGTGCCTGGAAAACTGGGAGGGATTTCCATCTTTGCTCAGGAGCTGCGTTCTGGTCAGAGCAGGGTGGTGTGTTCCAAGGGTTTGGGAGTAAGTTTGGGTTGTGCCAGTACTTTTTTAACCTCTGAGGCCAGGTTCTCATTTTCTGCTTAGCAAGTACCTCGTAAGAAAAAAAGTAATAAACCGCTTAGGGTTTTACTTGGAATAGGAGACTTTAGTGTGAGCAGCAACTCCATGGTTACTGTGGATCACCGTGTGCCCGTTGGGAGGGAAGGAGCCTGTGTTGCTCACACCAGTGTAACTCCATTGGCTTCAGAATTTTTTTTACAATACAGTACCTCAAAGAGTTGGCCATTATAGTTGTGCTCCCTTATTCCATCCTCTCCAAGGAGAACACACGTGCTTTTCCTGCAAGCTCCCTGGCAAGGATGTGAAGCGCTGCTCCGTCAGCACCTGCGGGAAGTTCTACCACGAGTCCTGTGTCCGCAAGTTTGCCACGGCCCTGTTCGAGTCCCGGGGGTTTCGGTGCCCACAGCACTGCTGCACTGCCTGCTCCATGGACAAGGACATGCACAAAGCCAGCAAAGGTGAGGGCAGCTGCTCCGAGCAGGGAGGAGGCTCAGCTGTGTCACCATAATAACAGTCGATCCAATTCCACGCTCTAACACAGCGAGGAACAAAGGTTTCCTCCTCAATGAGTTCACTGAGATCTCTCTGGGTGGGAAGCAGCTGGCAGCCCAAGACTGCTGTGGAGTGTCCCTGGATCCACGCTCTTGTCAGCTGGTGCTGCTGGGTTTAAAGGAAGCCAAGGGTTTGTAGTGCGAGGCCAAGGAATGTTGGTTTTTAGAGACAGTTTGTAGTGGCCTTCAGAACAATTATTTTTCGAGGAAAAAATCCTTTTAGGAATGAGCGAAAGTATTTAAACAAAACAAATGGACTCTAGAATGATGAAAGTTTTTCTTAACAATTTTAAAGTGAAAGTTAAGAGTTAATAGCGAAACTAATTAAAAAAAAAACCAACCAAACGATGTAACTGTTTCTTTTTACCCCAGTACTGGAATAGACCCAGCCTTGCCTCTGCCTGTGGGGAATTCTGCCCTGTCCTGACCTGGTCCTGGGTGGGACTGGAGGCCCTGGCTCTGGGACTGGGCCTGCAGCTCCCGGGCTGCAGTGGCTCCGTGCCCCGGTGACTCTCTGTGTTCTGTCCCAGGTCGCATGGCGAGGTGTTTGCGGTGCCCCGTGGCCTATCACTCGGGAGACGGCTGCATCGCCGCCGGGAGCTTGTTTGTGTCATCCCACATCCTCATCTGTAGTAACCATTCCAAAAGGACTCACTCCTCATCAGCTGTAAATGTAGGCTTTTGTTTCGTTTGTGCAAGAGGTGAGACGCTCGGTTTTTCCCTGCTTTATGGTTCTGTTGTCACTTGTGCAGTTCAGTGATAAAAATTTAAGTGTTTTTTCACGAGGAACTCCTCCCTTAGGGTCACTGGGGCTAAATGCTACCTGGGATTTTTTATTTTATTTAATTTCATTTTGTTTGGGTCAACAGTTCTCATGAGATTCCACTTGCTGTCCATAACATTTGAAAGTCAGAAGCAGTGACAGGCACTTGGGCTGACTTGTTTTGCCTGTAGGGAAAAGTGAATCCCAATTCCTCAATTCCAACCATTGCACACTGAGAATGGCTGCTGGGTTATTAATCACTGTATTAAGCAGAAGGGGATTCTTTCACCACTCACAAACTTAAAACTGTTTAAAATTTTAAGGCTAAAAGGTAGGATTTACTCATGAACTAGAAAAATTCATTTTAATTTATAACTGCCATCACATTTGAGAACTTTGAAAGAAAACCTTTAGCAGTACTGTATGAGCAGGTTTCATGCTGGGCTTTCCTGTATGCCAAAGTTCTCTTTTTTTTTTGTCCTTTTACTTTTTTCCTTTTTTTCCCCACTTGCTCTTCAGTCACCAGGGTTCTGCCAGAGCACAGCTTAAAAAAATGTTGGTGCATCAGTTGCTTTGGTCTCAAAATTCAAAATTACTGATATCCTTAGGTGTTGAAATAATGCTAATATGTACCTTCTACCAAGCTACATGGAAAGAAGTTGCTTTTTTTCCTAGAGCCAGAGGAGAAACAGTAAAAACAGTTTCTGTGGGAGGTAGAGCAGTTCCATAATATTTTCAGCCCTTTGGTTTTATGTTTTTCTCTTGGTTGTCTGGAGTCAGGCTGGTTCCAGGATCAGATAAGTTTTCTATGGACCTTCCTGGTTTGAATGTCAGATTAGGGATGTCTCATCCTCAGTGTTTTGTTCTCTGCCACTTTCAAACCATCGTTCAGCTGTGGTATCAAACACATCTCATGATACCAGGGAGCTAAATCCATTCCTTTGAGTCCTTTGTTAACCTGTGGGCTGCCAATCCAGGTGCCTGAAGCTGACCCAAGATCCAAATATCCTGGAAGACCCTCCTTAGAGGTTCCCCTCCTGAGCCCTGGCAGATGGAATTCCCTGGCCTGTGTGTTCCCTGAGCCTTATGAGAACTTGAACAGCTACAAACCACTGCTGCTACCTGAATCCTCTGTGTCTTACAGCAACTCTCTACTTGTTCTTCCAGAACATTCTTGTGCGGTTTCTTTCCACTAGGCCAAACTGGAATGAGGAGCCAGAGTGCTGAGAACAGCACCTGGGGCAGGAGCACTGAGCACTTGCTCAGAAAGGAACAGGGAACTCAATGCTTTAGAGATCCTTGGGCATCTCTTGTGTGAGAGCGGGGATTTAATTAGTGTTAGTTGCTATCAGAACCAGGGACTTTGGATTTAGGTGCAGTTACTGAAGTGAGGAATGTAGATGTGAGACAATCTATAAAATATGGAAACTTGCTTATGGTGAAGTACTATCCACCCTCCCGTGGTGCCCTCCGTTAAGCACGTCACAGTTCATGATGGCATGTGTAGGTCGTCCTTGTTTTAGGAATCCTCTTGAGGATGTGTGTCCAGGTGGGCTGACACTGTTCTCCTTACAGCACTATTTTAGCCACCCTGTTCCAAGAGCTTCTTTACAGCCCTCAGCTGTGTGTCCCCCAGGGAAAGAACCGGGGGCTCTCTCGGTAGCTCATCTTTCCTGCTTCTTTGGGGCTCAGTTGCTCTGCTCTTCCCGTGAGTTTCTGGCCAAACGCTTCTGCTCTGTAGCTCTGGGCTCTCACCTGGGCTCTTTGGAGCAACAGGAGAATCTCTTCTTGGTGGAGAAGGACAGAAATGCACAGGCCTGGCTTGGAATGGGGCACGCAGGGAACACCGTGCTGGACTGCTCTGGAGCAGCCCTGGTGGGCAGGGTCAGGAAGCTTCACCACCACGGGCTAGGACAGAACCTCCCTCTGTGCTTCCCCCTTGGTGCCTTGCAGAACACTGACCCCCCTCGTTGTTTTCCAGCACAGCTACAGAGGCAAAACCCCTCTACAGCCGAGATCTCAGGGGCAGGTTTGTAGCGAGGGATGGAGAATTCTCTTACCCGAAGTCTGAGTGTTCTGTTTGCAGCCCCAGCTCCGAGCTCGATCCTGCTGCGCTGACTGTCACCCCCAGCTCTGCAGAGGGGCTTCCTTTTGCCTTGTGGGAGGGAGAGGGGAGCCCACAGATCCAACTGGTGCCTTTCTTGTGCTTTTCTATAGATGCACAATTGAGGGGTTAAAGCACAACTGAAATTCAACTTAGAAGCACCTTGTTCAGCACAAGACTTTCCAGTCGAGTCTCTCCAACACAACCTCTTTGTTAGCAAAGAAACTTTCTGTCAGACTTTCCGTTTTCTTCATTTTATCCTTTTTTTCGTTCCCACATACGCATTAGAGGTGGTCATTGGGTTTATTTGATTTTTCCTCCATGGAATCATGGGTAGTTTCATTGCAACTCATCTCTTTCTGTTTGTTTCGTATAGGGCTGGTAGTGCAGGACCATTCAGACCCCCTGTTCAGTTCCTATGCCTATAAGTCCCACTACCTACTGAATGAGTCAAATCGTGCTGAGTTGATGAAATTACCTATGATTCCTCCTCCTTCGTCAGCTTCCAAAAAGAAATGTGAGAAAGGTAACCAAAATAGTTTCTTTCTCTTTAATTTACTTTTGCTTTTTCTATTTTTTCTCTCTAAATCAACGGAGAAATGTCTGCTTGTCCCCACACTGACTGCTTTCAGTGACCTTCACTCATGGTTATTGTGAACCTGTGTTCATGTTGGCAATTTTTTTTTAATTCATTTTTTTTTTTAATTACAAAAGGGCTTAAAATAATTGCTGTCACTAAATTCTCGCTGGAAGAGGTTCAGTCACCCTGTATGTGGCCTGGCCTGTTCCAGCTTCAGGGAGCTGGTGTTTGCTTTTGCACAGCAATGTGAAGAGGAGGCAAATGGATCTCGATACTGTTGCAGTTCAGTGTTTCCCTGGATGATGTAAAACCACTTCTTAAATTGATTTGAGGTGTGGAAGGAGAGGGGGGATGTGCTGGTTCGGGTCTTGTGCAGAGCCTGAGAGAAGAGAGGACATTTGGGGCTGGACAAGGGAGGGTGCTGTGTCCATCCAGAGGGAAAAGGCAGCGAGGTTTGACCTGTGTGTGTCCCCTCTAGTCCCTGGGCCTTGTGTCCCACCTCCACCACCCAAATTCCCCACAGAAATTTGATTCCCTGAGAGTGTTCACAGCCAGTGCCCCATTCCCCAGCCCAAGGCAGGTTGTTCTGAGCATCTCTAGAGCGATGGCTTCCAGTAGTCCTGTAATTCCTGAGAACAAGAATTATTTTGAGCCCTGTGCTTAGCTTGAGCCATATCTGCCTAATGCATCCCGAGAGCAATGTTGGGTTTTTTCTTGCTCAGCACTGACAGTTTTGTGTTTGATTTGTTTGATTTTTTGCATCTCTTGACATTTTCCCATCTCGGATAATGTTTCAGTAATTTGTCTGTACTTCCTCTGAAATTACATTTGCAAAAAAACACTTCAAAAATTTCATTGTGGGTTTGGGGAGCTCTGGAGACTCCTTATGGCTGGATTTTACTGGTTTTAGCAGAGGAAATACAGTGTTGGTCATGCAACTGGATTGTTTAAGGAATGCTCATTGTGACATGCAACGATCAATCAATGCAACAATATTTTGGGAAGTCTATAGGTGGACAAGATTTTCTGATAAAGGTTTGAAAGTGACTATTCACACCTCTTTTGATATTGTGATTGAAAATTGCTTTGAATACTCTCAAGTCTCTCCCAGATTTTCCATGTAGACACAAAAACTTGTTGATTTTTAAATATACATATATCTATAAAAATGTATATAGATATATTTATATACCTACATATATAAAATATTATAATATATGTAATGTATCGAGTCATATTGTATGAGTTACTTTGCTGAGGGTGGCTTAGAGATGTGCTGTGGCTCTCCACACCTAATACAGCTGCCAAAATGTGAGACAGGCAAAACAACTTTTGCCCAAATAAGTGTAAACCTCAGAAATTCACATGAATCTCCACACTGAGGTTCCCTCTGTGCACCAGGAATTTTGGGATGGGGACAACTCATGTGTGTCTCATTGTGCTTTATGTACTGGGCTCATCCTGGTAAACCTCTTCTTGTGGAATAAACACACTTTTATTACAATTCTTTTTCCTGTCCTTGCTGCAGAAAAGCATTGATCAACCTATAGGCTGTGGGGTTGGTACTCACTAATGATTGCTGGGGATTCGGTCACAACAATGTTGATTGAAAAAGGATTCCTTAAAAACGTGGGGGGGTTCTCGTTGTTTTGGCCACCAGCAAGGGAATCAAAGCTGGCAGCACTGCTCTCAGCTGCAGTGCTTCCCTCAGGGATGGTGCTCCTCCTGCCAGTCACCTCGTGTTGAAATCCTCAGCTGCTTTTTTGTGTGTCTGATGCACTTAAGAGTCACGACTTGCCCTTAGATGAAGCACTGCGGTCCTTTTTTTAACCAACATTGTTAAGTTTGACTCGATCCCTCTCTTTTGCCATTTTTCTGTGGGGCAGTGGGAATGTAGAGCGGATGATTTAAAGTGAGTGTCGATTGCTGTGCACCGGGGGAGCAAATCCTGACTTCTACAAACCAAGCAGGGCTTCTTTGTTTCAAGGTGGCAAACTGTTGTGCTGTGAGTCCTGCCCAGCTTCCTTCCACCCCGAGTGTCTCAGCATAGAAATGCCTGAGGGATGCTGGAATTGCAATGACTGTAAAGCTGGGAAGAAGCTGCGGTACAAGCAGATCGTTTGGGTCAAGCTTGGGAATTACAGGCAAGTTCACCAAGGGGGTTTTAATGCTGTGGGGGTTTAATGTACTCTGGAATCGCAGGAAATGAAGCAGCTCAGTTGTTGTGAACAGGTACTGGAAATACAGTAATTCATCTGCTGTGTGTCAGACATGGATGTCACCCTTGAAATGCGATTCTCCTGCTGTTCCCAGGCAGGGATGGACACGGGACTGCACTTCCCTTTGCTCTGCAGAGTGTGATCACGACACAGAACACCAGGGGCTGGCTTGGAGTCCTTGCTGGTGTTTGCTTTGCTCACCTGCAGCAATGCAGGTGTTTACAGGGCGTCCTAGAAACCCACTCTCAGGCCACGGATGCTTTTCCAAAATTTGGAACAGGAACTTTGCTTGTGTTTTTGCATGGAGCTTCCCAGGTGTTGCCAGAGGGAGCCGTGGCTGCGTGAGGAAGGAGTTCATTTCCTTATGAAAGGAAAACTGACTTTTACTTCTCAGTCCCATTAGGGAAGGTGGGAAGCTCTGGTTCGGGGAACTTATACTGTTCTTTTTTCTCCTCCTCTGCAGGTGGTGGCCAGCAGAGATCTGCAATCCCAGGTCTGTGCCTCTCAACATACAGGGCCTCAAACATGATATCGGGGACTTCCCAGTATTTTTCTTTGGTTCACATGACTACTATTGGGTACACCAGGGCAGAGTTTTCCCTTATGTTGAAGGAGATAAAAGCTTTGCTGAGGGGCAAACTAGTATTAACAAGACCTTCAAGAAAGGTAAAATCAAACAAAGTTTATAGTGGTTTATGACAAAAATTCCACGTGTTTGTGTCTCCATCACCACTTAACCTGCATGGGATTATTATGTGACTAGTGTTCTGTGTTCACGTGAAATCCAAGCATTGTGTCGATCCCTTGACTGCAGATAAAAATGTGTTTCTTTAAGTGCCTACTCATTGTGTGTTGTTGTGGGCCAGTTCAGTTCTTCCACAAACTGGGAAATGTTAAGATGGAGCTTGGGCTCTGCTGCATGGGATCATTGTTCAGTATCTCGGTACCTGCTGAAAGTACCTGATGATAGATTCATGATAAAGAGCAATAACTCATTTTTAGCTTGTCTTTTTGTTAATACAGTTCTATTCCTAGCATTAAAAAAAAAAAAAAATCTAAATAGATACATGTACATGTTTGATTAGCAGCAGCTGGGGCTAATTGCTCTCTGTTCTGAACTCCCTGCACAGCACTTGAAGAAGCAGCAAAGCGCTTCCAGGAGCTGAAAGCACAAAGAGAAAGCAAAGAGGCATTGGAAATTGAAAGGAATTCAAGGAAACCTCCGCCCTATAAACACATTAAAGTGAGTTGGCTTCTTTCTTTTCTATTTTTAACCTATGTATGAGTAAGTTGACCTATGCATGAGTAAGTATGCCCAGAGAAGTTTTGGCTACCCCATCCCTGGCAGTGTCTAAGGCCAAGTTGGGCAGGGCTTGAAGCAACCTGGGCTAGTGGAAGGTGTCCCTGCCCATGGCAGGAGGTTGGAATGGGATGAACTTTAAGGTCCCTTCCAACCCAAACCATTCTATGATTCCACGATTCTGAGTTAAACCAGTGCTTGCAGCAATTGAAGCTTAAAGAAATTCACACAGATCGTTTTGCTGTTCTTTTCACCAATACTTTGTTCTGTCTTACAGTGCCATTAAAACACAGGATGGAATCATTATTTTCTTACCTCCTCATGTCAGTTGTTGACTCTTTGTTCCTTGTGCATTGTCTTCACCCTCTGTTCTTCTCCTCCTTTGTTCCCCAGTCCAACAAGGTGATAGGGAAGGTTCAGATCCAGGTGGCCGACCTGTCGGAGATCCCCCGGTGTAACTGCAAGCCCTCGGACGAGAACCCGTGTGGGCTGGAGTCGGAGTGCCTGAACAGGATGCTGCAGTACGAGTGCCACCCCCAGGTGTGCCCGGCCGGGGAGCGCTGCCAGAACCAGTGCTTCACCAAGAGGCTCTACCCCGACGCCGAGATCATCAAAACCGAGCGCCGCGGCTGGGGCCTCAGGACCAAAAGGAGCATTAAAAAGGTACAGTGACCCAGCACAAAGGCTGTCACAGCCATCTCAGGGTGGAGCTGGGTGAAAACATGGCGTTCTGCACCTCCAGCGAGTGCACTGTGAGTGTTTTAACCTTTTAGCCTGGCTGCACCCAGGGCTCGACATTGACTCCTTGTGTCATGGTGTCAGTCACGTCCCAGCTCTTCTGAGTTCCCTCAGAACACCTGTTGGCTTGTAGGGCTACTTTTAAATGTGAATTTTAGCCATTCATTTTATGAAACTTACGATTTTTTAAATCTGTGTTTCGTGAAAATGAAAGTGAAGTATGTAATGAAAATAATTATTGTTACAGTTTCCGTTCCTGAGGAGTCCGTTAATATTGTCACATTGTCCTTTTTAAAGGAAAACAGGAAAGTTGTAAGGATTTTAGGGAACTGATGACTGTCTTGTCAGTGAGTGCAGGAACAGGCTTGGGCTCTGCTGCCTTTTATTCTGAGGGGGTTTATTGCTTGGACAGCAAGTACCTGGTGCACATATTCCAGTTGTGCCTATGAGACCATTAAAGTGTAACACTTTTTGTGATGATTAGAGTGGGTTTTATAGGAAATACTTTCCTCGTGAGTAGGGTGCATGGGTTTCTTATGTTTGTTCTCCTTCCCTCTGCAGGGTGAATTTGTGAATGAGTATGTTGGGGAGCTCATTGACGAGGAGGAGTGCCGGCTGCGGATCAAACGTGCCCACGAGAACAGCGTCACCAATTTTTATATGTTAACTGTGACCAAGGTGAGTATTATTTATTGTTCCTTATAAACTGTCACTGGTCAGCAGGAAACCTTGTTTCCTTTGTAAGTACTGAACACATCTTTGTCTTTTTCCTTGAAGGACCGAATAATAGATGCTGGCCCAAAGGGGAACTACTCCCGTTTTATGAACCATAGTTGTAACCCAAACTGTGAAACACAGAAGTGGACAGTGAATGGTGACATTAGAGTTGGACTGTTTGCTCTTTGTGACATTCCTGCAGGTAAAAGGATGGCACTGTTTGTCATGTTTGCTTTTGTCTTGCGATGGCCAAGTTCCTCACTTGGAATCATGTTCTTTTTCTTTAAAGTTACTTAATACCAGAGGCGTGTTTAGGAACTTTGTCATTCGTCGGAGTGGAGACAATATTTAGGTTCCAGTTTTAGCAGGGGTCTGAGGGTTACAAACACTGATAAATTGTCACTGTCACAGGCCTGTTGCTCCTCAGTGTCCGTGGGGGTGAATTGGCTTTCTCTGACTTGCAGGAATGGAGTTAACGTTCAATTACAACCTGGATTGCCTGGGCAATGGCAGGACCGAGTGCCACTGCGGAGCAGAGAACTGCAGCGGCTTCCTGGGAGTGCGTCCCAAGGTACCTGGATGAACAGGGAAGCTTCTCCCAAATCTGGAAACTTCCTAGGGCAAAGAGAGGGGGTTGATTTATTTAACTCTTTAACCTATGTAGTACTTTCCACCCTTGGAAGTCCCTAAGGATTTTACAGTGTGCCCTGCAGTGCTGTTGTGTCTGGGGGGAAGTTGTTAATTTACCAGACTGTTAATTCAGAAACATCTGGATGGGCACTTCTGGCTTTACAGCTTAACAACTTTTTTGAGTGGATCTAATTTAAGCAGAATTCATGCAAATAATAACCCAAAGTAGATTTTAATGCCAGGGGTTTCTAAGTGACCGTGTGCTGTGATTTTGTCCTTGTTAGACAGCGTTTGCAACGGCAAATGAAGAGAAGGTGAAGAATGCAAAGTTAAAGCAGAAGAAACGGAAAATAAAAACAGAACAGAAGCAGATGCACGAAGACAACTGTTTCCAGTGTGGAGATGGGGGAGAGCTGGTCATGTGTGATAAGAAGGACTGTCCCAAAGCGTACCACCTCCTATGCCTTAACCTGACTCAACCACCTTTTGGTAAGAGCAGTTGTGTGGCTCTTGTTCCTCTTTTCCTGTTTGAGCTGAAATTCAGTGTTTATTTACATGAAGGCCAGCATATTTGCTTTTGCAATACCACTCACTTGTAGCAGTACAGCAGGTGACTGTTTCTAAATAGAACTGATGGGCAGAGGCTTTGTCATGCTTTCTGATGTTGTTCTTGTTGCATCTCTTTCTTGGATCCAGTTTCCTCCTCTTACTTTGACTGGAACACAAGCATCATCTTGGTGTCCCAGGGTGACCAAGCACAAATCAAATGACAGTTCAAACACTCACAAAGCCAACATAACTAAAGCTTCCTTTGGAGGTACCCTCTGAGCAGGGCAGTGTCCAGAGCAATGAGAGATGCTCACAAATCAGGAAAATGTATAAAACAAACTCCATCTTGCAAGGATATTTGGTGCCTTGGTGTCAGAGGGGGTAGTTCTTACTGTTTTAAGCTCTGGTTATGCATGCAGCAGTGTTTTGTGCCAAGAGAGGCCTAAAAAATGCAAAATAAACTGTGTCTAGTCAGATTCTTGTCAGTGAGAAGAAGTAGCAGCCACCTTAAGAGCTGATTTTTCTTTGCGTTCATCTGAGCAATTCCAACATGGAGTGAGGGTTAAAGGCCGGTGTTGTCCCCAAAATGCACTAATTCCAGCTTCATGTCTCTCTCTCCTCCCATCCCCAGGAAAGTGGGAATGTCCATGGCATCAGTGCGACGTCTGTAGCAATCCTGCTGTTTCCTTCTGTGAGTTTTGCCCCCACTCCTTCTGTAAGGATCACGAGAAGGGAGCCCTGGTGCCGTCGGCGCTGGACGGCCGCCTCTGCTGCTCCGCACACGACCCCAAATCTCCTGTGGCACCCGAGTACTGGAGCAAGATCAAGTGCAAATTGGAAGCACAGAATGCTGTGGAAGAGGCAAAGGAGTGAATTTGGTTAAAGACAAACGTGGGAGGGGAGAAGAGGGGCAACAGGCGACGAACTCGGAGAGACTGCGATGCCACGCTCAGTCTGTCCTCGGAGCCGTCGTGTGTGAGCTGGGACGGGACCATTGACCTGAGCGAGCAGAACCAGGCAGTGGTGTTTGGGTTTTATTGTTTGGTCTTTCTTTTACCCTTGAATGTGCTACAGCAGCTCTTACTGTTGGAAACCAGGAACGTCTTGGCCTTCGAAGAAAACCGTAGACCTTTTGACAGTGAAAAGAATATTCTGTTTAAAATAATGTTCTTTGAGTGTAGAAAGAAAAGCATAGCAACATATTTATTTATTTAATTTTGAAAGGGTGTTGAAGATCTGGCTTTGATCAGTCAATGTGTCTTTGAAAACAAAACAGAGAAGCCAATGTAACTTTTGTGTCTAGTTTATGGAAAGAGCAAAGTTTCCCCCCTCTGTAACGCTGAGATGCCAAACAGACAGGTGTGGGTGTCAGACCAGGTGACTCTGAAATGCCTCTGTTCCAGTACTTATTGTTAAAGGCATTGGAGAAGGTAGGTTGTCTCTCGTATTAAGTTATGAATATTATTGTGAAGCTTTTCCTGTGAGAAATCAGGTGTGTGACTTCTTGGAAGTGCTTGTAACACAAGGCCTGGCAGTGTTTAAGGAGGGAAGTGGTGGTTCCTTGCTCCAGAGCTGCAATGGGTGTTTGCAGATAGGTGAAAATTCAGAGTTCAGTTGCACAGTGGTCGTTTCTTTCTTTATCCCACCCAGTTTGGGAACCATTCCCAGGCAGGAGAGGCTCCCAGTCTCAGAGCTGGTTAGTCCCGCTGGTGAGTTTGTCATCTGCCACTGGTACTGAGTGTGATTCTTCAGTGCTGCCTTCTCAGGCTCCCCGTGGCTTCAGGGAAGACTTGGGCACATAAGGGACCCGACCCATGTGCGTGTTGGTTTTGATTGAACGTTTAGGTTTTATTTTTTTTTGCTGAGAGGAATTTTCTAACTTTAATCTTCGTTGTTAGTGGAGCTGAGGAACATCTCAGCACTTCCTTGATGAACAGGGTATTTTGTGTCTGGGTAATGGGCCGTATCCAGCAGCCAGCTGGGGCCTCAGGAGATGGTTCTGTCTTGGATTTCCTCTGTTAAGCAGAGACAGACTCCTTCAGCGAGGCTTTGGAAGTGGCTTAGGTCGGTTCCTGCTCCAGATTTTCTTTAGAAAACCTATTTTCCTCCATTTGTTTGTGCAAGGAGCCATGGGACACTGGTGTCCCCAGGCTGGAGTTAGTTTTGGTGACCCTCTTCCCCCAGCCCATGATCTCACCACGCACTGTGTGTCACCCCTGCCCTGGTGCAGCCAGTGCTTCTGACTTGTGTGCTGATAAAAGCTGTTCCCTGCCAGCCTTTGCTTGTGGGTATTGAAAATAATCAAGTGTTGCTGGCATCTGGCTGAATTCAGCCTTGGAATTAAGAACCTTGCCTCTGGAAAACTGCTTACACAAACCTGCGGGAACATGGGGAATTCTCAGATCGAGGAAATGGGCTGAAAAAGTCCATGTGGGATTTAGAACACGCCTTGCCTCTGCCCAGTGTCCTTCTCATCCTCAAATTTATGTACAGGGGAAAGTTTTTTATTTTTTGTGTGTGTGTGCAATTGTAGAATGACAGGATACACTACAGTCCCTGAGCAGCTGCTGTGCCACGGGCTCAGCTCTGACACCCTTGGGAGGCAGAACCTGTGGGTGTCTGGGGCAGCCCTGGGGCAGCAGCTGCTGGGACCTCTAAAGCACTTCATGCCCTGGGCTGTGCTCTGGTGAGGGTCTGACACTAACCCTGCTGGAAAGCAGTGCTGGATTTTGGTATTTTTTACAAAAAAGGATTTTATTTTTCTGAGCATTTTGTGTGAGAAATGTCTCTTTTTAAGCTCCTTGCTGAGGATGTTTAACCTTCTCAGAAATTCCAAACACTGCTCTTGCTACAGCATTCGTGGGGCCTGAGGTGTTCCCTTTATATGATTTACTAGGCTTGATAAAGTTCAGTGGTTTTCTCCTGGGAAGTCAGAGCATTCTGATGTTGCAGGTATCAGCGATACATTATATATATATTATATCTAAAATATATATAATATACATATGATATATTGTTAATATCACCCTGCCATGTGAGGGCACCAACCTGCTCCCTTCATTCTGTGTCCATGGTGACTTGCTGAGCAGAAGGAAGTGGTGTGGCAGCACCAGGACACCTCGGGAGTGTTGAACAGGACCATCAGTGCCCAGCTTGGTCGTGCTGTGGGGCTGTGCTGGAGCACTGAAAGTCACAGGGGAGGGGAGGGCCACAGAAGGCTTAAAACTTGTCAAATGCTGTGACTGAGGCTGCTGCTCCTCCTGTGCCACCCCACTCGATGTCTTGGTTTGCTTTGTGTTCAAACTTCTTACAGGTGCTTCTTTTTTCCACCAAAAAAAAAAAAAAATGATTAATAACAGCCAACAGCTGGCCTTGAACTCGGAAGGGAAAACAGGAGATGGTTTGTGAGGTTGTGCAGTTTGTGAACAAAACACTGAAATGAAGAGAAGGTGAATCTTTCAAAAGGCTTTAACGTTGTGAGATGAGAAGATGCCAGTTCAGAGTATCTTGGTGACTGGAGGGGCTGTTCTGAGTGCCAGACTCAGATGTTAAAATGCATATTTTAACCACGTCTTTGCAGACTGAGTAACCAGAATGCTATTCCTTAGTGCAATTCCTTTGTAAGGAGAAAATTGCACAGCTGTTCTGATGAAGTGGCTTCAGCAGAGGGGAAGGCAGCTGCTGAATTAATTTGTGTGGGCTCCAAAGTAAGGAATCTTGGATAGTTTGGTCGCTTCATGCTGAGGCCTGGAGGAGATCCACAGAACTGGTGATTTTGGTGGAGAGCTGCAACGTGCTGTTCCAGCCTGTCGGTTGTTCCTTCATGGGAACACACTGGCACACTTTTCCCATAGTTTTGTGTTGAATTTTCGGGGTGGGCCCCATGCTTCTGGTGACCCCCTGCCTCCAGCTGTGGCACCTGGGCAGTGCCTGAGCTGCTCTGCCCAGGTGATGGAGTCTGTGCTTTACTGGAGCTTTTCCTCTGCAGCTGCTCCTGAGCACAGCACCAGATGTCCTGCAGCCCTTGGCCAGATGAGTCTAGAAGGTAGAATTCCATGATTTTGTGATTCCAGTGGTGCAGAGGCTGGTTCCATCACTTCTGAACACACAGTGCAAGCATTTGCTGTTGTAGCTGTCGGATTATTGTGTAGACTTGTCCTGTCTGTAGACTGTTGAAGGCATTTGCAGCTCAGGAAGGCAATTTTGTGGGCAAATCACCTTCTCTGGTCACCACATGGTCTTGGAGAATCTGTTCAAATGGAGTAATAGGGCTGGAATGTGGATTTTTGGCCTTTCTTATAAAAAAAACCCAACTTCTTGTATCTTAATTTCAGGATAGAGTGGGAAAGACACAATTACTAAACATAATTATCAATGAGCATAAAATCTGTATATATTGAAACTTTACAGAATTATGTGGGCGGGGAGGGGGGGAGGGTGGGATGGGGGTGTCCGACGCTGGTACGGAGAAGTCACTTTAACATGGAAACCTCTGCCTCATGAATTCAGGGTTTAATGTACTTGAAGCTCTGCGGTTCCTTTTACAGCTTTTTTTTTTTTTATTTATACATAATTTTTTGTATAACTGCATTGAAAATGTCCTTGACTTCCCCCCCAAGTTCCTTCCTGCTCCCGCTGTGCAGTGGATCCCCGGCAAACGGGAGGGTTTGGAAGCTGTCTCGGAGGTGTGTGTTCACCAGGTGTTGCGTGGGAGACGGCGACCTTGGAGCGATGCTGTCCCTTTGCTTCCCGTTCCCATCAGCTTTCCCCGCCGTTTCTCTTTGTGTAGCAAAAACAGTTTGCACTTACAATACACTCCTACACACGCTGGATGTGTTCCCAGTGTTGTTCTGAGGGAAAACGAAGAAAAGCAAAGCTGTTCCCTGTGATACTGTGTTCCTGAGTGAGCAGCTCAGGTCCCTGTTCCCCTGGGAGGGGTCTCGTCGTTCTGGAGCGGGAGGTGGGGAGCTGGAACTGGGCTTTGTGTAGGGGATTTCTGTGATTAATGTGAATCAAAAAGGGAAAACATGTACTAATTTGCCAAAGCCATTCACCACTCCCTGTTCCCTGGGGCTGTGCCCTCCCCATGCCACCGCCAGCTCTGGGGGCCAGGCGGCTGCCTGGGGTCCCCTCCGGAGATCCCAACGGAGTGGGGTCCCCTCCGGAGATCCCAACGGAGTGGGGGTCCCTCAGAGGCCCCCACCGAGCAGTTCTCACTGGCGTTGGGTCATAAACAGACTGGATGACCCCCCAGGTTCCCTGTTCCCAGGTGGAGCTGTATCTCTGTCTGTGTCACTTTTCCAACGAGCCAATGGTGTTGCCACAGCCCCCGGGGTGATCACGTCCCGTTTGAGCCAGGGGGTGGGGGGGATTTGCATCTGGGGTGCTGTGAGGACCCCAACCCGTTTGTCTCCACGCGAGTGATGTTGCACAAACACAGATCCCTGCGGATCCGCCTCCATCCCCACGTGCTCTGTAAGATGGACCTTTGTAGAGTTGTTATTTCTGTAGACTTTGTTTATCTGTAACAAACTTTGTAGATTCTGTGAAATGTTATTTTAACGAAATCACTCGAGTCTTTACTAGCAAAGCATCGATATTCACCCAAGTCGGTCTGGAGGAGTTTTTGGACGCTGACGCAGCCCTGACACTAAGGAGGAGTGTCCGATCCCACGGGGCATTACTGTATCATGACTTGATGTTGCCGCATAGACTTTGAGATATCCGATATTTTGGGGGGTTTGTGTTGGCCTCTGTCCTCTTGCATAGTGTGAAGCCTGTAAAGCTGGTTCCCTGTACATAGATAGCTCCTGTCCTCTAGGTAGAGCGTATCGAGACTTGCCTGTAATATTTTAGCTTCTTACTGACTGTGTGTGATGGTAGAACATATAATTTTTGTACATTCTATTTACTGAGATGTTGCCTTTTTTTTTTATTATTTTATTTGACAAATACTCTGGAATACAGATGTGGTTTTTTTGGTTTGTTTGTTTTTGTTTGTTTCTTTTGTTTGGTTTTGTTTTCAGTTTTTGTTTTTGTTTTTGTTTTTTTTTTGCTTTTCCGTGAGGATTCCTTTGGAAAGGTTTTTAATGACATTCCACTGATCTGAAAATTTTTGCTTGAGGTTGACTTCAATAAATCGTTCTGAATGTTCCAACGATGAGATGACTCAGTTCCGTCTCGCGGCGGGGGGGTTTGGGGTGGGGGGATGGATAACGGGACTCCCGGCTCCGGCGGTTCCTGCCTCCGGGAAAGGGAGCGGAGGCTTGGCGCTCGCTCCGCCCCGGAGGCGGTGGCGCTCGTCGGGCGGGCAAGGCATGCGGGCGAGCGGAGCTGGCGGCCCGAACCGCGTGCTGCGGGCCCTGCTCCTCGGCCACCTTCGGGTGAGTGCGCGGACCCCCGCCCCGACCCCCCCGTGCCCGCCCCAGCGCTCATTTGCCTTGTCTCGTTCCAGGATCATGGAGTTCCTGCCGCCCTTCCAGCGCGTGGTGCAGCCCGAGGAGATGTGGCTCTATAAAAACCCCTACGTTGAGGTGGACCACGTTCCCACCGCCCTCATGTTTGTAAGTTTATAGGGTGTTTGGGGTTGGAAGGGACCGTAAAGATCATCTTGTCGTCCCCCCCCACCATGGGGGATGCCCCCCTTCCACCAGCCGAGGTTTCTCCAAGCCCCACCCAACCTGGCTGTGAACAGTTCCAGGGATGTGGCATCCACAGCTTCTCTGGGCAGCCCGTGCCAGTGTTTCCTGCATTTACTTTGTTTTTTCTCTAATTATAAGCTCTCCTGTTAAAGCAAAGCTGCTGGCTGAAGGCTTGTACTGCAATACCTGGAGCTCCTAGTGCAGGTTGCTGAAAGGGCAGGATATTGTATCCGTGTGGATAAATAGCTGAAGGGAGGGGTTGGGAGGATGGAGCCGGGCTCTGCTCTGTGGAGGATGAGGCACAAACTGAAACACAGGAATTTCCACCTGAACACAAGAAAGAACTTTCCTGCGTGGGTGATTGAGCACTGGCACAGGCTTCTTGGAGAAGGGGGAGTCTCATTCCCTGGAGACACTCAAAATCCACCTGGACACAGTCCTGAGTGACATTCTCTGAGGACCCTGAGCAGAGGGGTTGGACAGGATGGCCCCCAGTGGTACCTTCCAGCCCATCCTGTGAGATTAATACAAACTAGATAAGACTTACAGTAACTTTTATAATATTTTCAGGCTTTACCACCATCCAGGCTTGTCTTTGGGATTTGAAGTTTATAAACTGGTGTGGACTTTGCACTGTTGTTCGTAATCTCGTTCCACGTCCAAATTCCCAGGAGCACAAAGATAGCATAGCTCTCGCTATCAGGGAACATTTTCCTTGAAAGCAGCTATTTTTAGCAGAGTTTATTATCATTTTATTGTGAAATGTTTTCCTGAGGGCTCCAGGCTCTGTGAAAAGGGTTTGACATAACCCCGTATAGGACTTGAGGAGACCAGCAGCATGTCAGAGGGGTTGGCTCCCTCTGAAGCAGGTATGAGGTCAGGGGCTGTGGCTCCTGGGTTGGGCAAGCTCCTGCTTTTCCTGGCAAATGGCACTTGGGATTTTCTGCAAGAGGTGAGCACTGAACATTAAGGACAAAACCTCAGGGGTAGCATTTGGAACTGGTGGCGTAAAGCACAACATATGCCAGAACTCGGGTGGGAGCAGCTCCTTGGCAGCCTGGCAGCCAGGCCGTGGGTGCCCCGGGGTGAAATCCCCCGGCAGAGTCGGGCTGAGATGGGAATGGTGATAACTGAGTCAGCAGCTCAGTGGTTTTGCTGACAGAGCGAGGGTGCTGCTGACAGGGCACTAATGTCGGGGCTGGCAGGGAGGGGAGAGCTGAGGTGCTGTGGCTGGGGACACCCCCAATAACCAGCCAGAGGAGCTGTCTGAGCACCCGAGGACATGCTGGGCTGATCGGGGCCTGCTGCAAATCCAGCTGGGATGGGTTTGTGCTTCTGATGGAAGTGCCCTTTGGAGAGCACGGTTTCTGCTCGGCTTTGGGGAGGGGAAGTCTTCTTGAGCAGCTGCTGTGGTTTTCTGTGAGAGCTTAAAGCTGTTTCACTGGCACCTAAAAATCTTCTTGCTTTGTGCAGTTCATTGCGTTTCTGTCTCCCCTGCTGCTCATCGTGCTGGCGAGGCTGTTCATGAGCGCCGACCGTGAGGACACGCGGGAAGCCTGCCTTGGTGAGCTCCTCCTCGTCCCAGAGGGCGGCAGGTTGAGCCCTGCCCGTGCCTGAACGTGCCTCGAAGCTGCACTTTCGGGTGGGGATGATGCTCATGTGACCCCTCTGCTCTCTCCCAGCTGCCAGCCTTGCTCTCGCACTGAATGGGCTTTTTACCAATGCCCTGAAGCTCGTCGTGGGGAGGTGAGAGACCGGCTGGTTCCCAGCAGTGCCGTGCAGGGAGGGGAGGGGAGAGGAGGCAGGTCTGCTCTGGGGGCAGAGCTGCAATAGCCAGAGCAGGGCTAGGAGCTCAGTGTGACACACTGGAAAGGATGTGGGTTTTTCTGTCTGTAAAGACAATTCAGTATTAGAACAAACACTGGTGGGGACCTGCTGTGTCCGGCCATCGCTCAGAGGGGCTCGTTCAGACCTGTGCCGGGCAGGATTGCATTGGCATGGGGATGTGGGTGCTCCATGGGGGCCCACACCAATGGCTGTGTGTACTTTGTGCTTCACATCTCTGCCCCAGGCCACGGCCCGACTTCTTCTACCGCTGCTTCCCGGACGGCCGAGCCAACGCGGAGCTGGTGTGCACGGGGGACTCCCGCCGAGTGAGCGAGGGACGCAAGAGCTTCCCCAGCGGACACGCGTCCTGTGAGTGCTCCACCTCCCCTTCCTGCTGCAGCCCTGGGCAGCGAGCTGTGGAGAGCAGGAGCCGTGGGGAGGGCAGCTTGGGTTTGCTTTGGCTGCATTCATTGGCCTCGTCAGGGGCCTCAGGTTTCCCTCTGCAAAGCAGTGGGGTGAGAAATGTGGTCAGAAGCTGTCTGTAACCCTGGGTACCAGCTTCTGTGATCCATCACCACTCCCAAGCTGGTGCTTCCCTTGGCTCACAGGGGCAGGAGAGACTCCCCTTGCAGCCCTTCCACCACAGGGTGAGGGTCTGACTGAGGGCCCTCTGCAGAGCCCGGAGCTCTTCTGAGCTGATGCTGTTCTGTTCTCTTCCAGTCGCCTTCGCCGGTCTCGCCTTCTCTGCCTTCTACCTGGCAGGGAAGCTGCACAGCTTCACTCCGGGCCGGGGGGGCCGGGCCCTGCGCCTCTGCGCCTTCCTCCTCCCGCTCTTCCTCGCCACCCTCATCGCCGTGTCCCGCACCTGCGACTACAAACACCACTGGCAAGGTGGGTCCGTGCCCGCCCGCGCACCCGGGTGGGGCCGTGGTGCCACAGGGCTGTTCAGGGCCCACAACAGCAACCTGGGGGTTTGCTTGCTCCTCTGGTGGTAATTCTGGTGCCTCCTGCAGGGCACTGATGCCTTTCTCTGTGTTTTTGAAATATATACAAGCTTGGTTTTACAGCCGAGGGTCAGGCTGCAGGTCCAGCTGAAAAGCTGCTGCTGGAGAATTCCATCAGCAGGGAGGCTTGGGAGGGTGAAGGGTCGTTAACTCTCCTCTGGTCTTGCCCACAGATGTGTTGGTTGGCTCCGTGATGGGCTTGGTGCTTGCATACCTGTGCTACAGGCAGTACTACCCTCCCCTGACAGACTCCATGTGCCACAAACCGTCTCTGTCCAAGCCCAAACCGCCGCCGGTGCATGAGGAGAAGCCTCCAGCTCCCAGCTTCCACCTGGACATACAGTGATGGGCTCTGTCCTGCTGATCCCTGGGTGCCAGGGCAGGGCAAGGCTTTGGGGAGGCTGCTCAGCAGTGGTTCTGATGAGGATGAGCCCCAGGCAGGGGTTCCCTGCAGTGCCGGTGAGTCTCCTGCCCAGGGGCTTGTGTTGCTTCGTTTAATGGAATTTTATAGGTGTCCTCCACTTCGGGCCTCCCGTGAAGCGAGGGGAGCACTTGAGGTGCCACCTTGCAGGATGACAGTCCAGGTATGAAGGTCCTGAAGCAAGAACTGGGAAAATCTGACAATCCAGTGTGCCCAGTCTGGTGGGAGGCCTAGTGTCCAGTCCAGGAAGCACCACTGGTCACCTCCCTGCAATCCAGCTGAGCTGTCCCAGCCCTTCTCCTGGGAAATGAAGTGCAGGACCTGCCAGCCTTGAGTTTTTTCTAATTCGCCAAATAAAGGAGTTTAATTTTTGTAATGAGCTGTGGTACTAAAACTTTACTTCAAGGCCTGGGTTGTCTCTGTGTAAGCCGTTTCCTCTGGTGTCTGCAGGGGTTGCTGGTGGGTGCTCATTTTGTACCTCTTTCCTTGCAGCTTTAGTACAGTTGTAAGGAGATGACAGCAGAAAATGAAGTGGTGTCTGAGAGCATCCCTGCCCAGGTGCTTGTTTCCCTGCCTGTGGTTTGTCTCAGACAAGGCAGGGCTGTGCTACCAAGATCCAGAGCCAGTTGCCTGGCAGGACTGAGTGAGCAGTTGTTTGTCACATCACAGACAAGGAAGGTTCCCTCCATAGACAAGGTGTGGTTTGATCAAGTGTCTGTGTGTGCAAACAGCACAGGTGAGGCTGTAGCAGAGTGAGGCAGATGAGTCAGTAATGAAACACTGCCCCATCAGCTGCAATTTGGGCCCTCTGACCCTGCAGCTTCAACAGAAATACAGAAATAGCCTTTAATTTCTCCTAAAACTGCACAGGTAAATTCTCCAGCCCCTCCTTCTCCCCCCAGACATGCACGTACCACAGTCATCTACTTATTTATTTTGGCTTTTACTGGAAAAGACATTAAATAACATTTAAAATGTATTTAACTTTTTTTTTTAACAAAGTGCATAACTTAAAAAGCTGATCATTAGTGTCCCATGTTAAGACTGTTCCTTTTCCTACTCCCGTAGGAGGCTTTAGCCAGCAGTAGTTCAGGTGCCAGCTGAGCAGCTTGGCTGTTCCTGCAGTCAGGTAAAGAACAGCTTCTGTTCCTTGGGAGGGGAGGAGGGATGGAGGCTGCAAACAAAACCCTTCCAGTAGTGCAAATAACGGGCAGTACAAACCAACAGGCTGTGGGGGAAGAAGGCTCCTTACCCCGTGCAGGGCAAAAGTCAGCGGGAGGGAAAGTGGTTTGGCTCTTCTAAAGGCTGCACAGCAACACCTCACACAGCACTGGAGCCCCAGCCCAGGCACTGAGCCAGCCCAGGGGGTTTGGTGGCCAGGGAGGGAGCACAGGGGCTCTCTGGCCCTGTCCCCCTCAGAGCAGAGCTCCAAGGCAGCTGCAGACTGAGCTGCCTGCAGAGCTGGTGTCACTGCTGCTGTGCCCAGACCCTGTGGATCTGGGCTCCGACTTTGCTGGCTGTATTTTGTACATTTAAAGCTAAAAACAACGACTGGAGCATGGCGGGTGCAAGATCCCTGTGGCCACCTGAGAGCCCCTGGGCCAGCAGCGCTGCTCCGTGTCCCTGCAGGGCACTGAGGGCTGGCCCAGGCCTCCAGACTGCCCAGGAGCAGCTGCTGTCCCCAGCCTGGCTGCAGTCTGACGTGGAGGTGGAGCTTTCCTCAGGTACAGCTGGGCACTGGTGTGGTCAGCACTGGGGGGAGGCCCCTGGTTTGCCAGCGTGGGCTGGGTGAGGGTGGTGGGACGTCACTACCAACACAGCACAGCAGGAGCACGAACATGCTGCTCTCACGACGTGGTTTATGGGGCACCTGCCTGGCACAGCCCAGGGGTGCACAAACATGCAGCAGCAGTGCAGGTGAGGGGGGCTGGTGAACAGATCCTGCTGGCTCAGCAGCAGCCTGGGCCCTGGCAGTCCTGGCGCCGGGTGCTCTGTGTGAGCAGTCAGCAATCTCCCCCGCTCCAAGGCTGCTGCAGCTCCCTCCAGGCTGCGTGGTTAAGGCTTTTTGCTCCTCAAGGTCCCAGGCTGTGAGTGTCCTCACTGGGCCAGGAGCAGGGTCAGCCCCTCGGTGGGTTCTGAGCCTGGACAGCTCGTGTGCTGCAGTGCTGGAGGAGCTGGTGAGGGGGCTCACAGGGTGGAGGGTTAAGAGTACACGTTGCCACAGGGAGTCACCATGCGGGTTCTGTGTGTGTTCGAGCAGAAGTGTTTTCCCTTGATAGTTTTACCCCCCACCACCCCTACCCAAAATGGAGGAAAATCCATCCTTATCTCCAGGTAGCAGCAAGTACTTAGGAAGCAGCATGCAGGACACGGCAGCAGAGGAGAGAGGAAGGCAGAGAAGAGATCTGGACTTTCCTGGTGAGTACTCAGTGGAATTGGATCTAAGAAAGCAAAAGGAGGACACAGGAATAGCTGCAAGTTGAGGCAGCCAGAATCCACCCAGCACAGTCTCCTGGACCCTCCTTGGTTTTCTCCTCTTGGCTGGTGGTGGTCATATGCAGGGAACAGGAGAGAAGCCAAAGGTGCTGACAGGCCAAAGAAAAAATCTGACACAAGTTCCCTGCCTTAGATAAGGGATATTGTTCCCTCAGACAAACCAGATCTCCTCTGAGGTATCCTAGGAAATCAGGAAGGGGTTTAGGCAAAGGTGACTTACAGCCAGAACAGCACAGGTTGGTCACTGGCTTCCTTGCAAAGGCTGATCCAGTGTGATGCCTTGTGTCTGGTAGATCTCCTTCAGAACCAGCAGAACTGTGTCCTCTGACTCCCTGGAGAAGGACATGGGGCTTAGAAGGGGATGCTTCCCTGCACCCTGTCAGGACACGTGTGATGTTTTGGGTAGATGTGGTCTGCAGATGCCCCACGAGGCAAGGAGAACCACACTGGTCTCCTTCCTCTGTCCCTGCCCACCCTCTGTGTGTCTCAGGCAGGAGAAGGTCTTGTTCCCTCAAGTTAAGGCTTTTCTTACTACACAGGCTTTGAGAGTGATGCCATTCTGCTTCATCACACGTGAGTCTGAAGCTCTGATGATCACAAGCCCTTACCAGTAGCAGAGATGGCCTTGGAGTGCAAACAGATACTCGTTGAAGCTCTCTATTGGCTTCTCCTGCAGCACGTAGTCGATGCGGTTCCCCCCGTTCAGCCTCCCCACGTTAATGAGCGGGGCCTCTTCCTTCACTGCTGCAGGGGGCTCCTCTGGCTTTGTGTCTGCAGGAATGAGGAGCAGCGTGGTTCAGCCACGGGGCACCAGCAACCATGACAATACAGGCAGCTGAATTCAGTGCCTGGAAACAGTAGTGCAAGAGACAGCCAGAGCAGGGGGACAGGCTTGGCAGGCTTAAAAAGTAGAGTGGTGTGCTGAGACCCCCCAGAAAACCCCTTCATCAGGCACTAACAGGGGAAGGCCACAGTATTTGGGGACAGCCAGGTGCACCCACAGCCCAAAGGCAGTCCCTTTGCTGGGCACAGACGAGGGGCAGCGTGGCTGTGGGGAGCCCGAGCACATGCTGCTCCACGGGCAGCTCCCAAGGCTGCATCCCCACCTCCCCTCTGCCCAGTGCACCCCCTGGCACTGACCTGGCTGCTTCTCCGTGCCAGCCTCTGCCTCTGCTTCGGCGTCGGTGCTCCTGGCCTCCAGGGCTGGCACTGGGGCGCGGGTGAAGGACTGCCAGGCCACCCTCAGCGACCCCAGCAAGTTGTTCTTCAGGTCCACGCTCATGCGTGTCAGCCCTTCCTTCAGCTCTGCAAGGCAGGAGGGGGGTGGGTGTGGGG
This sequence comes from Manacus vitellinus, assembly GCF_001715985.3. Taxonomy (NCBI): domain Eukaryota; kingdom Metazoa; phylum Chordata; class Aves; order Passeriformes; family Pipridae; genus Manacus; species Manacus vitellinus. The sequence goes on from NW_021940854.1 coordinate 742,421, forward strand.
CTGGGGGCTGCAGCCAGCCGCTGGGCCGGGGGACCAGGGGCTGCTGTGCCCCTACCAAGGTGCATCCTCTTCCTGCCCTTGTGGTGGGGCAGCAGCATGGGCTCGAACTCCAGGTCTGGGACGATCATGGGCTCGATCCGATAGGCAACGGGGTCAAACTGCACAGAGGAGAGGGACAGTGAGCAGGGCTCGTGCTCCACGTGTCTCAGGCAGGGCGGCTCTGGTTCTTGTACCTACGGGGTGGAAGATGTTGAAAAAGCCTTTGCAGGTGGGCAGGCTGTAGTTCGGGTCGATGCGCTTCACTCCTCGCACCGTGAGGAACATCCCGATGGGAGACCCGAAGGCAAAGAAGATGGTGGGCTTGTAGTTCAGCTGGGGGTAGTTTGCTGAGACCTGGGAAAGAGGGAGGTTCGGATTTGTTCCTGAGATGAGCTCTGTGCTGGTGTTACGAGGGCCTCGTGGGCGCAGTCAGAGCTCAGCTGTCACCTGTCCTAGGCCAACGTCCCTGTACTGGCAGCTCCCAACACCCTCTGTGCTCTCTGGGTCGTGCTGTGACGGGGACCCCGGCTCAGCTCTGCGCTCCTCGCCGTGCCTGGGAGCTGCTGAGCTCTGATCCTGCAGCAACATAAAGGGGTCCTTGTGTGAGAGGGATGGGATGGGATGGGATGAGCATAAGCTGTGCAGAAAACAAACCTGTGTGTCTGCCTTGGAGCTGATGTAATGGAGTATCTTCATTCTTGGTCCTAAGGGAATTCCCATTTCTTTAAGGTTGTTCTCTGTGCACAAGAACTGGAAAATATGCAAGGCAGGTGTTAGTCCAGGAGCAGAGGTGTGGTGAGGTGTCTGTTCTCTGGGAGTTTGTTCATCCTCAGATACATTTCATGTGTGAGTGACTCAGTACCAGAAGATGTGCAGTGGTGGAATGATGGGGAAGAAAAGCAAGGAAGAGCCACAAGAGCCAGCAAAACAGGGGAGCTCCTTACCAGTGCTTGCCTGTCCATTTTCTCCTTCTCAAAAACATCACAATACTCAGACAGCTCCAGGTTCTTCAGAATTTCTTTTACTTCCTTAATACCCCCATTGCTTGAGGTTGTCGTGGACCCCTGTGAACAGATCCATTCGGGATCACGCTTTTCGCTCACTAATCTGCAGGCTGGGGGGTCTCCCCCTTCCCCCTGCAACCCAGAAGTGGGGGGTCGGTGACCCCCTGGATCCAAGGGCCACCGGAGAGCCCAGGCTGTACCTGTGCACTGTGCTCCTCCTCCTCGGGGTCAGCCTTCTGGTTCGTCAGGAGATCAAACAGAATGAGCGACCCTGCGAACAGGCGCGGGCAGAGCGTCAGCGTCACGGTGGGGGAGAGCCCGAGCCAGCTCCTTGCTGGGGTGGAAGAGCAGCACCCTGGACTTTTCATTCAGGACAGGGGGCAATGGCTTTACACTGACACAGGACAGGCTGAGTTAGATGTCAGGAAGAAATTCTTTACTCAGTGGGGAGGCCCTGGCACAGGTTGCCCAGAGAAGCTGCAGCTGCCTCATCCCTGGAAGTGTCCAAGGCCAGGTTGGACGGGGCTTGGAGCAACCTGGTGTCCCTGCCCATGGTAGGGAGGTTGGAATGAGAAGGTCCTTAAGGTCATTTCCCCCCAAAGCATTGTACGATTCTACCCTCCCTGCTCCCCTGGCACGGGGATGCTCCTGGGACCTGTGGGTGAGCCCCTTACCCAGGCTGTGCCCCGCGATGGAGACCCCCCCCTTGAAGAGCGGGTTCCTCTGCATGAAGAGCTGGTGCAGGCGGTTCATCTCCGAGGCCACTGTGTCCACGATGGTCTGGCAGTAGGTGGAGCTGTTGTAGAAGAACACGTCCAGGATGGTGTCGTTGATGAAGTGACGCAGGCGGTTGATGCTGGGCAGTGTGATCCGCTCCAGGTCACTGCAGGGGAAAGGCAAGAGGGAGTTGCAGCTGAGGATGCCAGGGAACCCCACCAGGCTTCTAAAGCAAAATGTAAGTTGAGAGCAGGACTGACACTGCCTCCAAGGAGGTGTGTTGTAATTCAGGCCCTCAGCACATGCTGAGACCAAAAGGAGAGCACAGCCCATGCTCTTACATTCCAAGAATAAAGAGCCTGTCCTTTCTTCCCCAGGAGCCTGGCTTGCTCTCTGCCCTTCCTGGGACACTGCAGAGCAGTGCTCGAGTGCAGACACTTGGTTCCCAGAGGCCTTTAGAAGGTGTGGATGTCCACAGTCCCTCCCGGTATCAGCCAGGGAGAGGCAGAAGCCTCTGCTGTTCGGTGCTGATGGGAGCAGGTGCCTGCTGTGCACTGCAGAATGGCTGTAGGGAGGGGGCCTGGGGGTCCCCATCTGTCCTGCTCACCCCTAAACACTCACAGCTTTCCCTCCACTTTTCCAACAGAAAAAGTGGTGTTTCCAGGGAAGAGGAGGCCGCCTGTGCACGTTTCCATCCCCACGGACACGGGCCCTGGAGGAGGTGCCTGTGGGACACTTACACGTCCACACCAGTGGAGTGGAGGGAGCTGTGCCAGTTCACGGGCAGGAACTCCACCCGGCCGACCTGCTGCTGCTCCTGGGCCTTCCTGAAGTGTGCCTGCAGCATGCTCAGGGACACGTTCCTGAAGTCATTCACTGGAAAAGAGATGAACTCTTACGGAGATCCATCACGCCCCAGGGCCAGCCCGTGGCACCAACACCACTTAATACGATAAAAGATCATTACGGGGAAATCCCACCAGGGTCTTTAATCTGCTGCTGCTCCCCTAAGTCCCTGAATCTTTAACTAGAGATCAGGGGAGGCTTCATGTCCTGTCACGTGTGTTTACTGGATTTTGCTGTCCCATCTGTACCTCCTTCACATGGGCAGAGCCCAGCAGTCAGGATAAAGTACTTTCAGAAATTTATAAAAAATAACTCTGTTGTGGAGATGCCTGTGCAGGAATCATAAGGGAGGAGATGAACTTGTAAGGACTCAGTTCTGAGGCAGAAAGGCTGATTTCCCTCATTTCAAATGTTCAGCAGCCTTGAAATAGTTTCATCAGCAAGCCACACAGAAGAACAGCCAGTATTCATAGGAAACACTGTGAAACATCTCAGCTCCCTTGACTTCTACAAGTTAAATCTCACTGGGCTTCCAGGCAGCTTCAGGGATCACCTGTCCTACAGCACTGAGCAATTCACAGTGAACGGGGATTTGCTGTCCCAAATCACTCCAGAGAATGTGATGCTGCTGCCTGTGGGACCTCACCCAGCGAGATTAACCCGCAGCAATGGATTGAGCAGGCTACTAATTAGTTTAGCAGGTTTAGACAGGTACTCGGAAAATCCGTATCTGATTTGGGAAGCTCACTATTTGGAGCAGCAGCAGCAGAACACTGACGAGCAGTGGCTGCCCAAACCTTTCCAGAAGGTGGGATTTGGTGGGTCAGTGAACGTCAGCAGGGGTGACCATGCAGCCTGCCAACGTGCCGGGATGGTGTGATGCACCCTGACAGCGTTTCCCAGCGTCCAGGATGAGGTTTTTCCTGGCTCAGCCCAGCCGGGCTCCCAGCCCACACCTACCGCACTGCACGATGCTGCGGAAGCGGATGTCGCAGGCCGGGCCGATCCCGTGCACCACGAACACCAGGTGGTCGATCTGCAGGGGCTCTCCTGAGGAGGGAAGGGCAGCTCAGGGCACAGGGGCAGAGGGGCTCGTCCCCCTCCTGTCACCACCCTCGCTCCGGGGGGAGTGGATGCTCCCAGCAGTTCAGCCCCACCTGAACTGTACCTCCAGCTCCTCCAGCACAAGGAAGGGCAGGACCAGGAGGTCTCTGTTCAGCTGCCCTGTACCCAGCCCACTCCGATGAGCTACTGGGCCCCATGGAGCTGCACCTCCCAGGTAGGCCCCAGGTGGAGTTAGGACTTGTTCTCTACTTCCCACTCACGTTAGTTTGCATACGTGCCTTCCTGAGGACAGGCATGCATGGATAATGCAGGGGTTAGACAGGAGTAACTGCCCATCCTCCCCACGGGGACAAGTCCTGAGGCCTGACTGGGAGCCCAGGGCAGCTGGGAGGGGGCAGAGCCGACACTCAGCTTCAGAGATGGGGAGAACACGTGCCCCAGAAAGTCACCAGCACGCAGGTAAGTGATAAACCCCTGTGTCCCTACCAGGGAAACAAACTCTCCTCCTGTACAAACACAGATGCCAAGACCTCAGGGGTAATTTCAGGCACTGCAGAGCTTCCAACAGCTGTCTCCATGCAGGAGCTGCAAGCTCACTGCCTTCCCCCCTCTCACTGCCTCTGTGTGTTCACTGATGGCACAGCTCACTGGTGCCTGGGAGGTTGTTGGAACCATTCGGGGCACCAAGTGTTTAGACGTGCACTTCACTGAAAGGATCATGGGAGCTTCTGTCAGTCTTTTTGAGTGCACTGGTTGGAAAACACTGCATAGCTCTGGATGGGTGGAAGGGAGGAGCTAGCTTACCGTTGGGGATCTCCACAGCGATGTTCTCCACTCCTCTCTTCACAGTCCGGGGTCGACCTTGTTCCGTGGGAGTGGAGACCCAGTCGTCGGAGCTGGCGACAGGATGGTAGTGCACCATCAGCTGGGAAACAAGAAGAGCCTGTCAGTGACCCTGGTGGAGCAGAGAGAGCTTTGGCTGCAGCAGCTGCCGGGTGACACGGGCTGGTACCAGACTGCGCTGGGCCGAGCCCGCTGCACAAAGAGGTGTTGAGAAGAAACGCGAAGGAAATGCCAGACTTTTCTGGCACTGCCCTCTCCTGTGCACAGGCAGGCGAGGGGAATGCCACTGGGACAAACCCATTCCTCAGCAGACATGGTTGAAGGGAACAGCACAAAGCCAGAGCACAAAGCAAGACCTGCAGAGACCCAAGGGGGTGTTTTTGCTGATCAGCACATCAGGCCCTGCTCACCTTTGGGTTGTGCAGGATAATAACTTCTCTGCTGGGGGACTCCAGCTTCTTCTTCCACTCATCCAGGGTCACAGCAATCATGTAAGCTTCCTACAGAAGAGAACACCCTCTGTGAGTCAGCTGGCAATACTCCCATGAATGTTCAACCTCTTGAGACATTCCCCACCCAGTTTTCGGGATATCTTATCAACATTTTGCGAAAGTGGCAGAGAAATCAGCTGGAGGAGCAGCAGGGTCATCCGAGGATCACCTGCTGAGGGTGTCCAAGAACCTCCCCCCTCTGACAGCAGCAGCGTCAGACTTCCCCATCAACTTGAAACTGTATTTTTGGCACATCAGAATAGAGATTATTGCAATGCAGGGGCAGGGGACGGGGAGGCCACAGCAGTGTTCACAGTGCTCACAGTTCCATTAATCAGCTGCAGGAAGGCCGTGCCAAAGCCTCTTTGGAGTTCGTGTCCTCAGGCCTGACTATGGCGCCAGTGGCCCCATATGGGGTTTGGGACATCGGGGCCGGTGTGTGACAAGGAGAGGCCAAGATGGAAACCAACAGGAAAGGTGTGTTTACCTCCAGTTCCTCGCTGAAGGACTCCGAGTAGGGAATATACTTATTGTCCTTGTCTCCCTTGTAAAACCAGGTGCAGCGCCGCACTTCGGACACCTCCTCCTGCCAGTACACGGCCACGCGCTGCCGCTGCTTCAGGTGCACGTCGTACCTGCCCCCCGACGTCGGGACAACCACATCCTCCTGGTCCTTCCCTGTGGAACCAAGGCCTGGGATTAACCGCGAGAGGCCCGGAGCAGGGCGCTCCCAGGAGCACAGCAGGTCTGAGCCACGGCAGCAGGCACCAACACTGCCCACAGCCGAGCCCCGAGAGCAGCATCGGGGCATCCTGGGAGAGATGCCCCAAGCCGAACGTCCCCTGGAGGCAGAAGGTAAGATGAAGGCATTAACTGTCCTTGTCTCTGGTTTGGGCTCAGGCTTACATGGCCTCTTCCTGCCTTGCTTAGAGTACAAGTGAATTTGTGGCCTGGAAAGTGCACTGTGTAATGGTGGGGGTGCACCTGGGTCTCTAAATCATTCCCCTCCCGGAGAACTCCACACTGACCCCAATAGGGACCTCAAATCCTGTGAACTTCCCTGCCTTTTGGCTCTGCCCCTGGGCTGGGCTGGTGGCACAGTGCCCCATGCCAGGCTGGGCTGTGGCACTGGGGGCGGGCAGCACGAGACCTCTAATCCAAAACTTCCTGGGCGAGGGAGGACGGGAGCCAAACCTTGGGCAATCGGAGCTTTGCCCGCGGCAGCGGCGGGTGGCACAGATGGTGACATCTGGCACACAGGGGCCTCAGTGCAGGGCTTGGAGCCGACCCCCGACCCCTGCTCCTCCTGGAGCTGTGCTTCCCCACGAGGGGAATCCCCCAGCAGAATTCCTGCCATCCTCCTAGCACTCTCCCAGCCTCACCAGAGGATGCTTTGCACTGTGATTATGTATAATTTAGAGCAGTATCAATTGAACACAGTCAGACCATTTGATGCATCCAAACAGCTCGGTTATTGGGAGCCAGGCACGTGGCCAAAAAAAAGTTCCAATTTAAATTTCCCCGAAGGAAAACCTGGCATCCCAGGTGGAAGCCATGGATGTGTCCAGGGAATTTTTCCCTGGTACCCAGACAGTGTTTACCCGGAGCACACACCTGATGCTCCCCCATTGACCTCACCAGGCCTGTTCTTTACACCGATTTAAGAGCAGGGACCTGAGATGTAAAACCAAAGCTTTGGCGACTGACAGATAGTGGTGGTGGGAGCTGGAGGCTGGGGGTGCCGTGGGACCCCCACCCTTGGGGGGTGGATGGATGGTGGGAGCTGGAGGGCGGGGGTGCCGTGGGACCCCCACCCGAGGGGTGGGTGTATGGCGGGAGCTGGACACTGGGGACGC